>NC_141135.1:103861222-104194347 GCF_053477565.2 Lygodium microphyllum
ATTGCCTTGAAGTGGTAAGTGAAGTTGCACGGCAACTTTGCTCAACAATCCATTTCTCCTCTTTATCTCTCCTCTTTTCACTCTCCGTTTCTAATTTTTTTCTTCACCCTCTCTCTCTCTCTCTCTCCCCACCAATTCCATGTGTCTAATTTTCTCTCTCTGCCTTCTATTTTAGTTTGTTTCTCCTCTCCTAGTTCTCTCTCTCTCCTCTCTCTCTCTCTCTCTCTCCTCTCTTTTCCTTCTCTCTCCCTCTCTTTTTTTTCATTTTTTTCTTATTTTTCTTCTCTCTCTCTCTTCATTCCCTTTTAAAAATATTATTCTCTCTCACTCACTCTGTTTATATTCTCTCTTTTTCTTCTTCTTCCTCTCCCTCTCTCTCTTTCCTTTTTTTCTCTCTCTCTTCCCTTTCTTTTCCCTCTCTCTCTCCTCTAGTTTTCTTCTTCTCTCTCTCTCTCTTTAAAATTTATATTTCCTTTCTCTATAATTCTCTCTCCATGTTCCCCCTCTCTCTCTCTCCTTTTTCTTTCACTTTCTTTCCCCCCCTTAGTCTCTCTTAAAGTATGTAAATTTTAACCTTTATCTATATATAATTCTCTCTCTTTGTGTTCATATTCTCTCTCTTCTTCTCCTCTCTCTCTCTCCCCCCTTTTCTTCTCCTCTCCTTTCTCCTAATTTTTTGTTTTTTTTCTCCCTCTCTCTCTTTTAAATTTTACATTCTCTCTCTCTCTCTCTCTCTCTCCCCCCTCTTTTCTTCTCTCCCTTTTCCCTCTCTCAAAAAATATTTAAATTAAAAAAATAAATTTCTCTTTCCTCTTTTTCCCCATCTCTCTTCCTCTTTTCCTCTTTCTTGTTGTTCTTCTTCTTCTTCTCTCTCTCTCTCTATTCTCTTTAATTTTTTTCTTCTCTTTCTTTTAAATTTTATATTTTCTCTCTCTATAATTCTATCTCTTTGTGTTCAAATTCTCTCTCTTCTTTTCTTTTTCTCCTTTTCTTCTCTCCTCACTTTTCTTCCCTCCATCTCTCTCCCCCTTTTCTTCTCCTCCCTCTCCCCTCTCTTTTTCTTTTTTCTTTTTCCCTCTCTCTCTCTCTCTCTCTCTCTCTCTCAAATTTTATATTTCCTCTCTATAATTCTCTTTCTCTCTGCTCCCCCTCTCTCTCCTATTCTTTCTTTTTTGCTCTCTTTGTATCTTTCTCTCGATTTCTCTCTCTCTCTCTCTCTCTCTCTCTCTCTCCTTATTTTTCTTTTTTTCTCTCTTTTTCTCTCAGTTTTTTTCTCTCGTTCTCTTTTCTCTCTATTTGTTTTTTCTTCTTTCTTTATTTTTCTCTCTCCTCTCTTCCCCTTTCTCCCCCTATTTTCTCTCTCTTTCAAATTATATATTTCCTCTATGTCTCTCTCGCTCTCTAAGTCAAACTATATAAAAAAAGGTTTAACTTAAAAAAGACTATTATCTTTCCTCTTTCTCCCCTCTCTTCATCTTTTTCTCTTTCTTCTTCTTCTTCTTTTTTATCCTTCTTCTTCTTCCTCTCTCTCTCTCTCTCTCTCTCTCCTCCTTTTTCTTCTATCTCCCTCTCAAAGTGTGTGAAAAACTATGTCCAAAAAACTTTAAATCAAAAAAACTTTTAAAAGTTTAATTAAAAAGAAAGTTTAAATTAAAAAGCTTAATCTAAGAGAGAGAGAGAGAGAGAGAGAGAGAGCCTAGGCCATACACATGAGAGAGAGGGGGGAGGAATTTAATTAAAAAGGGGAGGGGGAAGAGAAAGGGAGAGATTATATGTGAGAGAGGGGTAGAGGTTTTAATTTGAGAGAGAGAGAGAGAGAGAGAGAGAGAGCCTAGGCCCTACAATGAGAGAGAGAAGGAAGGGGGAGGGGGGAGGAAGGGGCTTTTAATTAGAAAGGGAAGGGAAAAGAGAAAATGAGAGATTACATTTGAGAGAGAGAGAAGGGAAGGGGGTTTTAATTGAAAAAAGGAGGGAGGTTTGAGAAGTCCTCTCGAGGTTCGTGACTTTCCGAACCTACAACCAAAATAGTATATTAGTAAGATTTTTCTTCTCTCTCTCCCCCCTCTTCTTTCTTTTTCTTCTCTCTCCCTCTCCTCTTTTTTTCTTTTTTTTTCTTCTTCTTCTCTCTCTCTTTCTCTCTTTATTTTTTTTCTTTTCTCTTTCTTTTAAATTTATATTTTCTTTGTCTATAGTTTTCTCTCTCCTTTTCTTCTCTCCCCGCTTTTCTTTTCTCTCTCCTTTTCTCTCTTCCCTCTTTTCTTCTCCCCCCTTTCTCCTCTCTTTTCCTTTTTTCTTTTCATCTCTCTCTATAATTCTCTTTCTCTTTGTTCCCCCTCTCTCTCTTCTTATTTTTCTATTCCTCTCTCTTTCTCTTTCAAGTTTTTATATGTTGCTCTCTTTTCTCTCTATATATTTTTTCTTCTCTCTTTATTTTTGTATTTTCTCTCTTCACTTATCTCTCCCAATATTTTCTCTCTCTTTCAAATTATATATTTATTTTCTATCTCTCTCTAAATTAAAAAAAAGGTTTAATTTCAAAAAGACTATTCTCTTCCCTCTTTTCCCCCTCTCTCCATCTTTTTCTCATTCTTATTCATCTTCTTCTTCTCTCTCTCTTTCTCTCTCTCTCATTCTTTTTCTTATGCCTCCCTCTCAAAGAGTGAGAAAAATATGTCCAAAAAGCTTTAAAATAAAAAATCCTTTAAATTTTTTTAATTAAAAGGAAAGTTTAATCTGAGAGAGAGAGAGAGAGAGAGAGAGAGAGAGAGAGAGAGAGAGAGAGAGAGAGAGAGAGAGAGAGAGAGAGAGAGAGAGAGAAGGGGGTGGGGGTAGGAAGGGGCTTTTAATTGAAAAGGGGAGGGGGAAGACAAAAGGAAAGATTACATGTGAGAGAAAGAGGAGGGGAGGGGGTTTTAATTGAAAAAGGGAGGTTTGGGAAGCCCTTTGGAGGTTCGGGGCTTTTCGAACCTACAACCAAAATAAATTTTGTCTTTCCTCTCTCTATAGTTCTCTCTCTACGTGTTCAAATTCTCTCTCTTTCTCTTCTTCTTCTTCTCTATCTCTCATTTTCTTCTCCCTACTTTTCTTCTCTGTCTCTATCCTGCCTCTCTCATCTCTTTTTCTTTTTTTTTTCTCTCTCTCTAATTTTATATTTTCTCTATAATTCTCTCTCTCTCTCTGTTTTTCCCCTCTCTTTTCTCTTATTTTTCTTTTCCTCTCTCTCTCTTTAAGTTTTTTTAAAATCTCGCTCTCTTTTCTCTATAAATATTTTTTCTTCTCTGTTTATTTTTCTCTTTCCTCTCTTCCCTTTCCTCTCCCCCTATTTTCTCTCTCTTTCAAATTATATATTTCATCTCTGTCTCTCTCTCTAAGTTAAAAACTATATAAAAAAGGTTTAATTTAAAAATGACTATTCTCTTTCCTCTTTCCCCCCTCTCTTCGTCGTCTTCTTCTTCTTCTCTCTCTCAAAGTGTGTGAAAAACTATATCCAAAAAGCTTTAAAATAAAAAAGCTTTTAAAAAATTTTAATTGAAGGGAAAGTTTAAATTAAAAAGTTTCTATCTCCCTCTCAAAGTGTGTGAAAAACTATATCCAAAAAGCTTTAAAAATAAAAAAATCTTTTAAAAATATTTAATTGAAGGGAAAATTTAAATTAAAAAGTTTAATGAGAGAGAGAGAGAGAGAGAGAGAGAGAGCCTAGGCCCTATACATGTGAGAGAGTGAGGGGGGAGAAATTTAATTAAAAGGGAAGGGGGAAGAGAAAGGGAGAGATTATATGTGAGAGAGAGAGAGAGAGAGAGAGAGAGAGAGAGAGAGAGAGAGAGAGAGAGAGAGAGAGAGAGAGAGAGAGAGAGAGAGAGAGACTCCAGAGGGCCTCCCGAGCCTTCCTCTTTTCCAAACCTCCCCTTTTCAATTAAAACCCCCTCCCCTCCTCTTTCTCTCACATGTAATCTCTCCTTTTCTCTTCCCCCTCCCCTTTTTAATTAAAAGTCCCTTCCTCCCCCCCTCCCTCCTTCTCTCTCTCTCATTGTAGGGCCTATGCTCTATCTCTTTTTGAACATACAACCAAAATAATATAGTAGTAAGATGCTTGCTGTCATGATCTATTTTCTTGCTCGTTTGATAAGAAGTAGTTTGATAGAGCATGTGCAACTTGAATGCCATTGCAAGGCTGCATCAACATGTCAATGTTATTGAATTACTAGTTTGCTTACGTAGCAAGTTTGGGTATGCTAGATAAGTGCATTTTATTGGGTGTTTTTTAGTAGTGTGTTTTTCATGGTGTTTGATAGAATATGTTGACCTTGAATGAGAGTTAACTTGGGTTTTCATGTTGTTAGGTATCTCATTTTCTAGAGCTTCTAGGAATTTTGGAGGGCTTGACTTCAAAAAGAGCTTGAGAATTATTTAGTTGTTGTAGTAGAGGATTAAATTTTGACTTGTTAACAATTTATTGTTGGAAAATTTCATATATCTGTTCTTTGTTGTTAGAAAGCTTGATTCTTGTCTAATTGATGTTGGAAATAATCTTTCCATCTAACATTATAATGCTCGTGTCGAATGTCCTATTGTGCAAATGATTGATGACTTTGAGCTTGTTTGGGAATGTATTATTTCCATGGCTTTTGTTTTTGATATTCTTTTTTTTTTAATTTAATGTTTTTGGGTCTATGTGGAGATTTGCCTTTGTAGTATTGATGACAACAATAATATGTCAAACATTGTATGTCTTCTTGACAATATGTTTTCAAGTGCATGTTTATGTATATGAAGTTGGCAATATGCAATATCATTGTTAAACCTCAAAGGGCATTCCCTTGGTGAAGTTGGGAAGCCAAACATGTGCTTTCTTTTGACATCATTTTCTTCCCATGGTGACCTCCTTTCTGCTGTGCAACTTTTGGTAAATAGCAAAAGTTATGCACCATGCATGATATTTTCATTATCATCACCTACAATAGGGGGTCATGGAGTTTTTAGCTACCTCCCCCCAATGCTTCCACTCATAGGTGTAGTGGTCACCTTGGATACCATTCATGACATGGGAAGATGCTTCTAAATCTCACATTGTGTGGTTGAAATTCACATGCCCTTTTCATGTGCCTTTCAAACTCATCGTGGGAAAATTCTCTTATAATGTCCTTGTTGAGGTGAAATCTAAATGAACGTTCTCTTCTTGCTATTCTCTAAAATGACAATTTTCCTTTTTTGTCCCCTATTGTGTGTAGTACAAGTGCCCATGTGTTTCTTACTTTCTTTTCCTTTTTTATGATCTTTGGTACTAGTATCCATAATTTTTCGCTCTATTGTCGAGTCTTGCAAAGAATTTTTGGAAATACCTTGTGTGCCATAAGTTGATCGAAAAATTTCTAAAACTAAGTTCAGATTTTAGTTCACTAATCATAATGCTAAATAACTTAAGAAAATCTTATTTCAACTTTAATACAATGATGGAACAAAATTTAGGTTTGGATAGTTTTTATTAGTCGTTTAGGAATCAATCCTAGTCACCACCATTCGTGCTAAAACTTTTAGGGTTTAAATTTAGATGACTAGGGAATTCCTAGATCTACCTTGCATACGAAGTGTCTAGTCTCATCCCACAAGGATTGACCTCAAGGTTCCTCGTTACAACTACGGTCAAATAGTAGTCCAATATCAAATTTAAGTTGAATGTGTTTCATGAATCAACCAAGTTGGAGGTAAGTAAGTACCGCACTTGGTTCAATGAGAGTGAGAAGCAAGGGGGAGCTAAGCATCAACCCTTTTTCCCATAAGATAGTCTCACATTGGCCCCCTAAAATGTTTCTTATTAGTTCTAGGATTGACTCATAAGCAGGTCTTGATTTAATGGTCCTTATTCTAAGTATGGTGTAATATCCTAAAAATAAAATACCCATTCCGCATATGAATTTCCTCTTGGGAAGGGGGTCATGGGAATAATAATAATATTTGATTGGATAATTAATAGGATAATGGAAAATTTTTTTTCCCCTTCCTCCTGCAGTCGACTGTCGTGCTGAAGGAGAAGAGAATAAAGATACCCACCTAGCTGCTTGCTGGATGCTAGGGGATGAAGGATTACATGCTCGTTGCCGCGTAGGGGAGGGAGGAACCTCTCCCTCTCCCTATAAAGCTAGTGGCTATGGTAGCCTTGAGGGGGGTGTAATATCTCCGCACAATAAAAGTTAGTTGGTTGGTTCAAAAGTTAGCTAGTCAATTAATAAGTTAGTAAGTTTACTAACTAAAGACTAATTGAGGTAAAAACTAACTAACATTAATTGTTAATAATTTTTATTTAATTTAAAATATTTTATCTAGAAAATCAAGAGTCAAGAGTCGTAAATTCAATATTTTTCTCGGATTGGCAAGGACCGTAGCCACCCTTCACGTAAATTACAATGTGAACGAGACTTATGAGTTATATTAATCACTAGGTTGATGTGTATAGTTTAGATGGTCCAAAAAATATCAGATTTTGGGCAAAACTAGTATATTTTAGATATTTTAGATATTATTCTTTAAAAAAATATATGGAGATTTTTAGAACTGAACGATATTTAAAAGAAAAGACAAGTGATATTTTAGTTAGTTTGGAGATTTTATAAAAAGAAAAAAATAAAGAGAGGATTTACAAAATCGCGCGCGCCGCGATCGTAGTTCACGGGTAGTGGACAACACTTTGAACAGAGAAAAGAAGGAGTGAACTAATAGCTTTCTAAGTAAGTGACTTGGAGTTTTACCCCCCTTTCGGAGCCAATGGAACCATCAGATTTATGATCCGAGCATCAGATCACTGATCTTTCCAAGATCCCCCTCCATAAAGAGCTCCACTTCTCAACCACAAGCCCTCTTCTCTAATTCACTATAAATATGAGGCATGGGAGAGGCATAAGAAGATATATAAGGAGACCCCGAGAGGCTGTGAGAGAGAGGTAGAGAGAAGGATACCCCTCCAAGAGATTGTGAGGAAGAGCTTGAAAGAGAGCTTGAGAGAGAGAGAGAGAGAGAAGAGTCACCCCGAGAGGCTGCAAGGAAGAGAATTAGCTCAATTCCCTCTATCTCGATCCTCGACTTAACCATCTTCTCTCACGCTCTTCCATCTTGAATCTATTCCACCTTCTTAATCTCTTGAGTCTACTTGCGGACGATGGCCTCCGAGCGAAGAATGTTGCATGTGGATGACAATCCCGCAACCAACAACAAGGCTTCGGGCAAAGGCATCACTGTCAATCCAACTGCAGTTCCGGTCGTAAGTAATCTATTTTCAAATTGATAGATGCTTGCTTTGATTCTCGTATGAGATATGTTAGGCCCCATACTATTGCACGAGAATAGGTCATGGGAAAGGATAAATTTAATCTCACCTACTCGGAAGATGGAGTTTGTGAAGTGCATATATCAAGGGAAGTTAATTGCACCTAATTACATATGACTTATTTGCTAGTAGAGCAAGTATAAGGAATAACTAGTCAAGTGTTATGAATGGCATAGTCATCAAAAGAATGACATTAAAAGATTGTGCATACAAATGCTAGATTAAATTATAGCCAAGGGTTACAAATAGCATAATTACTAAAAGAATACAACATTGAGAATCATGAATAGAAAGTACTAGTTTTAAAGTTTAGATACTTCAAAAGTACTTAGCCGAAGAGCCCAGGAGTCTAATTACTTGAGATCATCTCGCACTTATCTTATTTAAGTATTCACACGTTATGCCTATAACATGTTTGATATATGAGGATAAATTTCTAGTTGCCTCATGACTTGACTATGAGCTAGTACAAGAAATTAATCATAAGGGTTAAAACTAAGATGTCTTGGATAACGATGACTTTGCCAATCCAAATCCAGGGTTGGGTTATCAAGCAAGGTAAGTGACCTATAGAACTTACATCACGAATAGTGTTTGAACCCTTAACATATGCCCTAACCAAAGGAAGGAAGTGTTAAGAACATGTTTTGCATAATATTGCTCTTAGATCCCAAGGGGGAGAGCAAATATGCAATGGAAAATATCATATCATCTACTCTTGCATTGTTTTGGAAAGAATGCAATTGGTTTTGTTGGTTGATCGAACAATATCCTAGATGCTTTTACATTCAACTGGTTGTTAGTTGTTATTTGGATGATTATTCCAAGTGCTTGCGATTTATGGTAAATGCATGGCAAGGGTCTGTGATGACAAGTCGCCATGGGATTAAAGGAATGTTTTCTTGGAAAATGATATTAGGTTGAATGCCTTGTTTGTGCTTGATTCTTAAAGGATTTAATTAAGGAAGGATATATTGTACGGGTGGATCACCTCCATGGTCGCACCGCGTATTAACCTGACAGGGCATTGCTCGATTCATGGGCCGAAGGTCGAGTGGTGAAAAGGCCAACCACGGGAATGATGTTTCACTCCTAGACAGCTTGCGGCTCAGTTGGAGCTCTGGACACCCCTTGCTAGGTCTAGAATGGAGTTGAAGACCTCCGTGGCCCCCAACATCTAGGCATGTTGGGAGATCCTATTCTAGATAAAGGATTGAGTTTGTGGTGCCATGTGAATTGGACTAGTTACTTCTGCAGGGCAGAACGGATACTTCTGTTGGACAGAAGCGATACATAATTTCTCCTGTATGGGCGGGAGACAAAGATTAACTTGAAGATAAGTTAAGGAACTTGTTTGAACTTGTTTGTCAATAGACAGCTTTGCTCTGTTTTCGTGTCTGTGCTATAAGTTATGCGAACGAACCCTGTTCCCTAAAAGGCTTAATTAATGAAGCTGACTTTAAGTGTCACACATAAATGTGGTAGGACCTAATTAGAAAACTAAAGCTATTAAGGGAAGTGGGTGGGCGGAACCCTCGACGGGTCCGTCCTACGGTAGGGTGGTCCCAGAGAACTGGGAGGCTTCTCAGAAGGTTTACCGTCTTCGACCTTAGAAATTGTTAGGATAGAACCTTGATTCATGCTGTTTTAGGGGACTGGAATGGGACTATGCCCTATGGGCAGAGAGGTTGAGCAGCGCATCCCTCTCGTTTCCCATTCTCTTTGAACCAAGTGCGGCATGGGTCTGCTTCAGATTGGGTATCTCTACGTAAAGTAGGATGTCCAAAACCCAACGCTAGAATGCTAACAGGATACCTTGACAACTAGGAACCTGAATTTTAGGTCGATCCTAGTGGGTTCGGTCGTGAACGTTCCGTTGCGAGGCAGATTCGGGAAACCGTAGGCGACAAAACTCGGAACATTCCCTGGGAGTGCCGGGCAGCGACACTTAGATTCGTTTCTCGATAGACCGCTAAAAGAGTGCCTGGAAAGCCGATGGGCGGGCACCTCACAGGGGGAAAGAGCCGTGACTCTAAGGAAGAGAGAGAGAGGTGGTCATTGTTGCCTTAAGAGCAAGGGAGACACCATTGCCAATTGCCGTCTAGATCACAGACTATCGCTGCCACTCTGTGCTGTCGAAGAGCTGGGTTGGGAGAGAAGGCCGCCAGATTTCTGTGTTGCTGTGGGGGCGAGAAGTGGCCGCTCAGAACTGTCACACCAGTCCGCCGCGGCCACCTCTTGGCCATTGTAACACAGCTGGGGAGTTATCCTCCCCCCATGTGGCCTTTGTAAGGCTTTTGGAAGCCCCTTGGAAGCTTCCAAGGGTGGCTTCCTAAGCCTCCCCTCCTGTGGTCTTAAGACTACCCCCCCGCCCTCAAATTTTTCCCTAAGGGCTCCCTTAGGCCCTTTTTCTTTTCACCCCCAAACCTTGGAGCTCTATAAGCCCCCTTTCCCCCCCCAAAAAGGTTTTTACTTATAGCCCCTTTTTTTTCCCGTATCTTAAATCCCTCCTAAGGGCCCCCTTAGGCTCCTTTTCCTGTGCAAAAAATCCATTTTCAGCCCTTTCATACCACGAATTCCCTCATAAGGACTCCACAAGCCCCCTTTTCCCCCCGACATTTGACTTGAAGGGTTTTCATGTGTTAAAAAAAAAAACCCTTTTTTTTTCCCCATACGCAATCCCCTATATCCAAAGGGGTCTTCTACACCTTTTATTTCCCTTCCTTGTGAGTCTTTAAAAAGGCCATTAAGCCCTTTCCCATGGCTTTAGTGGGCCTTATTCGCGGAGGATTTTGAAACACCCCCTTCCCGGTTTTGAACCCTTTCCGTGGTTTCTCCCCTCCTCCACAAGTATCCCTTCAAAGAGCTTCTACGAAAGGAAAGAACATAAGACTCATAAAGGACGGTGGTATTTCAAAAAGGGAGTTCGCAAAGCTGCATCCATGATGGAAAGACTGCATTCGCGATGCCTCCTAAGAAAGCCCAAGGCGCAACTGCAAGAGGATCGTTTCCTAGCATCCACGTGGACATCTCACCCCAAGTCCAGGTTTTCCTTCCTAATTTTTATTTGGTATTGTTATAATTCGATCGTGCAAGGATAATTGTTGGAAATAGGATGCATTTTTTCTGTCTCAAATGCTTTAGAAAAATTAGTTCACGATGGAGGAATTTAGTCATTAGTATTTTCAATAAAAAGAACAAAAATAAAGTGAGCAAAAAATTGATATGCATTTAGTCCATATTTACAAAAATAGAATTAAGATAGTGCACTCCGTTTAGGCATGGAAGTATAAAATTACATGTCACATTATTAGGCCATATCTTCTTCGCAATGAGTCATCATGGGAAGTGCTAAGAATCCATAGGAAATTGTAAGGCATGAAATGATTCTTACGTTGCATAACTCTAGTCAATTATCATTTTTCAACTGCATAATTATTAGTAAAAGGTTGCCTGTTTTAGCATGAATCTTGTTCATAAGTCCTTGAAAAAGAAATTATTAAATATTTCAGTTTCGATGATAAATTGGAATTAGGTTATAACCTAACCTATGCTTGATCTTAAATCGATAAGTTAAGGCTGAAAATCAATTTACACGTAGACAATGAGTCATGTGTTATGGAAATGATAGCATAATTATCTTCAAAAGTAGATATGTTAAATTGGCATAAACCTAAAACACTTAAACTCGTGGAGTACTTGTTGTAGAAAAAGTTAATTCAATTCCAAAGAACTAACTAGGATTTAATACGTGACCTAATCACACGTATTGCTAAAACTGAAACTCCTATACCCTAAATACTTGCCCACATTCATCGAGTGTTGGGATAGCGGAACATGCTTGAGAAGTGATCTAGGGTTTGTTCCTAAGAATCTTTCGCTAAAAAGGTGGAACTTGGAACCCTAAGACTGACAATGTCAGCCTAATGAAATCAGGAACAAATTGTTTCGTGATTCCATTTGATGGGTAGAATAGTCCCATAGTTTGATGCGACACTTGTGCAACAAGTGCAGAGTCGTATGATCTCGTGATTGGATCACAAGGGAATGGCCAATTCTCGGAATGAGGTTGGCAGATTCTTACACAAGTTATCTTGCAAGAGGATGAATAATCGTCCTAATATAGTATCTTTCTTGCGTTAAGATAAAAAGCCCTAACCCAGGATGTAGGGAATCTTGCCAAGTTGCAAGTCATCCCGGATCGAGTGCTAGATGCATTCGAAAAGAAGGATTCACTCCTTAGCAGGTTGCCAACAATAAACGACCAATGGAAATGCTTGTGCTTGTTACAGATTTAAGAGCACTATTTTGCCTTTGTTTGATCAATGAATTAAAGGATAAATGGATATCTAATACTTCAGGTTGAAGGCCTGAAGGGAGAGACAGCTTCAGTTACCCCCAACTGCCTGCCTGACCCTAACCAAGGGGGTTGTTAACCGTGCCGGGAAGGTGGACCAAACTCGCCGTGAGAGGTCTCTCTGTTTATCGCTACTTGGAGCAGGAGGACGCTTGGGTGCGAGGGGGGATCTGGCCGTAAATTCCTCGCCTTTTGGGCCCTGCACAAGAGGCTAACGTGACTCAGGATTGGATCTCGAGGCCCGCATACTAGTCTACGGGCGGAAACTTGGATTAGTGATCCCTGTGGATTGCTGGATAGCCTTCGGGTGGATTGTGAATAAGCCTACAGGCTAGACTTTATGTATTTCAAAGATAAATATGATAACCTATTAAAAAGGAACTTGTTTGACATTGCTTTTCTATGTCAAGTGATATGATTACGTGAAGGAACCAGTGCCTAACGGGTTAATTAAGGAAGCTGATTGATACATGTCTAACTAAATGTGTTAGGTAATCAAATAACTAAAACAACCTGAGGAAAGTGCGGTGGATGTGGCCATAGGTCCCTCCTATGGATGGGTGGTCCCGGTTGGCCGGGAACTTTTCTCAAATCACGATGGACAGTAGGAAGATCGTCAAAGAACACGAACAACAAAAGCGTTGAATAAGAGTTATGATTGATCCCGATTTACACTGTTTTAGGGGAACGGAATGGGACTATGCCTTATGGCAGAGAGGTTGAGCTTCGCATTCCTCTCATTTCCCATTCTCCTTGAACCAAGTGCAGCGTGAATCCACTTCGGACCTGGCATTTTTGTGTAAAGTAGTTCTCTTGGGTTCGACGTTAGTTGCTGTTAGGAAATGACCAATAGGAAAATCCTAAGTGGGAACGACCGGAATATTTCCGCTACGTGGCAGATGCGGAGAGTCCTAGATCGCAAACCCCGTAACATTCCATGGGAGTGTCGGGCAGAGCCTTCTAGATATACTTTCCGATGGACTGCTAAGACGTGTCCTGAAGATAACAGGTGGACACATTACATTTGGGAAAAACCATATGGCTGATCAAGTCCACCTAGCCCCATCAACCACTCTCCAAACCAAGGTCACCCACATGACTTCTAGATCAATACATAACTTTATTAATGGGACCACCACACACAAATATATCTACAACAAAAAGATCAGCACATAATTTAATTAATGGACCACAACACCCAAATTTATACCAAAAGAAAAATTACAATAAGTGAAGCCACAAGCCATGCCATGTCTATGTAAGACTTCTTATAATCTCCTTCCCATAGAGGTGTTGGCAATTAGATTCACTTCATTCACATTCTCCTTTTGCCTATCCAATTAAGTCATCTAGCTATCACTTTTAGCTAAGTAAGGTGGTCAATCACAAGATTGAAAAGACATGAGTAATTATCAAAGGAATAGCACACACATCTTATAGGCACATCTTATAGCTTGCACAAGAGGGTCAATGACAAGATTGACAATGGATGAATCATTGTGAAATAAATAATGCCCATGCCTTGTACCTTGACAAGCCCTCATTAATGCACTAAAATGTAGGATGCATTTTTAATAGATTGCATGTGCATCCTAGGCTCATATGTATGTTTATGAAAAGAAACCTTGAATTCGTAGAAACATTTCATAAAGCTCACTTAGAGTACATAATTTGATCTTTTTGATTCCAAAAATGAGCTTAAGAGGCTAGAAATTTATAAAGCCACTACAAATGAGACCTATTCTTGGTTTGGGGCCTAGCCTAGTAAACAAACTTTCAAGACCTAAAATTCACTATGCTAAAACACACTATTTTTGCATATGAAAAACATGGTGTGCTTGCTCCCTTGATGGAACATAACCCCTAATGTTATGGAAATTCAAGGAAATCATCCATGTTGTTATGAAGAGAAATAAGGTCCAAAAACACTAGATATTAATACCTTGTGTTGTTTGATATGAAAAATATAATGAGCTTGCCCCCTTCTTACAATGAAACCCCCTCATATAATATAAAACAATGGGAAACACTACATACTTTGGTAGTATGAAAGCATATTCAATCCTCAAGATCAAAGGTCATTTTCCTTTGTGGTTGAATACTACTTGAACATATGCTTAAGAAGCCAACATTATCGAGAGATCACACACACACACACACACACACACACACACACACACACACACACACACACGCACGCACGCACGCACGCACGCACGCACGCACGCACGCACGCACGCACGCACGCACAAATTAAGTTAAATACTTATTGATCTAATGCAAATACATAATGTTTGTCATGGTTTGGATGCTTTTAACTACAAGTCTTTAGCATGGATTTAATGTTAACTAGTTTGCTACTCTATCTTCCCTATTTCTAGACAAAGAAGATTGGTCCTTTTGATTCATGTAGTGATTGTTGCAAAATAGTAAAATAACAATTAAGCATGATGCTAATGTATGCCCATTGGTTACCTGGAAGTATCAAAATTTTCTAGTGATTTAAGCATGTTTTTGATAGAAAAAGTATCTCCCAATGATTGCTCTTAATCTTCGCTAAACAATATGACTAGATAATTAGTAATATGTGTGAAAAATAAAAGTTTAGTTGTAGAATTAGTATCCTTGGGAAAACATAAACTAGATAAGAGGCAAGTTTTTGATTGACTATTTTGGTTCCCCTTTAACTGTACACATAACTCTTTATATAATGCTAGTCTTATTTTGGAGGTTTATGACTTTTGGTCTAAAGCATGGGTTTAAAGTGATTTGGTTTTCTACTCTATCTTCCCTATGTTTGGAATATTAAGATTAGCCACTTTGGATGTATATAATAGTAATAACAAGGTTGTCTCACACGCTCAAGCATAGGTCATCATAATGGAAAATAGGTGCTATGCATCCGGTTCTTTATATTCTGATACCATGGTTGATATGCACATGTAAAAGTGGATGATCCTAATGTGCTCAAACGTAATTTTCAATCAAAAATGTGTCGTGCACAACCAGGCTTTCCAATGTTCATTTACTAACTCGTTGCGGCGATGTAAGGATAGCACCGAGACAATACTCATGCTACTATCCTCTTAATTAAAATACAACGAGCCCTATATCATGATATGCATTAGCAAAATCAACAATAAACAACACCCAAATCACATCATTCAAACACCCCACCCCCTACTTTTAGGTAGTGCTTTGGTTGCATAGGTGTAAGGGTTCATTTTGTCGTGTTTTAATGTATGAAAAGTAATAAATCACGAAATTTGAAAGGAGATAGAGCAAATTGATGCTAAACCTCATGCTCTACCACTAGCATACATTCACAAACACTCACTATATTTTTCCTTATTTTTATGAAGCATATTTCTATTTTTTCCTTGTTTTTTCTTATTTTTATGCATTTATTTATCAATAACCACTATTATTTTCTGATTTTTTCCATGCCAATCATTTTAGCATATTGAAGCTCAATTTTATTAGCCATTTTCCCCCATAGGAACACATTTTACCCATTCCAAACGACAAAACCATCATTTTCCCCTTAAAAACTTCATTTTAGGTTTTGCGGGATTTAAATAGGGCATGTAAATCATTATAAAATCATAATTTTCAGATAGAAATTAATTAAACATGATGAAACCAGCACTTAAATAAAATTTCATTGCATAAGAACCTCATTTCCATCATAAAATGTCGAAAAACCTTCATTTTCTTCATAAAAAATAGTCGTACCGTGTTTCTAAGAAACTCGAGACACATTGAATGACTGCGTGACCAACAAATGGAGCCTTCATTGCTCTCAATTCCATGATACATATCAATCTTCAACATCTCCATTCATCTCAATCATCATTTTCTTCAATCTCCTTCCCGATTATTCCTTCAAGATAATGCACATGAACAGTCCATAAAGAGAAGAGAGAGGGAGGAGAGAGAAAGACTGATTTTTGCTCTTCCCATCCAAGCAGCCATTTCACAAGCCGAAGGTAGCGATGGAGAGCAAAGAAACAAGGTAGATCACTACTGCAATTGGTAGGGGGGTTGTTCTTCAGCCCCACCCCTCAATTTTCCCATGGAGGAGGGGAGTGTGGCATCGTTTTTTCTGCACACCGAAAGAAGCGCACCCCCCCACCTCCCCACCCCCCACGAAATTGATTTTTGGGGTGGCCCCAAAGGTCACCCCTTTTCAATTTTTGTTTTTCCCCCTCCCCCATGAAATTAATTTTTGGGGTGGTCCCAAAGGTCACCCCTTTTCAATTCTTGTTTTGGCCCCCCTCCCTCCCCCCCTCCCCTCACACCAATTTTGCCATTTGCCCCGTCTAGCATCCGATTAGAGGTTCGAAAAATCATGCGCGTCCATCTCAAGGTCCTGCATTTCTTGGAACTTCCTAGAGTCTCATCTAACATCTTGGGAAATTATGGAAATTACTAAACTGCGCTCAGTGGGTCTTTAAAGCACTTTTGGCACCCATCTCTCACTTGCCGCTTAAAATCGAACTGACTGCAGCTGCCACCTTTGGTGAAGTTTATTTTTCCCTTGAAATACAAGGTTTTTTGCTATTTTTAAGCACTTCTTGGAGTAAAAAATCACCGCTTATTGGTGACCACGGGATAGGGTGACTTAGCCCGTCAAATCCCACGAATAGATCTGCACATAAACACAACCACAAAGAGCATCAAGCTGATACAAACACTACTCAACAAAACACATCACAACTTTCACCCTACCCCTTGACAAAACCAAGGCATAAAATCCACAAGGAGTAGGCCTATCATAATCCAATAGAAGGCCAAAATTAGTCACTAACCGACTGCTCCAACACGGCCAAACTAAAAAGAACTATCAGAGAGGTTATCTTAAGTGGTGGTTTGAACTACCTACCTGACTAAGGACAACTAAACCAGGAGTTCCTACTAGGCGAGGACTCCTATAGCCTGATTAAGAAATATTATCTCTTAGCACATTTTTCTTTTAGGCATGTATCTTCCATACTTGGGTGTGTAAAAAGGAGGGAGCTGAGCGCAGTGACCCAAGGAGAACAGGGCATCGGCCTTAGGTCATGTCTTCGTACCCAAGAACCTACCAAGCCCTTGCAAGGTGACACTTAATCCCTTTTTAACGCTCAATTTTATTTTTGCTCTAACCTTCCTTATTCTTTTTATTTTGTTGGTAGATGCCACCCCCAAGAAGACAAGGCATCGACCCCGAGTCTTGCCTCATCCCCAAGAACCTACCAGGCCTTCACAACGTGATGAACAACCGCTCAAGGATTGTTTTTTCTTTCCTTTTTCAAATTTTATAGAGGTTAAAACCCCTTTTTACACACCTCTGTGTTGAGATATCGAGCTCCACTCGTGATATGCTAGGGTGACAATTGAGCATTTATGTCACCGACTTGTCAGTTGCAGATGCGGTTGGTACACTGCCCATGAATAATAGCTAGATGACAGCTATCCTTATCTACTCTAGTTTGTGGCTTAGTTAGTATGCCACCTTAGTTAGTTGAGTTTGGTTTGAGACCCATATATAGGGTTCTTTTATTTCTATGTACTAGAGTTCTTTTTGGCTTACACAACTAAGAAGAGGAAAACTGTTTTCAGCCTCCACCTCTGTGTGTATTCCCTCATTGTGCAAGCAAGAAAGCTTCAAGTGAGACTCCTTCCTTCTCTCCCACAATCTTGACATGGTATCAGAGCCTTGTTCGTGGTAAGGAGCTCAAGAAAGCAAGCCAAGCTCGCGGTGTTCTGGTAAGAGGAGCAGTGTTGCTTTCATTTTCTGTGTTGGGAGCAGATCTCTATAGGTAGCACAGCCGAAAATTGCAAGAGTGCATTGTCTCAGGTTGAGACGCCCTTCGCGGTGAAGCAAGAGGGCAGTATATGCTGCGGATAAGGGCTTTAGCCGTTGGCGACCCTGTTTTTTTGATTTGAGGCCATTTTGGGGCCTATTTTGGAGGCGGAAGTTTTCTGCACGCACTCAGGAAAAGGCCCAGTTTTATGCTGTGCAACCACTGTTCTACATGTTGGTGAAAAGTTACTATAGAAATTGCATCGTATGCCTGTGCGCAGAGACATTGGGAGTTACAGAATCATCCTTGGTTCTTGTTTATGCAAAATCGTCACTAGGAAGTGACTGTGTGGTCAAATACCACTTTCGCCAGTTTTGCAGATTTGCCCTTGTGAGGGTGAAGCTATGTTTTTTGCAGTGATAGAATTTTTTGCAGTGTTCTGTAATGGCGTCTAATTCTCTTTCACAGATTGTCACTAAAAAGCTTGACAAGAACAACTTCCAAGCATGGAAGTTTAGAATGACGAATTTCCTTATGGGAAAAGGATATTGGGAATTTGTTGCAGGAAATGAAGAAGAACCAGTTCTTCCTGATGTTCCCAATCAACAGCAAATGCATGCATTTAAAGCATGGCATGAGAGAGCCAGGAAAGTTATGTACTGGCTGTCTATCAGCATTTCACACTCTATGATTGTGCATATTCAAGATGCAAGTACGCCAAAGGAGGCATGGGATACTCTGTAAAAAATGTATAGCACAAATACGCAAGCCAGGAAAGTGCAGCTCAAGCAAGAGTTGCACAATGTACAAAGAGAAAGTATGAGCATCAATGACTACCACATGAAGGTGAAGAAGATTGCAGATGCACTTGCTTCCATTGGGTCGCCAGTGGAAGATGATGATTTAGTCTCAGTGACCTTGAATGGTCTAGGAAAGGATTATGCACAGTTCTGAACATCCATTTCTGTCCGTGAAAGATTTCTTGATTTTGAGGAGTTGATTGCTCTTCTAATTTCTGAGGAGCAGAGAAATGGTGGTGCATCTTCTTCAGGAGGAACTTCAAAAGAAGCTGTATTCTACTCAAATGCTGGAAGAGGTAGAGGCAGAGGTAGAGGAGGCCGATTTGGAGGCCGTGGTAGAAATCAGAATATGCAGTAAACTCAAGAAAACCAGTCCTATGGAGGAGGACGTGGTAACTCGAGAGGCAGGGGGAGCCAAAGAGGTCGTGGTGGATGGCAAAGAGGCCAAAATGCAAACAGTAATGTTGAATGCTACTACTGTGGTAAAATGGGTCATATGGCTAAAGACTACTATAAAAAGCAGAATGACATCATGAATGGAAAACTGCAACAAGGGAATTATGCATCTTCTAGTAGACAGGGTGATGACAAAAATGAGCATTTGTTTATGGTGCAGCACATGAACAATTCTATGACAAGTGTAGAAGAAAGCAACGAAGTGTGGTATGTTGACTTAGGTGCATCAAACCACATGACAGGTCATGCAAAATGGATGGAGGATGCAAGGAAAATGGAAAAACCAGGATTTGTGGAGACTAGTGATGATACTGCACATCCTATTGTGCAGATTGGAAAAATTCCTTTGTCTATGTAGGATGGGAAAAAGAAATACATGTCCGATGTATTTCATGTCCCGAATATCACCAAGCATCTGGTTTCTATTGGTCAAATGGTTGAGCAGGGCTTGCAGGTCAGATTTAATCCTCATGGATGCTTTGTTGAGGATATGAAAAATAAAGGTCGCTTGATAGCAAAAGGAAAGAAGAAGGGCAGAATGTTTACGTTGGATGCAGACATGCCTGAATTGAGTGCAGCAATGTTTGCACATGGGACCGGTGTAGTTGTAGATATTGATATCTAGCATAAACGCATTGGTCATGTTAATGTACATCCACTCAAATCAATGCAGGCCCAAAATATTGTTGCAGGATTGCCTAAATTCAAGGTTGCAGAAATGCATAAGGTATGTGAAGCCTGTCAATTTGGAAAACAGGCAAGGAAACCATTTCCTAGACATGTTCAAGAGAGTAAGAAGCCATTGGAATTAATCCACTCTGATGTGTGGACTACTAAAGTTGCATCTCTTGGAGGCTGTCATTATTTTGTCACTTTTATTGATGACTATAGCAGAAAAGTTTGGGTGTATTTCATGAAAAAGAAAAGTGAAGTTTTTGGGCATTTCAAAACTCTTAAAGCTATGGTTGAAAAAGAAACAGGCCTGCAAATAAAATGCCTAAGGTCAGATGGAGGGGGAGAGTACCTCTCAAATGATTTTGCAAGGTTCTTGCAGGAGCATGGCATAAAACAGCAATATTCATGCAGTCATACCCCACAACAAAATGGAATTGCAGAAAGGAAAAATAGGCATATTGGAGAGGTATCTTGTGCCATGCTCAATGAAAAAGACTTGCTAGATTTTTACTGGGCTGAAGCAGTTGCTACAACAGTCTACATAATGAATACGACTCCCACTGCAGCAATACATGGGATGACTCCAGAGGAGAGGTATACTGGTAGGAAACCAGATATTTCTCATTTGAAGATTTTTGGTTGCATTGCCTATGTTCATGTGCCAGATGAGTTGAGATCCAAGTTGGATCCAAAAGCTGAGAAGTGCATCTTTATTGGTTACTCTCTACAGCAGAAAGGGTATAGATGCTATAACCCTTCTACTCGTAAGTTTACAGTGAGCAGAGATGTTGTTTTTGATGAGATGAGCAGTTGGTATAAACCAGTAAATGTGATTGATGATGTAGATGCACAAAATGGTAATGCTGCACATAATTCACAGCAGCAGTCACAAAATATTAGTGGACCTGGAGCGTCCTCTAGCAGTGGTTCACATTCTTTGCCATGGACAGGCAGATTGAGATCAGGAGAATCTTCTCAAAGCAATGCAGATAGTGGTATACAGGTATCACGAAAAGGAAAAGAGAAGGTAGATCAGCCCATGTTTGGTATGAATGCAGGTCACTCTTATGTGGACGGTGAATCCAGTGGCTCAGAACAGAGCATTGATGATGAGTTGGGTATTCCTTCTATTGTTACACCTGGAGTAAGGAAGACTAGGGATGTTTTGAGAGCACCTGGGAGTGAACCTACTTTGCGCAGGTCTACCAAAGCTAGGTATCCAGTGGATAGGCTGAAATATGATGGATTTACAGCCATTCACTATGCCTATATGGTCAAAGTGATACAGGAACCAGAACCCACTTCTTTTGAGCAAGCCATGGGAAAAGAAAAATGGGAGAAAGCCATGGATGAAGAAATGGATGCCTTGGAAGCAAATGCTACATGGGAGTTGGTATCCTTGCCTAAAGGTAAAAATGCAATTGGCTGTAAGTGGGTTTATAAGGTGAAGCACAATGCAGATGGTTCTGTGAACAGATACAAGGCAAGATTAGTAGTCAAGGGGTATGCACAAACATATGGCATTGACTATGAAGAAACATTCAGTCCGGTTGCAAAGATGGCAACCGTAAGAGCAGTCATTGCTATGGCTGCATCAAAGGGATGGTCTTTACATCAGATGGATGTAAAGAATGCCTTCTTGCATGGTGATTTGCAAGAAGAGGTCTATATGGAGCAGCCACCAGGTTATGTGCATGCTGTTCATCCTGAGTTTGTTTGCAGGTTGAAGAAAGCCTTGTATGGCTTGAAGCAAGCACCTAGAGCATGGTCTGACAAGATAGGACAGTATCTTGTCACTATTGGCTTTCAGATTTCCAAGGCAGATTTCTCACTTTATGTGAGAAAAATAGAGAAAGGTATTATGCTACTTATCATTTATGTTGATGATTTGATTATGACAGGTGATAGTGATGAAGATATCCTTCATGTGAAAATGCTATTGAAGTAGAAGTTTGAGATGAAGGATTTGGGAGAGCTGCGTTATTTCTTGGGCATTGAGGTGATTAGATCACCAAGTGGGATACAGCTCTTGCAGAGGCAGTATGGATTGGACATGTTGTCCAAATATGGGATGACAGGCTATAAGCCTATTTCAGTTCCTTTGGAGCAGAATGTGAAGCTGAGTGCAGGTGCAGGTGAGCTTCTAGAAGACCCTACTATGTACAAACGCATAGTAGGAAGCTTGATTTATATGACTATTACTAGGCCAGATTTGAGCTATGCTGTTGGATTGGTAAGTCAGTTTATGCAGGCTCCAAGGAAACCGCATTTAGATGCGGCTAGACGCATACTCAGGTATGTGAAGTCCACATTGCAATATGGACTATTTTATGAGATTGGGGTTCAGATATAGCTGCATGGATACACTGGTGCTGATTGGGCTGGTAGTATTTCTGATAGACGATCTACCAGTGGATATGTGTTCTCTTTTGGGAGTGCTGCAGTCACTTGGAGCAGCAAGAAACAGCCTACAGTTGCCTTGTTGAGCACAGAGGCTGAGTACAGGGGTGTAGCAATGGCTGCATGTGAGGTAGCTTGGTTGCATAAGCTACTTTATGATATGCATCAGCCTACAGATGGGCCAGTTGTCATTTATTGTGACAACACACTCACTTGGAAAATAACCCAGTTTATCATGCTAGAATAAAGCACATTGAGGTGCATTATCACTATGTGTGGGAGAGGGTTTTACTAGGTCTTATTGATCTAGTTTATGTCAGCACAGAGGATCAGGTAGCTGACATATTTACGAAGGCATTGGGCGTAGAGAAGCTGCGCAAGTTCAGAGACCTGCTTGGTGTGCAGGAATTGGGATTGAGCTTGAGGGGGAGTGTTGAGATATCGAGCTCCACTTGTGATATGCCAGGGTGACCGTTGTGCATTTATGTCACCGACTTGTCAGTTTGCAGATACGGTTGGTATACCGCCCATGAATAATAGCTAGATGACAGCTATCCTTATCTACTCTAGTTCGTGGCTCAGTTAGTATGCCACCTTAGTTAGTTGAGTTTGGTTTGAGACCCATATATAGGGTTCTTCTATTTATATGTACTAGAGTTCTTTTTGGCTTACACAACTAAGAAGAGGAAAATTGTTTTCAGCCTCCACCTCTGTGTGTATTCCCCCATTGTGCAAGCAAGAAAGCTTCAAGTGAGACTCCTTCCTTCTCTCCCACAATCTTGACACTCTGTATATTCATATACATTTCCTTCTAGATAGTTAGGATTTTTCCCTTTATATCATCATTTTGTCTAGCAGGCTTTTCTAATTGCCTCACATTAATAGAAACTCCTAGAATGGCCACCTAGCAGGTCAATAGAACAGGGTCACTAGGGTTACCGTCTAAAATAGGTCTTTTAGTGCCTGACAATGCCTTTGTAGGAGGAAACGACTACTTGGGCCTCCATTAGATATACATAACCTCAACCTAGGACTTCATGCCTTGATTGTCGGTCCCTAACAAACAAAAAGAAAGTAACCCCTTACATACACATATATCATTAATTGCTTAAGGGAAAAGGGAAAAGACTCGGAAAGGGGGATGAAACCACTTGGAATGGCCACAAGAAGCTCCTCCGTAGCAAAGGCTCCCTCCAGTGACTTCATAAAACTTGTTTCGTACAACACTAAAACAGAAAACTATTAAAAGCACCTGCACTAAAGAGATAGACGGTCCTCTTGGCCTAAAGAGATCAAGCATTTCATGGCAACCTAACTGGCCCTCTTGGCCTAAAATAGTTTGATCATAATATCCAAAGTAGCTAGCCTTCCTAGCCTAAAATAGATCAGTCATTCTAATCCATGCAATACATGGTCTTCTTGGCATATACACCACATCCTATCAAACTAACCAGGATACCAAGGATAACATAAAATAAGACGGCTAGACCCGTGCCACGTAGCTCAAGGCTTGATCTTGGGCTTTTGTAAATCCACTAGCCCAAGCCTTTCTACTAATATAACCTTGATATGGCCTATCCTTCCCTGGGTACCATTGGCTAAGTGAATGACATCATTGGGCTCACATATCCCACATTTATTGTTATCCAAATGAACTGGTTGTTCAAGTGGCTTACAGGCTCCTTCGGCAGTAGAAAGAATCACATCATGGTGCTCATTTAAACCTTCCCTATTTGGGTTTTGACATAAGCCAGTGTTGCAACCCAAACTAGGTAGGGTTTCAATTCGAGACCCATCACATGACTGTATCCTAGAGCAGTGCATATTGTCATATGTATCATTATGTCCTTTTATCACACCTACATCAGAATTGATCACAATATATATGCATGGTGTTATTGACCTTGTATCTAATGCACCAGCCTCATTTTGAGAGATTTTGTGTTTCCAAACCCATCTCACACCCCTTCTTACATTCTTAGGCTATCTCGACTACCCACATTGGTCCAATGGACTCATTGTGGATTTATCACTATTACCAAATGGCCTCACAGCCTTATGGCTTCTATTTAGTATAGGTGGCCCTTTGGCATGCCACATCTTCTCTACGTGAGATGTCTTTACTTGCCTTTGTCCACTCTGCAATTGCCTATTTACAGGAACCATGCTCTTACTGATAGGAACAACCTCTACTTGAAAGCACGACTCATTTAAAGATGGCAAAGGTCTCTTTAGAGCCTTTCCACTGGCAAAACTAGAACTACCATAGGATATTTATCCACACTCATAGGCCCAATGGTTCTATCAATGTTACTGTTACAACTACCTCTCATGGAAGCATTGCAAGCCTTGATGGGACTTACTGGGCTTGGAATCTTTTTATTGCCAAGGGGTATATTATCCCTACTATTGCTATTTTCTACTTGGAGATTTTGGCTACCAAGGTTCTCCTCATAGGCTGCCTTGGTATCACAATAAGTGAGCTGTCTCCTTGTAGAAATTGTTGGAAGCCAGGAATAGGACAGTATGGTATCTTGGGAAAATCGATTAAGTGAGAAATATATACATTCTCATGGATTGTTACATTTATATTATAAGAGGACTCTATTACATTTGTATTCTATGTATAAGATGTCACATCCTGGGGCCAATCCTTGGGGTGTAGGAGAGCTGTAGGAGCCATAGCATTTTGTTGGGGGAAGCTCTTTATGTATATGAATTGAGGTGTTGACCACATGTATGTTTGGGTACTCTTTCTGTTGGAAGGGCAATAATGTTGGACTGCAATCGATTTAGAGTAGTATATAGCCTCTAGATCCTTCTGGTTGTGAGGTTATGAGGGTCATTTAGTATGCATAAGAGGTCCGGCTAGAGCCCTAGAGCCAATGTCAAGCCCATTTTGTTGGGGGTAAAGGTGCCTCTGCCTAGCCGCCCATGTATTACTACACTTACAGTCATCGCCATTGCACACTACAGGTGGTGGGCGCCCATCACCATCACTTTATTCTTTATTCTTTTAGTGACAGTTTGAATAAAGGAAGGCCCGATCACACATTGTGACTGTTGGAGTTCCCATTTCTAGTCTCTCCCTTTCTTGCTCTTGCTCTCCTGCCATAGCTCTCGAGTCCAATCTTCGATCTGTCGCTCCCTTTCAACTAGTATTAGAGCTCGGCTTCCCGACTCTTGAGCTTGGTTCGTGGCATTCTCAGGTTCCCATCGACTCTCCACTCACATTGAGTCTCCTTCCCGATAGCCATAGCTCATTCTCTTGAGCTCCCCTCACTCTTCGGCTTCTCAAACTTCTTCCCGGCCTATTGAGACACCATCAGGGCATTGACATTGAGGTATTGCTTCATTATTTTAGAGTTTTACTTGAGTTCTCATGTCTCATAAGTTGTAAACAAGTTGTGGGCAGCCATAGCTCACATCTCTTGGAGCTTCCTTCACCTGGATCTTGCTTCTAGCCTATCAAGGCTTGCTGAGGCTTGGTGTAGGCCTTATTTGGCCCTCATTTGTGCCCCCTTTGGGCCCCATTGTTGACATGTGGGACAGCAGACCCCCCCAGCCAGCTCACGTTTTTTTTGCGCCTGTTTCAAAATCTGGCCCAAAAATCATTCTTTTTATCATATCTCGGGCATTCGGAACCCGATTCAGGCAAGGTAAGAGTCTAAGTTGGAGTTTTGGCATGCTCTGGACATGATAGTGATGTCAGATTTGCCAAATTTTGATGAAAAAATATTTTGCAATAGATTTCAGATCTGAGACAGCATGTATTTGTATATCTATGCCTGTTTGGGCATGACTACATAACCTGTTTGATGCCTATTATATCCTGATTGATTGGGGGATTGAAGCTACATGTAATGCTATGATTTTGGCCTGATTTTGGGACTGGCAATACATAGTTTATAATAGTAAATGCATGCTGAATACTCTTGGACTGAAGCTATCTTTCATGCTTTGACATATGCCTATTGGTTTTGGATGTATGTCTTGGGTTATGCTATGATGTATTGATCATCGAGGGACGACTTTGAGCTTGTCATTGAATCCGGATGCTTTTGGAAGCTTGAGCTTATTTCAGCCCGCACTTATTGACATTGGTATATGCTTTGACAGTGATGCTTCTTGGGTTTATGCATACCCGTTGCCTACAGCTTGATGCTCATGTCACGGTTGATTACCCTACGCATACGTTGAGCATGAGTGCTTATTGAAGCTCCACCTTAGATGCATTTTGGATTATCTGGAGTAGTCTTGGATGTTACTTGGCTTGTCAGAGTTTGTATTGGGATGTATTTGATGTCTTACATGCTTACGGATGCTACATACGGATGCTCTACCGCCTACATGTTCGGGATGTACTATTCATGTATTGTCTTGGACTTATGTCATTGGCACTGTGTCTTGCCTTGGCTTGAGCTCTTGAGCTTGTACATATGGATTTTGTGCCAATGGGAGCATTCTTGAATGCTTATCGGATATTGAGCAGGTGGTACTTTTATGCATTGAGCCGTTACATGCTATTCAGCATTACAGACACTTGAGACTTTGGGACTTCTTACCTTTTGGGATGATACATCATATGTATTGGTTCACTGTATGCTTATGAGCTAAGTCTCAGTTTTGGATCCGTATCTTTGTGAATTGGCACCTACTTGTGTCAAGTTTTGGTAGTGGCAGGAACACTTTGCCCCGTTGCTTGGGGGGTGTGCCTACTCACTGGTAGATGTTTGTATGACATACTTGGGTGTTGGATTCATGCTTATCGACCGTCATATGCTTATGCTATGCCAGCATGATGTTGGCTTTGGTCTTGGCAGTATCTAATTGCCTTGGGATCCAATTTTGGCACTGTTAGCTCTCTTTTACTAAAATCTGAAATTTATTACAGCAAGCATATATGTATGGACTGACATGGATTTTTCATGTTGAAACACTCTAAAATGATGTACTTTCACTAGTACTTGGTGGGCAGCAGCTTTGGTTCCACTTTCTTCGTCGTTTTTTCTCGATTTTGGTGATTTTTTGGTCATTTTTTGCAGTAAACAGCAAGCAATTTGGAACTGTCTACAGTCTTCCATCTTGCATTATGGCGAGTTTGTCCACTGATCATGCTATTTTCAACATCACTAAGCTTGATGGTATCAATTAATCTTATTGGAAGAGCCAGATTTGGCACATGTTGGTACAGAAATCGCAGATCAAACCTTTGAGGTTGAGCGGGCATCCGCATGCAACTATGCCAGAGGAGGAATGGCTTGAGCTTGATGAGTTATGCAAGTCCACTATTGTATTGTCTCCCACAGAACATGTTCACTATAATGTCTTTGAGGAAGAACAGAGTGCATGGTAGTTGTGGGATAAGATCAAAAATCTCTATGACAAGAAAAGTCCAGCGAGTCAGATGTATTGGCTGAAGCAGCTTATGGATCTGCGCATGAAGGAGAATGTGACTATGTCTGCTCACTTGAGCCAGTTCCATGCTATACTCAAGAACTTGACTTCACTTTTGCAGAGGATGTCACTCCTCTTTTCTTGCTTGGTACTCTTAATGAGTCATGGGATGCTCAAGAAGAGCTTTGAGATAAAAGATCTGGGACAGGCCTCTCACATACTTGGTATGCACATTAGACGTGACAGGCATCAGGGACTCCTCTACTTGTCACAAAGGGAGTACATTCATAAAGTCCTTGAGCACTTCCGCATGTAGGACGTAAAGCCTATTGGCTGTCCATTGCCTTCTTATGTGAAGGTGTCACAGACCGATTGTCCGCAGATAGAAGAGCAGAAGGCCGAGATGGCCAAGATTCCCTATGCATCCACAGTGGGCAGTCTTGTGTATGCCATGATAGCCACTCGTCCAGATATTGCCTTTGTAGTTGGTGTTGTGGCACGCTATATGGCTACACCTGGCAAGAAGCATTGGGATGCCGTGAAGGTATCATGAGGTACCTGAAGGGCACTGCAGATATGTGCATATGCTATGGTAGCAATGATACAGGAGTTGTGGGGTGCACTGACTCTGATTATGCAGGACATGCAGATAGTAGGAAGTCCAATTCCAACTATGTATTCACCTATGCTGGAGGTGCTTTTTCTTGAATGTCCAGGGTGCAAAAATGCATGGCCCTTTCTACTATAGAGGCCAAGTATGTTGCAACCACTAAGGCTTGCAAGGAGGCCATTTGGTTGGGTTGTTTAGTTACTGACCTTGGTATTGATGCTATCCCTACACTGCATTCGGATTCTATGAGTGCTTTTCAGTTAGCCAAGAATCCGGTCTTCCATATGAAGACGAAACACATTGAGGTGAGGTATCACTTTATACGTGGGGTCGTTGAGGACAAGTCTATTGATCTTGTCAAGATCTTGACTGACCAGAATCTTGTAGATCTGCTCATGAAAAGCCTCTCTACAGAGCGCTTTGCCATCCTTAGGAGGTTGATGGGCGTGAGATGAGATGACGTCTTTCCTCATCCTGTTGTATTGTCTTTTTTCTTTTTCTTTTCACTCCTCACTGGAGTAGACTCGCCTTTAAATGGGAGGTTGTTGGGGGTAAAGGCACCTCTGCCTAGCCGCCCGTGTATTACTACACTGACAATCACCACCACTGCACACTACAGGTGGTGGTGGGCGCCTGTCACTGTCACTTTACTCTTTATTCTTTTAGTGACAGTTTGAATAAAGGAAGGCCTGGTCACACATTGTGATTGTTGGAGTTTCCATTTCTAGTCTTTCCCTTTCTTGCTCTTGCTCTCCCGCCATAGCTCTGGAGTCCAACCTTCGATTCGTCGCTCCCTTTCACATTTTAGGTCTTGACAGATTCCTGTTGAATAATTTAGCTTTGAGAAGCTTAAACAAAGTTTGACCACATCTCCTTTTCTAAAACTACCCAATTTGAACCAAGAATTTAAAGTTGTCACATTGATGCAAGCTCTCTCGCATTAGGCTATGTTCTCATGTAAGAAGGCCATCTGATAGCCTACTCTTTTAGGACATTGAAGATTCATGAGAAGAACTATGCTGCCCATGATCTGGAGCTACTTGTTATAATTCATGCTCTCAAACTATGGAGACACTATTTGCTTGGCAGTAAGTTTACCTTAGTCACCAACCATGAAGTCTCAAATGGATTTTTACTCAACTAGTTCTAAACATGAGGCAGCAATGATGGATTGAAGTCTTACAAGAGTATGACTTCTAGATCAAGTACAAAAGGGTTAGGGAAATGCCATTATGGATACCCTAAGCTACAAAACATTTCTCAATGCCCTTATCTTAGAAGAACCCTAATGCAAGGTCTCTAATAGCAATGGTGTCAATGCCTAGTAATCCAATCATAGAAATGACTAAGGAGAAAGCTGTAAGGACCTAAGGTACCAACAGATGATAAAAGAAGTCCTATCCAAAGAGATAGACCCTAAGTTTAAGTATCTGAACTTCTCTATAGAATGAGGACTTATCTACTTCAAGACAAGATTGTGCATCCCAAGAAGCCAAGACCTCAAGAAGAAGATACTTTGGGAAGCCCATGATTCTCCTTTCTCATGACATCCAAGCTATACAAAGACTCTCAACACTGCAAGAAGAAGCTTTCATTGGGAAAAGCTCAAAGGAGATGGGCTTAAATATGCCACTAAATTCCTAAGCTATCAACAAGTCAAGGCTAACCACATCAAGATGCTAGGAAAGCTCCAACCACTTGACATCCTACAAATGAAGTGGAAATTTATTAGCATGGATTTTATAGTTGGATTACCCTATGTCCAAGGAGGATACAATTCAAACTTAGTCATTGTGGATATGATAACTAAGGTCGCTCACCTTATACCAGTTAAAACGAACTACAAGGCTTTGGAAATTTCAAGGATCTTTGTGAAGGAGATCTTTAGGTTGCATGGATTTCCTAAAACAATAATAAGCCATCATGATTCTCTCTTCACTTCTCATTTTTGGAAGAGATCCAACTTTGTTTCAACACTGCCTATCATCCTCAAACTGATGGAAAAATTGAGCAAGTCAACCAAGTCATTGAAGACATAATTAGAGCTTACTGCCTGCCAGGAGCCTAAGTGATGGATATAATACTACCTTTGGTGGAGTTTTCTTATAATGCATCCTATCATCAAAGCATCTTGACGACCCCATTTCAAGCTTTGTATGGACAAGAATGTCTAACCCTGCTAAACTTTTTTGACCCTACCATAAAGAAAAAGCCTCCAAGAAGATGTTAAAAGAGATGGATGAACAAGTTAAGGCTATCAGACAACATATCCAAGCCACCAAGGATCGACAAAAAGCATATGCTGGCTTAGAAAGACAAGAATGGATCTTCAAGGAAGGAGACATGATTTTCATTTGTGTTTGTCATCCAAAGAAGAGCTCTTTATCCTTAGGGCAAAACAAGAAGCTAAGCCCTAGATATTGTGGGCCATATAAGATTCTCAAGTGTCCTAGGACTCAGTGCTTATAAGTTACAACTTTCTAAACACCTGAAAGCTCACAATGTATTTCATGTTGGCCTTCTAAAAGGTTATGTACCCAATCTTGATTATGTTCCTAATGATCAATAAGTTGTAATTCTAAGCCAAGGAGTCCTCGAGCTTTAACTTGACAATATATGTGATGTTAAGGAACACATCCTTAAAAAGAGGAAAATAAGAGAGTATCTTATCCAGTGGAAAGACTATCTTGAGAGTATCTTGAGTGAAAAGACTATCTTGAGTAGGATGCCACTTGGATGGATGAGGGTGACCTATGTAAACAACGTTCCCAATTTCTTTTGTAATAAAGAACTAGGACCCACAAAAATCTTAGAAAAGATCTTCCTCAAATGTAATAAACCATACACCTACACTACTTTATTAGAATGCTATGGGACTAATTTGAGCACTCTTTTGCTTAGTTTTATAGAGATTTTTGATTATTGTAATAAGCAAGGAGGCTAGATGCTATTTTATCATAGAAACTTCATGCCTATTGCTTGTTGATTCTTCCCAAGCACTTTGGATGCTATACTAGGGTATACCATTGAACTTACATGCTAGGTTATGCTTCTTGATTGCTTTTGAGCTGAGATTGGAGCTTTGAATCTTGACATTGGCTATCATTCACTATTATGTATGTATGGCTATTTGATGCTCCAGTAAGAGCTTTACAATCTACTTGGATATATGCTACTTGGATCTTGGATATATGGATGCCTTCCACATGATGTTTTGGCTTTGTTTGCTCGTCTAGCATTCAATTTTTGTTCTAGTGGGAGCCACTACTTGACACTTGGATATTACATTGAGCATTTGGTTACACAGTTGAGCTTGAGAGTCTTTCAGTGAGACCGTGGGACTTGGTAATATGTACATGCTCTTGTCATTCTTTATGTACGCAATTGATGCTTAGTGGGCGGATCTAACATTCCTCTTGAGCTAGCACTTATCTCTATCATGATGTTTCCAATGATGTATGTATCTTGGTTGGTTATGTATTAAGCTTCCTTTACAATGCTCATTCCATTGTACCATTGGTTGGTCTCTTCTGTTACCCCCATGAGACCCACTCTATACATGATGATTATGCCTATGGGATGTATCTCAATTTGACACAATGATTCTTTGATAGTTCTTGGTGCCAGTCGCATATTCACTCACTGCTAGTTGGAGCTATTCCTTGGAAATTCCAATTTATCTTATATTAGTGATTGCCCATCTTTGGCATTCATTTCTTACTAATATATTTCATTTTTAGCATGTTGTAATTGCAGTTTCTATTTGATAGTTCTTTGCATTGAGTTTGTGGGGATGGTTCATTACTTGGTCAATATCCCTTATTTTCAGCTTGATTTAGCAGTGGTTTTAGGGCTGTTCGCAGTAATTATAGCAATATGCTTTGACAGTTTGTGCACTTGTTTGTCTTCATTATGGTCAATGGCTCGAGTGATAGTGCTATTTTTAATATTGACAAGATGGATGGCACCAACTATAGCTATTGGAAGGCCAAATCTAGCAAGTTTTAGTGCAAAAAATGCAGGTTAGGCCTTTGAAACATAAGCATGTCAAGCTCGCAAACATAAGGGTGTCAAGCCCAAACTTATTGATATAGAGGATTGGGATAAATTAGATAAGCTACGTAAGTCCACCATTATATTTTCCCTCTCTAAGTAGGTGTTCTATAATATTTTCTTTGATGGGCAGTTCACATGGGACTTATGGGACAAGATTTGCAATATCTATGACCAACAATGCCCCGCTTCTCAGATGTATTAGATGAAGAAACTCATGGACCTTTGCATGAAGGAGGACACTTCTATGTCAACTCACTTAAATGAGTTTTATTCCATTGTCAGTCATTTGTCTTCGTAGGAGATTGAATTCAAGGGTACTCTACTCCCCTTGTTCCTCTTAGTTGCTTTACCTGAATAATGAGATACATTTTGTACTACTATGTGTGCCAATGTGCGTACTACTGATGGGCTACAATTGCACGATGATATAGAGGGTACACTCTTGGCGAATAGATTAACAGAAAGAATGTTGATGCTTCCTGCATCTCTTATGCTTTAACAATTAGAGCCAATAATGGTAGGATCGGTAATGTCCATTGTGGGAGAGACTCTCAATAATCTCGCTCTCAATCATGTGGACAATCTCATAGTAAGTCCCATGGCCATTTTTCCTAATCGACTTGTCATTACTATGGGGAAGCAATGCATATTTGGTTGTTGTTCTATAAAATGCATGAAGACAAGCACAAAGAAAGGGCAAGGATAAATTATAGGAAAAAAACAATAATTGCAACATTATCCCTAGTAAGTCAAGCGTTAAGATTGAAGAGATTAATATTGTGTAGACTAATTCTGATGATGATTTCATACTTGTAGCTTCTTCTCTTGATACTTCACACTTGAATGATACTTTGTCAAGGTATACTCAGTGTTGGTTGATAGATTTAGGGGCTTCCTTTCATGTGACCCCTCACATAGAGTGGTTTCATTTCTATCATCATATGATTGGATCTGTCCATTTGGATAATGACCCTCGCATTAGAGATAGTCGGTATTTGTTGATGTCCAATTGGGAAGTTTGGTTCAAGTTGCATGTTTAATCTTCATGATGCACACCATATACTAGCTCTTACAAAAAGCCTTATCTTTGTTAGCACTTTGAATGATGTAAGTTATATAGTTTCTTTTGGTGATTCCTCATGGAAGATTACTTGTGGGAATCTTGTCATTGCACATGGTGCTAAGTCCTATACTCTCTACCTCTTGCTTATATCTAGGTCACTTGACCATATTTTGGAAGTGGATGTAGTTCCATGTGTATCTCTATGGCATCGTCAACTTGGACACATGTCCTTGAAAGGAATGAAAATGCTTACCTGTTTGCAGTATCTTCCATCCCTTGACTATATACATTGACTCTTGTGATTATTGTTTATATGGGAGGCAAACACACAATATGCACAAAAAGTCTAGTATGACACTCATCGGTGAGCCTTTGGCTCTTGTTCACTCAGATGTATGTGGTTCCATGCCCTACAAGTCGTTAAATGGCACAAAATATTTAATTACCTTCATTTATGACTATACTCATAAGGTCTAGGCACATCCTTTTAAGTAGAAATCAAAAGTCTTGGCTACATTTCAGTGTTGGCTTTCTTTGGTTGAGAACCAATCTGGATATAGCCTAAAATGCCTAAGGTTAGGGGTTGAGTATGTCTCTAAAGCCTTTGAGTAGTTTTGTGACGAGAAGGTTATTAAGTGTTGATTGATTGCCGCGTATACCACCCCACCCCAGAATGGTATCATCGATTGACCGCCTCGTACACCACCCCACCCTACAATTTAGGGGAAAGTTCATAGTATGCCTAGCTAGGCATGCCTACCACAGTATTTTCGGATTAAGATAGTTACTACTACTGTACACTTGATAAATCGGTCCCCATGTACTACTCTTGACTATCAGGTTATAGAGGAGGTATGGTCTAGAAAACGTCCCTTATACGCTCATTTGCATATCTTTGGTTGTGAGGCTTTCTATCATGTACCCAAGGACAAGCATAATAAGTTGGATCCTAAGTCTAGGAAGTGCATCTTTCTTGGTTACGAAGATGCAAGTGAGATGGGCTATTGCCTATAGGATCCATAGGCTCATAGGTGATCCATAGCCCATGATGTTATCTTCCATGAAGAGAAAATGCATAAGTAGCCTGAGCATGTCGTTGAGGTACACAAGGTGATATTTCAAGAGGAGTCTCCTACTACTATACAACTAGCTAGATAGCTTGCAACACTGGTTGTTGCTCTAGTGGCCTAGGTCCCTGATGCTCCACAAGATGTACATGCCCAACTTGCATGCTTTGAGCCCTCTATGGATTATATTATGGTAATAGATTCTAGTGAGTCTCTTAGCTATGACAAAACTATGCGTAGAGGTGATAGCCACTCTTGGGAGAGGGCCATGCAATCAGAGTATGACTCCCTACAAAAAAATCATATGTAGGATTTGGTTCATTTTCCTAGTCACAAACATGCTTTGCCATGTAAGTAGGTATACAAGTTGAAAAGTACCCCTAAATGCCCCAAGCTAATATACAAGGCTAGATTGGTTGCTAAGAGCTTCAAGTAGGAACATGGTGTGGACTTTGATGAAGTCTTTTCTCCTGTTGTGAAGATGACTACCCTATGCTTGGTACTGGCTTTGGTTGCTCGCTTGACTTAGATATTTATCAAATGGATATTGAGATGACTTTTCTTCATGGGGCGATTTACACGGAGCAGCCTAAGGGCTTTGCAGAACCTAGCAGGGATCACCTAGTATGCAGATTGAGGAAAAACCTTTATGGCCTTAGTAGACACCTAGGAAATGGTACCACAAGTTTGATGCCTTTATGCATTCACAAGGATATTCCCATAGTGATATGGATCTATGTTTATACACAAAGAAGACTCATGATGGGGCAGCCTTATGATTTTGATCCTCTATGTGCTAATTGTTGGGAGTACTAATGATGAGTTGGATGCCTTGAAAGGTCAACTCAAGAAGAGCTTTGAGATGAAGGACATGAAACAAGCCTCACATATTCTTGGGATGTACATTACACGCGATCTCTCTTAGGGGCTTCTCTACTTGTCCTAGAAGGAGTACATCCAGAAGGTCCTTGAGTGGTTTCATCTACATGATCTTAAGCCTATTGGTTGTCCTTTACCTTCTCACATCTTTACCTTCTCACATGAAGGTTAGTTAGGCTGATTGTTAGCAGTCTAATGAGTAGAAGGTTGAGATGGCCAAGATCCTTGCATCCACAATGGGCAGTTTGATGCATGCTATGATAGCCACTAGTCCTAACATAGAATTTAGAGTGGGAGTTGAGGCACATTATATGGCTGCACCTAACGGACAGAATTGGGATGCCATCAAGGGTATCATTAGGTACCTGAAGGGCACATCAACTATATGTATATGTTATGGTGGCTAGGATACATGAGTCATGGGATACATTGACTCTGATTATGTAAGACATGCAAATAGTAGGAAATCCACCTTTGGCTATGTCTTCATCTTTGCTGGAGGTATTGTTTCTTGGATGTCCAAGGTACAAAAATGCATGACCCTATCTACTACCAAGGCAAAGTATGTTGTAGCCACTAAGGCTAGCAAGGAGGCTCTTTGGTTAGGATGACCTTGGTGGAATTACTAATATGGTCCCTACACTGCATTCAGATTCTGTGAGTGCTATTTAGTTGGCCAAGAATTTGATTTTCCATGCAAAGACAAAGCACATTGAGATGCATTACCACTTTATATGAGAGGTTCTTGAGAACAAGTCTATTGACCTTGTCAAGATCTCAAATAACCAAAATCCTGCATATCAACTTACTAAAATCCTCTCAACAAAGAGTTTTTCCTTCCTTAGAAAGTTGATGGGTATTGGATGAGATGATATATTTCCTCATCCTATTGTACTTATGTACATTTGTACTTTATCATTTTTTTCTTGTTCTCTCCTTGCTAGAGGTACATTTGCCTTTAAGTGGGATGTTGTGTTGGGGGTAAAGGCACCTATGCCTAGCCACTTGTGTATTAGTTATGCTAACAATACCCACATACATGCACACCTATCCATTGCAGTGTGGCAGGTATCCATCACTGTCACTTCATTCTTTATTCTTTCAGTGACATTTGAGTAAAAGGAAGGCCAAACACACATTATGACTATTCGAGTTTCCACATTGTGTGTGTCTATCTCTCTTGCTCTTGCTCCTTCCACCATAGCTCTTGCTTCCACTCCATGGTTCCATTTCAAGGCTCATTCCCTTCACCTGCAAAGACTAAGTAAGAGTTCACTTCTTTAAAGTAATTGTATTTTCCAAAAATGAAATGTTGGGCATATTTTAAATTAAGATTGGAGTCGAAGCATAGAATAAGGGATATTACTAGAAGAGGAGAATTATGAGTGATTCTCTTAATAAGTAGTTGAGAGTAATAAGGTAGAGCAAAAAACTAGTCATAGGGTTCCTAAAAACAAGTAAATGCTTCCCTAGAAACAATAATGCATAGTATTAATGCTATTCAATGGTACCAGGGCCACTAACCTTAGGAGATTGTATAATTCTTGTGTACATAGGATACCATGGAAAGAGCCTAATTAATTATGTTTCTTGCATTTGCATAGTTATAGTGATGTTAGAGGGGATTAGAAGATGTCATGTTGCATACTTGGATAAGAAGGAAAGTAAGAGAAAAGAAAGTTGGTAAATAATTTACTTGAAAGGTAGAGTGGATTAGATATTCTTGAGTTAATAAGTAAAAGTGAGTTCCATTCCTAAGGAACATCAATAAGACCTATCAATGTATTCAAAGTCCATTGAGAAGGTAAGAAATGGCACATTTACATACAACAATAAGGAACTCATAAGCTAGTTAACCCTCATTTAACCTCTCTAAGGCGAACACTTGGAATTGTCTAGGTGGACCAATATAAGGGGAAGAGATTTAAGGAATTTGCAATAAGTAATTCATGTTGAAAAGCTATGTTAGATATGATCAATGCCCCACCCTCATTAGGTGCTACCAATGATCCATGGTGCTCAAAGTTGTAAGGCCCCCATTATGAGGAGAAGCCAAATGTGAGCCCGGACATTGGTTGACGGACATTGGTTGAGTCCTGACTTGTATATCAGATGAGGTCTATGTGACCGGATGGGAAAAAGGTGACCGTTGTGGGTCTAATCTTTGGGTTAGACGGAGTGGTTAAGCTGGTAGCAACTCGAGGCACATTGCATCGAGTTGTGGGGTAAGGGAGTTAAAAGGGGCCCCTATTGTGGGGTCCGGGGGCTGCGGAAGCGGCCCCTGGTTGGGGGATCCTAGGGGGGACCAGCGGCCCCCCCGGGGGTAGCACCCTCGGCCCGATGGTAAAGGGAATATTCCCTGGCCGACTAGTGGAGGCTTATATGGTAGGTCGGTCAGGCCAACCATATAACCCCTTCATAGCCATCGATCACTCATCTTTCACCCAGTCAGAGTTGTTGTTCCACCTAGCCTTAAGCTCTTCACCTATCTGTCTAGATCGCCATCTAAGCTTTACGCAGTGGAAGCACACGGGTGGACAGAGCCATCTTTGTATCAGTTGTTTGGAGTTAAAGAATTTACTAATTCTCCTCTTATCTGTTGTGTACTCTCTATCTCTTTCTAAGATTCTGTTGGCTGCGTCGTGTAATATTTAACAAGCTATTCCCTTATTAAAAAGTTGGATTGATCATACACTTTAGTGGATAATATTTTATATATTTATGATTTTTTTGAAAGTCAAGCAAGTTAAGTTTTAACTTTAATAATTTTTGTTCACCCATATTTTTAATGTACATTGAGTTTATGAAGCCTCTTTTGCAATTCATGTAAAAGAAAAATTAAAAGAAATATGTTAAATTTACCCCAATGTTTATAAGTTTTGGGAAACATATAGAAACATTTGCCACACTATCCTATGTTTAATGTCACATAGATAATCACACAAAAGGGGGGAGGGAGGGAGGGGTTACTATGCATAAAAATATGTATCATGTGAGTTCCAAAAAAGGGAATATAAAAAAAGATACACTTGTGGATACACATCCATAAAAGGAAATATATAAAGCTTAGAAATTTATTGACAAAAAGGTTTTTATATTTCATACATACTTTATATATATATATATATATATATACGTACATACGTACGTACGTACGTGCGTGTACGTGTGTGTGTGTGTGTGTGTGTGTGTGTGTGTGCACGCGCGCGCGCGCGTGTGTGTGCGTGCGTGCATGAGTGCACGCGCGCGCATGTGTGTGTGATATATATATGTACATATATGTGTATATATGTACATATATGTATCAAGGTACATATATGTGTGTGTGTGTGTGTGTGTGTGTGTGTGTGTGTGTGTACACACACATGTGTGTGTGTGTGTGTGTATATATATATATATATATATATATATATATATATATATATATATATGTATGTATGTATGTATGTATGTATGTATGTATGTATGTATGTATGTATGTATGTATGTATATATATATATATATATGTATGTATATATATATATATATATATATATATATATGTATGTATATATATATATATATATATGTATGTATATATATATATATATGTATGTATATATATATATATATATATATATATATATATATATATGTATGTATGTATGTATATATGTATATATATATGTATATATGTATATACATGTGTGTGTGTGTGTGTCTGTGTACATACATACATACATACATACATACATACATACATATGTACATGTGTGTGTGTGTGTGCACATATATATATGTATATATGCATATATATATATATATATATATATATATATATATATATATATATATGTATGTATGTATGTATGTATGTATGTATGTATGTATGTATGTATTACATACATACATATATGTATGTATGTATGTATGTATGTATAGTAAAAGGATATCATTCATTCCTAAAATCGGCTTGGATTTTGTATAGAAGTGTATGTGATGAACCTCAATGAACAAACATAGTACCCATGGTTTTTATGGTACCACTCGACTTTCTCAAGTCATGATCCTATGTAGCCTAGGTAAATACACTTATCTATATGTGAATATAGCTAGGAAAATTTGAGTTGTACATGGGGAGAGAGAGAGAGAGAGAGAGAGAGAGAGAGAGAGAGAGAGAGAGAGAGAGAGAGAGAGAGAGAGAGAGAGAGAGAGAGAGAGAGAGAGAGAGAGAGAGAGAGAGAGAGAGAGAGAGAGAGAGAGAGAGAGAGAGAGAGAGAGAGAGAGAGAGAGAGAGAGAGAGAGAGAGAGAGAGAGAGAGAGAGAGAGAGAGAGAGAGAGAGAGAGAGTATGTGTATATGTTTTATTGTGGTACTTTGATGCTCCTTTGATGCATGAATATTTGAATGTAGACCAGTTATAAATGCTTACATTGATGTAGGTGTACATTGCAGCACTAGTAAATCAATATTCTACTAAACTTCTAGGTTTATGGATTTATAAGATAGCCTCGCTCATCTCCTATTTGCACAATACTTGTAGTAGCTACCAACAATGGGCCAAAGAATGTGTAACTTTAAAGGTCTTTTACAGTGGAGAGGTCGACATGCAATTTTATAAGGCATTGTATTTTAGCAACTGATGGTTTTTTGCTATGTAATGTTACCTTTGCAAGTTTTTGAGAATCACTGGCAAGCCAATACTCTCCTAGACTTTCTATGTGTTGTGTGTGTATAAAACTCTAAGTTGTGTGTATTTGATGGTAGTAGATTATTCTATGTGACATTCTTCTAGATTAATGTCCAACTTGATTGCAACAATGGTTTCCAAGACAAACCCTTCAAAATGACATGGTGCTATCACAAAGCTCTAAGAGGGCATGGTGCTATCACAAGAGTTATATGTACTATTCAAGAGGTCTTGGGGCAAGACTAGGTTTTGGCATGACCTACCAATGCCTAACCATCAAAGATGATTGGAATGGCACCATTGAGGATCATATGAAGCTGCTATTACCACATAAGGTGGTATATACCTTATTCACAAGAGCAATGGACCAACAAGAATTCCTTTACATCTTGCATGACTTCTTGTGTTATGGAAATTTCCTTGTATGGGATATGGAACATAACTGAGACCTCTAAGGACTTTTGAGGATGGGGGGCTGGGATAAGTGTATTCTAGCTACTTGTATGTGGGTTCTTCAAGCTAGGAGCCTTAGGTATGACCTTGCATAGAAAGCACATCCACCCCATCATCTCTAAAATGCATCCAATGGTAGCTCCCTTTGGAAGGAAGGAGTTTGGTATAATACTAAGTAATGGGCCTTCTAGAGGCATGGTTTTAGTGCTACCATGGGGCAACATGAATTGCATAGTTGGACCAAGGAGATGGCAACAAGGGCTCACCAAAGGATACATGATATTGAATAGCAAGCAAGTAATTGAAAGGGACAGCTTGATATCCTCTTGCTTACTATTGTAGAATTACCACACAACATCATACTTGCCTCTATCTATGTGTCTAGTGAATGTGCTTGATTACCATTGCAAGATAATCACATAGTATTATCTAAGAGAGAAACAGAGTGTCCATGGAAGATGGTTCTATTTGTGTGTCTAAGGAAAGCCTGATTGTGGAAACCATAGAGGCCTCCATGAGCATGCATGTGGTGAGGAGAGTGACTAAAGCTATATTCATGATGTGAGAGGTCATCTTCTATTATTTAGTTTTGATCATCACATCAAAAGCCTTATGATGAGGATGCTACTGTGATGAAAATGAGTCACATGATAGTGGAAGATTAGAGATCAGCTATGTCAACAATTCAGAATAATCATGTCCTTGATAGCTCAAGAGCTAGATATAGTGGTTACTACTATATCTTTGTCTCATAGGAGCAACAACATGATAATGATATCGAGGTTATTGGTACCCAAGCTAGAGAGCATCAATAAGAGTAGCCCCTAGCTCTATCTTTTCTCTTTGCATTAGTGTGTTATGATGATGAAGTTGAGAGTCTTTGAATGATGATGATGATGTGCTTGTAGCAAATTTAGATGTGTGTGTGTGTGCACATGTGCATGCATGTGCGCACGTGCGTGCGTGTGTGTGCGTGCACACGCATGCACATGCACACACACATGCACACAAGCATGTGTCTGCACACACATTATCCTATGAAAGCATGCATACACCAAGTGAAAGCAAAACTCAATTGGAAAATCACTTTGCCTTTTCATTTCTACATTAGCATTTGGTAATGTGTGTGTGTGTGCATGTGCATGCACATGCACACACGCATGCACACGAGCATGTGCCTGCACACACATTATCCTATGAAAGCATGCATACACCAAGTGAAAGCAAAACTCAATTGGAAAATCACTTTGCCTTTTCATTTCTACATTAGCATTTGGTAAATATGCTATACTCTCCACCATATGTTTTTATAATCAAACTGTAATTTTGAGTTACACCACTTTACAAAAAAATAACACAATTAGTTTATGAACATGATCATCTCACCATAATCTTACTTTTTTAGTTTACATGTTGTATGCATTAGCATTTGGTAAATCTGCTCTACTCTCCACCATATGTTCATAAAATCAAACTATAAATTTTGAGTTTCATCAATTTACAAAATAATAGTACACTTAGTTTTTGAATGTGATCATCCCACCATAATCTTGCTTTTTAGTTTACAGGTTGTTTGATAGCCATATACAAGCAAGTCATTTGTCCAACAACAACTGGTGTTTCAAATGTGCATTAGATGAAGCTAGTCATCACACTTCAATAGCTTCAAGGAAAATAGATGGGGAAGGCAAGAAGCAATAAGCTCAACATTGCATTGGAGCGCATGCTACCTATGACCACTTGCAGTTGATGTTTTAAGCATGACAAGGAAGGAGATTATAAGATACATGGAGCAATAGCATTGTGGAGTTTGAATATAACAAGAGATTTCTATTGAGAGAGCCAGGGCTCCTAGAATCAAAGAGGAGTTGCCCCATTGTCTACTTGAGGTACGTAGGAAACATAATTCATACAAGGTTTGTTAAGAATCGCGTGGTGGGGGGACTTGCTTGAGCTGTTGCACCAAACACACACTGTATACACAAGGGGAAGCTCACTCAAGAACACAAGAAGAGAGATGGAGGCCAAAACATTTTCTTGTTGATTTCTTCTTCTTCTTCCACACAATCTACAATGCACACAAAGTATAGATAAGATACAACATAAAGGAAAGTGGCCTACTAAGTCAAACAATGCATAACAGACTACACAAATTGACTGGCGCTATATCTTTGCCAAGTGTAGGTAGGTGTAACAAACTAAATATAATAAGTGGTAAGTGAGTGGCCATGTGAGTATCATAATGACCACCAACATGCTAAATGTAGAGGTGCAGACCCATCTAGCTAGGCGGTCCATCATCAATGTCCGCACGTGTTGAGCTTGCCATCTCAACAAGGTTTACATGTTATTTCACTTGACATTGCTAAGCCTTTATTCCTTGCTATAGATATCATAGAGGGTATTCAATATATGGAATCATTCCATGGAATATTAGATAGGAGAAAATTAATAAATCTAGATGACACCAATGCCAAGAAGCGAGTGAAGTTAGAGGCTTGGTGGAGTTGTGGCATGTTAAATTTAGGTATTCTTCAAGACCTAAAGTAAATTTACGTCTTGGCCCTTGTAAGAGCCTAATGCTAGTGGGAGTAAGCATAACACCTTAATAAAATCAAAGGATTTATGTTAGCAATGAAATGGATGATAGAGATACTTAGAGATTGTGGTTCAAATGAGTTGTTATTGCTATCCAAAATAGGACACAATTGGTGCCTAAGCATATATTATATGGACCGGTCCACTATGTGGTTGATACCATTTGTATTGTGCAATGCTAGACTACACTGTTATCTTGAACCATCTATGAATAATCAAGTTTGAGGCATGAGCAAGGCACTGATGATGAAAAAAAGGAGGCCGAATCTATGGTCTTAGATTTTATATCTCAAATAACATTATCAACATTATTGATGAATCAATTGTTTTGATATAGCCTAATTGTTAAATTTGTCTAACACCAAGGTCAACTTGGATTTACCCTACTCTTGTATTAAGTTTGTCTTTTGTAGTTTGTATCACATCCCATGCCCATCAATCTCCTGAGGAAGGCAAGGCGCTTCATAGAGAGGCTTTTGGTGAGCGGATCTATAGGATTCTGGTCAGTCGAGATCTTTACAAAGTCAACATAGTTGTCCTCAACAACCCCACGTATGAAGTAATACCTCACCTCAATGTGTTTTGTCTTCGGATGGAAGACCGGATTCTTGGCTAACTGAATAGCACTCATAGAATCCGAATGCAAAGTTGGGATAGCATCAATACCTAGGTCAAGAACCAAACAACCCAACCAAATGGCCTCCTTGCAAACCTCAGTGGGGCTGCAACATACTCGGCCTCTGTAGTAGAAAGGGTTGTGCATTTTTTCACCCTAGACATCCATGAAACAACACCTTTGACATAAGTGAACACATAGCCAGAAGTGGACTTTCTACTGTCTGCATGTCTTGCATAGTTAGAGTCATTGTACCCCACGACTCTTGTATCTTGGCTGCCATAGCATATGCATATATCTGTAGTGCCCTTCAGGTACTTCATGATACCCTTCATGGCATCCCAATGGCTCTTGCCAAGTGTAGCCATATAGTGTTCCACAACACCAACTGCAAAGGCAATATCTGGACGAGTGGCTATCATGGCATACATAAGACTGCCTACTACGGATGCATAGGGAATATTGGCCATCTCAACCATTTGCTCATCCATCTGTGGACAATTGGCCGATGATACCTTCACTACATAAGAAGGTGGTGGACAGCTAATAGGTTCACGTCCTGTACATGGAAGCGCTCAAGGACTTTATGAACGTACTCCCTTTGTGACAAATAGAGGAGTCCTTGATGCCTGTTGTGCGTCTAATGTGCATACCAAGTATGTGAGAGGCCTATCCCAGATCCTTCATCTCAAAGCTCTTCTTGAGCTGACCCTTAAGAGCATCTAGCTCATCATGAGATTGTTGTGCTAATAGCATGTCATCCACATAGAGTACCAAAATAAGCAAAGATCCATCACGGGCTTTCTTCATGTACAAGCACGGATCCATAGCACTATGGTTGTAGCCTTGTGACTGCATAAAAGCATCAAACTTATAGTACCATTTCCTAGGTGCTTGCTTCAAGCCATAAAGACTTTTCTTCAACTTGCACACTAGGTGCTCCTTGCCAGGCTCTACAAAGCCCTTAGGCTGTTCCATGTAAATCTCATCATGCAAGTCCCCATGTAAGAAAGCCATCTTGACATCCATCTGGTACAAGTCCAAGTCAAGCTGTGCAACCAAATCTAAGACTAAGCACAGGGTGGTCATCTTAACCACATGAGAGAAGACCTCATCAAAGTCAACACCATGCTCTTGCTTAAAACCCTTTGCTACCAATCTAGCCTTGTATGCCGGCTTGGGGTGTCTAGGGGTACTTTTCAGCTTGTACACCCACTTGCATGGCAGAGCCTTCTTGCCAAAAGGCAAGGAAACCAAATCCCAAGTCATATTCTTATGCAAGGTGCCTATCTCACATTGCATAGCCCTCTCCTAGGAGTGGTTGCCACCCCTACGCATAGCCTCATCATAGGTGAGAGGCTCTCTTGCATCTGTAACCAAGACATAGTGCATGGAGGGCTCAAATATGTCAGGTGGGCATCTATCTCTAGTAGAATGCCACATTGCAAGCTTTGTTGCTTGCCCAACATTCTATCCAACACCCTGGCCATGAGCATTTGCTGATGTTGCAGGCTGTCCAGCTGACTGTATGGGAGCACATGGCTCCTGAAATATAACCCCACGATTTCCATGACTTTCTCAGGCTGCCTATGCATCTTGTCTTCATGGAAGACTACATCATGGGATGCGGATGACTTTTTGATCCTGCGGATCCCATAGATGGTAACCCATCTCTCCTACATTTCCATAACCAAGAAATATGCATTTAACACTCTTAGGATCCAGCTTGTTACGCTTGTCCTTGGGCACATGGCAAAATGCATCACATCCAAAGGCATGTAAATGCGCATAAGAGGGAGGCTTTCCTATCCATAGCTCCTTTGCAACCTAAAAATAAATGCCACTATAGGGAAATCTATTAATGATATGCAGGACAATCGTAACTGCCTTAGCCCAAAAGTGCTGGGGTAGACCTGCATGACTAAGCACACTGCGAACCCTTTCCTTGATGGTCCTATTCATCCACTCAGCCATACCATTCTGGGGAGGGGTGTAAGGGGCGGTCAACTAATGCTTAATACCCCTCTCATCACATAACTGCTCAAAAGTATGTGATAGATATTCACCCCCATTATCTGTCCTAAGGCATTTCAACCTATGCCTAGACTAGTTTTCTGCCAAAGCAAGCCATCTCTGAAAAACTGCCAAGACATCAGACTTCTACTTTATGGGATAAGCCCATACTTTAAGTGAAAAATCCTATATCTAGTTGTAACTTGTATGGTTGAAGAAAAGGTTTCATAAAATCATTTGGTTGTCTAAATTGGGGTTATTTATAATAAGGTATATGCACAATTTACAAGTACACCACCTTGTGTCACCTTCAGCCATAATTCCATGAAAATGTTCGATCTGGTGTTTTATGTGGACCTAAGGTCTTGTTTTGGTTTCAAGAGAGCGTTATTAAATGAAGAGTGTGTTTCATGTTGGGATCTCTAATGCTTGGAAGCTAATGAATAGGATTGTTTTATTTTTTGAAATCAATGCATTTTGGAGAGATCATGAATTTATAAGGGGTTTTTAAGAGGAATATCTATCTAGTTTGTCAAGTTCTTAGGGAGTTCTTGTCATGTATATTCAAGCTATTTACAAACTTGGGATCTTCTTGCTTCATTATTTGATAAAAACCATAAAATGTTATATATTATTTCAAACTTGTTACTAATTGGGTCTTTTCTTAGCGAAAACCAAGTGCATTGTGACAACATAAAGTCACCCTCCAACATGTGTGTATGTTGTGAATTCAATCAATGATTACTGGAGGAAGCATTTTCATAGGCTTGTTGCACACATGAGGCTTGTCTCTTTATCTTCTCCAATTTAGAGAAGTATGTGTGTATTCTAGCTTATTAAAAAGGCCATGAAATGGATGTCCATATCTCCATATGATGTAGAACATCATCAAATATTGCCACACTTTTGATGCTCATGTATTTAATCCCATAGTCATACTACTCCACTCCATTGGCACACTTGATGATTCAAATATATAGTGGGATATGTAGGTAGTAGACATGACACTAACACACAAGTGGTAGACAACAATAACACTCTCTACTACTTGTTGTTGGATTGCAAAGGAGTGCTAGTAAGGTGTTTTCACCCTAGGGCCTTGGTTATGAATTCAAGCAATTCCCACAACTACAGCTATTCATCCACAAAAGTAGTTTGAATCACCCCAAACTTGGTAAAGATCTACTCTTTCCAACTCAAAACAAGGACTATCGCATTGTCACGAGACCTCAATATCTTTCAAGCTCAACCTCTTCCTCTCAAGGGCATACCTCCTTTCTCTCTTGATGTTGTGGACTTAAACTTTTAGTAGTCATGATATACATTTGGAAACACCTGCAACACAATGCTTTCTTCCTCTCTTTCTCTTCTAGAGTTTAGGCATGCACACTTGTTTTTCTAAACCTCAAAGAAATACAACATAGTGTCAATCCCAACTCCTCCCTAGGAAAAAATTCATGTCCCAACCCTTTATCAACACATAAATTCTATTAAAACCCAACATCAATTTCACATCATCAACACAATAAAAGAATCCCCCAAACTACATTAACACATAATTTCACATTGTCAATCCAATAAAAGAGTTTCCCGACACTAATTTCACATCATGAATACTAAAAGAATCTCCCTACACTACGTCAACACACAAATTCAATTGAACTCGACATGTTAGCACCAACACAATAATATCCCATTCCTTGAGACCATAAACAAAAGTACCCATGCATCCATGCAACACCCAAGAACAAAAGTTGGAGTTATGTATCCTTGTCCTCAACATAGTGATGGTACAATCACATATCCCAAATTCACAGAGTATTCACACCTTCAAGATAAGGAATTCTTAACTTTAGAAACCATGTACACGGGCTTCTATGTATGCAACTTTATGAGGAGGTACCCAACAACAACAAAGGCATTCCTTATACTTGTTAATTCACCATTTCCTTATATCTTATCATTAAGGAAAATGGTAATTGTTTAAAGGGTATAAGTCATGGGAAATTTTTTCTCTATCCAATAGAGAAAAAAGAGATTGAAATGTGATTAGTTATGGGGGAAATCTAGCTAGTTTTACAAGTCAAATGTCCAAAGAATAATTGATTTTCATCAAGATAAACATGAAATTCAATAGGTTTTTTGGAAGTCTACTTGGGGAAACTTAAAATAATAAAGGTTGATTCTATGAACAATAGGTTAAAAAGAGCATTAGTCTTTAAAAATTTAATTTTTTACATTTAAAGTCTTTGTTGGATTCTTGCCAGCTAGCCATCCATCTAGGTCATGGAGTGTTATGGTCTTAGAGTTGTATGTCCCTTTAGGTGTGATTGATGGGAGAGGCTCTCAATTTTTGGGGGGGGGGACTGCATGAAGAAGGAGAGGTGATAAACAAGGTGAGAGTGCAACAACTCTCCAATATGTATATATGTACATTTTATATGTGGGAAAATGGTTCAATGACTGGAATGTATTGAGGTGTAGCAATAAAGGCTATGATAAAAAATAAAATGATGAAGGAGACAATGGTGTAGATGGACTAACTAAAGCTAGTGTTTTATAGTGTGAAGGGAATTAGTGGAAATATTAAAAAGGTTGTGTTCTAGAATTGGATAAGAAGAATAAACTTGGATGCTACTCTTATTCAGGAACACAAGTTAGACAACCTAAGTGGAAGATAATCTTGCCATGAGGAATTCACACATTTATTGGGGGGTAACCTAAGAAGTGAATTGGGTTGCATGATGAGGGTGAAGACAATTAGATACCTGAAACTTAAACACAAATTTGATGATGGAAGGATTCTAGTAGTCATAATTGCATGTGGGTCAAAAACTTTTGATTTGATTAACATATATGGATAAATGATGCAAGAGCAAGGACGAGAATGTGGTTGGTGCTCTTAGACATTGACAATGAAAATGGATTACTAAGGGGAGACTTCAACATGGCAAAGGATGCAATTGGTGCATTGATGCCTTCATCATGGTCAAGGAAGAAGAGATAGAAGCTTGGAAGTAGATAGAAGAAAAGATAGATCTAGTTGATTTGAAAGATCTAATGTGGAATACGACAACAGATATGGAAATTGGTTGCCAATAATGACTTCTCTAAATGTCGATTTCAAGTCCCTATTGTTTGATCATGCACGAATGACACTTGTCTTTAGCCCAATATAGGAAAAAATATTTGTTGGAAGCAACAAAATGGTCATCGCAAGCAAAATACACATAAAAGAAAATACATTTGGATACATGCTAAAAGGGGCTATTAGCCAATTGGAAGATGACATAACATGTAAGAAGGCTAACCCATGGAATAGCTTTGTGCCAACCATGCAACGGTGCATATGCTTGTAGGGGTATAGACAACCAAAGTGAAGAAGGATGAGGTAGCATGGGCAAAGACCAATTTAGATGAAGTAGCAGGAATAGCGAGATCCAAAAGTTGAATGAGGGGGAGACCTGCATGGTCAATCAAGCAAATCTGATTAGAAAGGCTGCACTAGCTAGAGAAATTGAAAAATTAAGTTTAATCTATGATAATAAACCAACCATGGATGTGAGTTGTTTTTCCCTAAATATGCTCAGCAATCCAAAGCAAAGGAGAGTATGGAAAAGTATATTTATCCTATAAAAGAATGTGGGAGCTTTCGCTCAATCACCAAAATCCATGGATCGCTTATTGCTTCAAGCATTCCAAGCCAAGTACTAATGGCTACCTCTCACATAGCCGACATGCCATCCATATCTACAGGTGTAGTGAGCTTACCTCCATGCCGATCGAGTTACCTTCTCTCCTATGCACTCCGATAGCTCCACAATTCAAGTGCAAGCTTCAACATCCCCAACCTCCACGCTCCAAGCTCCATTGCCCCAAGCAAGAGAAGATAAGAGAAGAGAAGAAGAGAGGAGAAGATGGAGAGCTTCTCCTTCCCAGTCCCTCACCCTCACACTCTCACTCTCTCACACTCTCACACTCCCTCTCTCAAGAACAAGCTCAAGCAAGCAAGCAAGAAGAAGAAGAAGAAGAAGAAGAAGAAGAAGAAGAAGAAGAAGAAGAAGAGAGCCACTTTTGGCCACACACAAGAATGAGCTTCTCATTCACTTTTCAACTTTATATACAAAACCCTAAATCCCTTTTGGGCGGTCATCCCTTTATCCCCTTTTTTACATGGCCGGCTGTGGCCCTTTTTCCCATTGTCCTTTTATCTTTCTAGCTTCCTTCCTACCGCCCATCTACCTTTACAAATTGCAGGGGTGAGAGCCTGACGCTCTTTAAATTAAACCATGATGCACTTGCGCTCCTTTACAAAAGTATTGACTTGCGCTTTTTCTTGTGCACATTTTTCCTTTATTTAGGACTTTTTTGCACTTCTTGTGCTTCCATATTTTTCTTGGCGCGTCTTCGTCTTTTGTTTCACTTTTGCCTTGGCCTTTGTCTTCTGCTTTAGATTTTACAGATTTTCCACCTTGTTCGTCTGATGGTTAACATTATCCCCCTCCTAGACGAGTGCCAGTCCCATGGGACTCACCGTCGTAGGTAGTAGGCTTTGGCATGCACTGAAGATGTCAGTGGAAGGGACATTTGTGGTTGCCGTGGAGGACTGTTGGTGGTGGTGTCGAGGAAGGTTGTTGGGGGCACATTGGTGGCCTAGGTGGCTAGTGGTAGGGTTGTTGGAGTTGGTGGTAGGGCTATTCTTTGTTGGGGATTGCATTGATGGCCAGCACAAGTGGTGGTTTGTTGGGGATTCTGCACATGATGATTCTTGGCGGGCTTGCAGGATGATAAAGGATAAGAATCCAAAGTTGAGTATTGATGAAGAGAGAACAACACTTTCGTTGGATTCTTCAATACCTGCAATTGAAAACCTCTCATATGTGGTCTCTCCCTAGGGGTAGTGCTAGTCTTCTTTATCGTGCACAAGACGTAGTTCAATTAGTTTGGGAGACAGGTCAAAATCTAAGTAAGTTGAGAGTATTGTCTTGCACTTGAGGACCCAAACTATGTATATATTTTGGTGTAGATATTATGTGAGTACACGTGCATACTTAGATATTACGTAGTTAGAAGATAGCGGGCTGGTTACTCGTAACAATGTGTGGATGAAGCAAAGTTGTCCATGTTGGGAAGAAGTATACGTGAAGGTGTATGAGACATCCTTTGCATTGTGACTGCACGTCGTAGCATAATTGAACACAAGGACACCACACTTTCGGTAGCCAATAGCTGGTAGCTATTGGACTTGCGTGATGAGGGCGGTGTACTTTTCATGGCCATTCATGCGGTGCTTACCACGATTGATTGCAATGGTATTAAGGCAGAGTGCAAGAGGGAATCATGCAAATGGGTCAAGGTGACAGGTCTAACCATAGGCGAGACAAGCTCCCTGGGTATGTCCTGCCCTTGATGTGCCCTGAATAATTGTGGGTGATGCGAAAGGGCGAGGGGACTAAGGACGGAGCAAGCCAACCAAGGTCACTGGACGTACCTAATTTGAGGACCCCTAGGTGCTATGCTGTGATCGTGGGTGCTTCTTATCTTTTTATCTATTTTCTTTTCTTTTCTTTTCTTTTTTTCTTTTTCTTTGTCTTTTTCTTGTTCTTTTTTTTTTTTGACTTGTTTGAGTACAACCATTGCAATATGTTAAGGATATCAACCTTTCAATGGGTTGGGAAATGTCGAGATTCGAAGGCTGAAGAAATGGATATTACAACGATGATTGTTCCCTAGCCTCGTTGTTAGAGAAACAATTGTTGAGATGGGGGGATCCACTTGAGATTTTGCAACCCTCTTTGCGACATGCGATGTCGGTACAATTGAGGTAACAACTGCCGTGAGCCAAATGTAGAGCTTGACCCAGAAGGAGAGCGTAGCCAATGACTATGCTTTGGGCCATGCGATGTGGGCAGTCTGCAAGGGTGATTCTCGCTTTGGACAGTGAGGCTTCCATCGAGACTCTTTGTTCCTAGTATTTCTGTTGCTTTTTTTGTGATGGTGCTTTGTGGGGTTGGTGGTCCTGTGGCATCTTGGACATTGAACACTTTCATATAGAGACATGTGTTGTTTTGCATCCACTTGACAACTCGTGAGAGTACATGCACGGCATATGCCGCAACTATAATAAACAGGTGCAACGCAAGGAGACATCACTTATCTGAATCCCATGGTGTTGACTTAGATACTTATCACCTGTGCTTGATTATCTTTTTCTTTTGCTGAAGATGTGAAATATATTAAACATAGATATGAAAAGTTTGTACAATTGGGGAACCTGTCAACATTTAACCATTTAAAGACAAAAAGTCATGGCCATGTAGCACTTGATAAGCCTTTTATACAACATGGGGCTGTTCTATTTGTGTGAGGTGAGGTGAGTCTAGATGGTAGGATGACTGGCGGTGGTGGGTTCCTATCAGGCTGACCGGGGAAGATATGGACCAGGACCGATATGGTGTAGTCCCTGGCTGTAGCTGTATCGATTATGTTTTTAAACAATTCATCAAATTTCTTCTAGTTTCTAGCTTCCTTATCTTCCTTTGAGCACCTGGTGCTGCCCAAGCTTCTGGGGAGGGCCTGCACGGCCGGGGTTGCCACTCCCCAGGTATTCCCTTGAGCTTCTGTTCTCCCGGCCTAGGGAGTTTTTGGCCTATGTCCGGGGCCGTGTCGCTTGGGGCCTCATTTCTTTGCATACCTCTTAAGGGTAGGTACATAGCGTTTTGGTAGAGGAGCTTGTGCCACATGCTCCCTCTAACAGTGGATAGTATCCTTGCAAGCTAGCTATATTGGGTGCTCCATGATGGCGACTGTAGAGGAACTTGCAAAATGTGTACTAAGGTTAGGCTTTGAGGCAAGGTAGAATTATTTGCATGGAAGGGATTAAATAGTGGATTATCAAGCACATATGAGGAGGAGTGCAATGAGGTGAGTCATGTAGTGTTTGTTGTAGGGGGATGGCCCTCGTGATGATATTCGCTTTGCTTTGACTACGGGGCATGTTCTAGCCATCAGCTGATCTTGGCTTATGCTAAGTTGCATGGATTGGTTGTGATGGAGTGAAGCAAGGCTCGTCCATGAAAAGATAGACCGAAAAGGGAAAAGGTGTATAGAAGGGGAGGACGCCCCGTCTATGTCCTCAAAGGTGTTGGTTAGGGCTTCTTATGGCGGTAATGAGGGTTGCATGCCCTCCACCTAGAGGCGGGAATGGTCACACGGGTTCTAGACGTGTGGTGAGAGGAGGATCTGAGGAGCTCAGCCTGTCAAACCCAACTCTTCTCCCTGTGCTTGACTATTATTGCTTGTGTGTGTTGATATTATCTATATAGGGTCACAAAACTCATTGTTTATTTATGTACATATTTACAAACCCATGTCACTTCACGAGGATAAAAACCAATTGTTGAACTCAGGATTGTACTGGAGTGTGGCACATGCATCCAGTACTCATGGCAACTTACTCAATAACAATAGATATTTTGCAACATCGAGTAGCACGATACCTTGTCCGAGTCTACTGGTAACATGTAACTCCTCCTCAGTGAGAACCTTATCAGCCGAGTTCTCTTGGCTAGTTCCAGTTAAATCTGTACCCCGAATGGTAGTCAGCCACTCGAAAGGAAGTTGGTGCTACATAGGTTGGGTCTCTTTGAGATGCCAATCGCTCCTCTGAGACTGTTATAATTTGGGATCTTAGTTCGGCCAATTGCAAAACAGTTTTCAAACCAACGTTTTTCGAATTGACTTCGACCCTCTGATTGTTGCTTTAGTTGCTCTATCTCTAAGAGATTTGGTTGGCAGAGCACACCATTGAATGTTACAATTAAGCATAGTTCATCGGCATCCTCATTAGAGGTGAGTCGCATGCGTTCATGCAGGAGCTTGTCATAGTGCTCGTCAAGATGTTCTTGCTCTTCCGAGGATAGGGAAAATGGCAAGTATTCTTCAAGCTGCTCCTTAGGGAATGCACCCATGTGCGTAAGGATATAGACACGTGAAAATACTTTGAGTTTAGCATCCAACTCAATTAAGAATTCTGCGAGACACATATGTGTTCAACGAGGGCTTGCTCAATTGCTATCTCATGCAAGGTTCTAAGAGTTTCCCTAGACTTTAGCATAGCTAGGGGATCAAGCCTAGATGAGCAAGATTGGTCAACGCTAGGATTGCTTATGCTCTCGGGGTTTGTGCATTTTCATGAGGTTTTGCTGCTATTGTGTCATGGTTCTCCCCAGATGTGACTGGTATAGATTTGTCACCCTATTGTGACAGTGTTGTGTCCACTCTTGATTGGTCAATGTGAGTTCTGTTGTTAGTGGATTGAGTGTTGCAAGAAACCGCTGATGATGATGGTTGCTTTGACTTATTAGAACACACGGATAAGTCTGAGGTTTCACCACTGTTAGGGGAGATGGGACTAGGTTCCTTAGTGGGTGGACTCAATGCTTTATTCCCAAGTTCTTCCGTGCTCTTGGTCTCAATTGTCTTGGCGTCTACCACCACTTGCAACTGCTGTTGTTTCCATTGTTTTGTCCTCTTTTTCTTGGACAATTGTGTTGTCTCCCTTAAGGACTTGGGACCCTGAACTAGGTCAATCGTTGATGTGCTTGGTTGGGCCTTAGCACTCTCTTTTTTTGGTGTGCTCTTATAGGACTTAGTTGCGACCTGTTGAACAGCCTTGCTAGGTTGATTGGTTAGATGCGTCCTCTCCTAGGCCACCTCTTTGAGAGATTTCTCCTCAAGACTAGGCTTTAGGTGCTTTGGAAGTGCTGGAGGTGTCAAGGATGTTGGTTGCGATGCCTCTTCCATGGGTGAATTGCTAAGGATGTATTCAGCAAGGGGTGTCGTCACGGCCAAAGGCTGTGACTACTGTGATCCTTGATTGGAAGTAGTAGTAGCTAGTTCAGTGGAACAGCTACTGTTAGTAGATTGCAATGTCAGGTCCTTAGGCAGATCGGAAGTGGTTGTGTCTTTTGTTTCCCTTTGAGCATTCACTTGTATAGATCGAGCCTCAGTTGATCTAGCCACCACAGTGGGTTGCACAAGCAGGCATGTCTTTGGGTCGAGAGCTATGGGTGGTGTCATGTTCCACCTCTCGGACATTTGGAAGCTTAGCTGGAGATAGAGATTGGGATTGAGTAGCTACACTTGACAAGTGTTGTTGTGCTTTCTGTGTCCATTTCAAGAAAGAGGGTGTAGGAGACTTGGGACTCCTAAGTGGCTTTGACATTGGTTGGAAGATTTGCTCGTGGCTGTTAGATGATTTTGCCATTTGCTTTGTTAAGCATTTAACCTTGCCATAAGAAATGTTGTGGCTATGATGCCTATTATCCTCTTGGAAAATCAAAGGCTCCTTGAGCACTAGTGGTCTTTGTGCACACTCAATGGTTACATTTGACATTTGCTTATTAAGTATGCTAGGCTGAGGCTCTATCCTTCGAATAGTCCCGTTTGTTGGTTTCTTGATTTTGATCGTGAGGGACTTAGTCACCCCAATGTTTTTGACTTGAGACTTGGTTTTTCATTTAGATTTCCTCCTCGCTTCTTTGCTCTTCATACAATATGGCCTTCAGCTGATAGAGGAGGTTTAGCAGGGGGTTTTTGGTATCCAAATCCATCGTTTACCTGTGTAATACCCTTGAGCATGTAGCAACACTTTGGATATCAATCTCGGCGTTGTGCTGGCTCTCCATCAAAGCCTTCGTCTATAAGGCTTGGGCTTCTTTTGTGGTCTTCTACGATATTTGTAAGTCCAAAGCGTGTCCTTGGCATTGGATCCCAACCTCCTTGTTTCAAGCATGGCCTCACTCATTGGTTCTCTTTGTTCAACCTGTGCTTGTATCAACTCTTTCAACATGTCCTTGCTCTCTAGGCTTGCCTGTTATGTCAGCACCTTCCTTGCCTTTCCCTCGAGGTTTGATGAGGTCACCCTTGCTAAAGGTTGTGACTATCCTCACACCCGGTAGTGTCAAGTATATCCTCTATGCTACGTAATCAGCCTCACAATTGGTTGCCCTTTTGAAGGGTCTTCCAAGGAGGGTTTCCTTTCTACACTTAGCACTATTTGGATGAACATGAAATAGGATAGGAAAGCTTTCAGTTTCAATTGTCACGAGGATTTTGCACTTCCCTATAAGTGCTTGTGGGTGTCCCCCATGAGGACTAAGAGTTGCATTAGTCGGTGTGAGATTTAGTTGGCCTAGTAGGGTCCATGCTTCATAGGTCAAGATATTAAAATTTGCCCCTTCATTGATGAGAGCATCGATAGTATGCTCTCCTTTTGCGGTGAGTTTGACCCTAAGATAAGTAGGCAGTACTATGTCTTCATCTTCCGGGTCTTGGCTTATAAATTTAAGCCTTTTGACAAATGCCCTTGAGTCCCCAACTACACAACCAAATGTGGATTCTCCATGATGTCTTGGATCATCTGTGCACTGCCCTTCAAGGTGCATCTATTGTTAGGATTGTCATATCTAGTCATCCTCGCCATTGCAGCTTGATGTTGTTGCTTTCCGCTTTGACTAGATGCAGTCCTAATGCAACACGTATATGTTTTTGTAGTGCCACCTTTTTGCCCTGCTGGCTAGATTGGCCACTGAGGTTCTAGGGTCTCTGTTTGTCTTTGTTTGGGTATGGGCTTTTGGTTGCTCTTTTGCAAGTGAGAATTCATGCTCATGTAGAGGCATTACTACACTAGGGTCTAATTTGGAGGACCTATGACGGCGTGCGTTTTCTCTCCAACCTACTTGGGGGAGGTGCAGAGAGAGCCCCCTTTGCCAGGGTTCCGGGGGGGGGGGGGGGGGGAGCAGTCCCCCTCGGCCCACAGGGCCGTTACGGTAAACACCTTGCGCAATTTGAAGGACCGTTTGTAGCCAAGTTTTGAGCTACTTGCTCTAGATTTTAGTCTAGTGATAGGTCTATGATGTGCTTTTGGCTCTATATGGTCTCTCAATCAGTTTCAGGGTCTACAGGTTAACATTTGAAAAAAATCCAAATTCGGCCCAATAGGTCCGAATTGGAGGGGCCAAATGCCCGATTCGGCCCGTTTGAGGGCTGCGTAGAAAGGGCCGAATGTAATTGGTTTGAATATGTCAAATTCGGCCAGTCCGAGTGTGGTTGTCTGAGGGCCAAGTGGCCGAATGTGTTGAGGGCCAAGTCAGGTGGGCTGAGGGCCGAATGGTGAATTCGGGCTAGGCCGAATGTCAACTTGTTCGAGTGGGGTTGGGCCAAGTCAACAAGGTCGAGGGCCGAATTTCAAAGTTGGTCCGAATGCTTTACTCGGATGGGCCGAGTCAAAGGCGTCCAAGTGTAGTTGGTCGAGGGCCAAATACTAAAGGGCCGAATGGCCGAGCGGTTTGAGGGCGGATTTTGGGACTCGGCCTAGAATTTCCGTCACTCGAACGGACCGAGCGCAACGTGATTTTTGCCGAACTTCAAAGAATTCGTCGCGCCGAGCGATCGAGGCCTTCCTACTTGCTGAGCACCTCTAGATCCAAGCTACTCATGTAAGGGAAGGTGTGGAATTACCTAGGCTGGGCAAATAACTCCTGGATGACCAGATCAAAGTAGGCCCAAGCGATGAAGCTCTCTCCCTCTCTCCTGCTCTCCTAAAACCTTGCAATGCAAAATGTGGCCTTTCTTGCCACTCCTGGCCCCTTATCACCCTGCCCAGGCCTGCACTCACCTTAGTCTTACTCCCTTCACCAACATTTAACCCAAAAATTTATTTTTTGCCCTTCTTTTTCCTGTTTTAGCCTGTTATACCTCCTCTCCCGCGCACTCTAATAGGTCCATGATTCAAGTGCAAGCTTCAAGCAAGCTCCATCCCCAAGCTCCATGCTCCAAGCTCCATTGCCATGAGCAAGAGAAGAGAAGAGAAGAGAAGAGAAGAGAAGAGAAGAGAAGAGAAGAGAAGAGAAGATGGAGAGCTTCTCCTTCTCGGTCCCTCACCTTCACACACTCACTCTCTCACACTCTCACACTCCCTCTCTCAAGAACAAGCTCAAGCAAGCAAGAAGAAGAAGAAGAAGAAGAAGAGGAGAGCCACTTTTGGCCACACATAAGAATGGGCTTCTCATTTACTTTTCAACTTTATATACAAAACCCTAAATCCCTTTTGGGCGGTCATCCCCTTATCCCCTTTTTTACATGGCTGGTTGTGGCCTAGGTCCTTTTTCCCATTGTCCTTATATATTCCTAGCTTCCTTCCTACTGCCCATCTACCTTTACAAATTGCACGGGTGAGAGCTTGATGCTCTTTAAATTAAACCATGATGCGCTTGCGCTCTTTTACAAAAGTATTGACTTGCGCTTTTTCTTGTGCGCATCTTTCCTTTATTTAGGACTTTTTTGCACTTCTTGTGCTTCCATATTTTTCTTGGTGCGCCTTCGTCTTTTGTTTCACTTTTGCCTTGGCCTTTGTCTTCTGCTTTAGATTTTCTAGATTTTCCACCTTGTTCATCTGACGGTTAACAAAGAATGATGAGCAATGGACATATAAGCAATAACAAATTGCAAAATATGTCAAAGCATTTTGAAGAACTCTACAACTAATGTAGATTACACCTATGCAAAGAATTCACAGAGGAAGAACTATTTGGAGTATTAAAAAACCTAGGCAAGAAAAAGTCTTCTAGCTAAAGATATGAAGGGAGAAATTTGCACTATGACTAATAAAAATTGGCCTGAAGGGTGAGTCCCATATTAATTTGATCTAGAAGCATAAGCAAATGGACCAAGATGGGCCATTGAGAACCATTATCATTGATGGGTATTATACAATAATGATAGCCAAAGAAATAGCTACAAGACTAAGCCCTTTCATGCAAAAATATGTAAACCTAGCTTCATCATCAAAGGTAGATTACTAATGGATAATGCTTTGAATGTTTTGATGGTAATGGAATATGCAAGAAGATTGGAGCAAAAGGTACTTCTCCTACAATTAGATGTGAAAAAGGCATTTGATAAGGTAAGATGATATTATATTGTAAAAGTGATGGAAAGGATGGGGTTTGATCCAAAGATTGCAAATCTTCCCTTTTTTCTAATTGATGAGTACTAAGAACTAGTAGTATTTAATGGGGCCTTGCTCAAAGAGTTTAGAATTGGTAGGGTGAGTGGCAAGGATGTTTGCTTAGCTCCACACTATTTGCAATTGCAACACATCCACTATTTAGTTTACAAGAGAAACTAGTATAAGAGGGCTCTTTGGTGGGACTCTATTATGAAGGTAAGTAGATTGTGGGTCAGGGGTTTGGAAATGATTTGATAATCCTATTGAAAGCAACAAAATTGAACTTGAATAAAGCATGTGGTAGTAGAAGTATCCACATGTGTAATGAAAATATCCAATGAAATATGTACCAATAGAAGGCCAAACCATGAATGCCCTATTAATAAGTAGGAGCTTAGTTGATCATAGTAAATTGACCATAACTCTTCTTGGATTAGCTCCAAATTGGAAAAATGAAGTCTTAGAGTGAAGTAGAAAACATTAGGCATCTTGTCAAAGCATAAAAACCTGAACTTGGTGGAGTTATGGTATTTTAATTCACTAGAGGAATTTAATACAACAAGCTATCTATTGTTTAATGAATTCAACCTTCTACCTTAAATAATTCCATCCTTACTAGTTCTTGTTGAGTTTGAGGATGCAATTTCACATCAACTAAGGTAGTTTGAAGCATGCCACCAGAAAATAGTGTTATTAAATTGAAACCACTTGGATCAAAAGGTATTCCATCATAATAATCTCATGATCTTCTTCAACAAACTAATGAACTTACATATGTGTAAAGACTACAACAACATGAAAGAAACTTCCGTATCTTATTGGATGAGAAGTACCATGCCCCTTTGCATGCAATTTCAAAGACTAGTTTATTTAAACAACATTTTCTCTTTCATCCTTGTGCCCTTGAACATGTGAATGTTGCTCGATAGAGCTAGGATATCCAAATGAGTGTTGATGTCTAAAAGAGATAGGCTGTTCAAATGACTATTGCACATGAAAATTCTCACTATGTGAAGGTTGTATCAATGTAGATTGATGCTGCTAGATGAAACGCACCCAAACTTAGATTTCTTTAGGATAGGTAGTTTTTGATACTCATCTAGGAATCAATCCTAATCACCACCATCTGTGCTAAAACTTTTAGCATTAGAATGTAGATGACTAGTCAATTCCTAGGTCTACCTCGCATACGAAGCATCTACTGGCCTCATTCCACGATGATCAAACTTAACGTTCCTTATCACAATGATAATTGCTAATTGTAGTCTAACATTGATGTTTCATGAATCACCCAATTTTGAGTTAAGCAAGCACCACACTTGGTTCAATGAGAGTGAGAAATGAGGGGGAGCTAAGTATAAACCCCTCTACTCCCATAAGGCATAGTCTCATGCCAACCCTTTAAAGCAATCTTTACTGATTCTAGGACTGACTCATAGGAAGATCTCAATTTAATAGTCCTTATTCTAAGTTTGGGAAAAGCCACATGGCTAATTGAGTCCACCCAGCCATAGGGAAATTTCGTCGGCTTCCCTTTGAGGCATATTTTAGTGTTCTAAAGGCATGATGCTACACTATTTATAACATATAAAAACACCTTCCTTAATTAACGTTCGCACTTGGTTCCCTATCACATCCTTAGTTTACATAGACTAAGCAATCCATTGCAAAATAATTGTTCTTGATTTTTGTTATTTCTATATATATAATTGCTAAAAGAGCAAACTAACCTATAATCCAGATTCAACTTTTGTTTTCCCTGAGCCTTCCAATGCTAAATCACGTTGGGCTTGTATAGGTTTCCAACCCTATCTTAGGATCGGGACATAGATTATATAACCCATACTAGAGTCCACTGGTTCTTGTCCACCATAAGGGTGAACGTTTCCATATGGGAGACAAAAAATGTACCTAATGGTGGTCAGCTGCATTAGGTAGTGTACAAAACTTTAAGTGAAGAGTAAACAAAGTGGCCTTGGGGATGACACATTCCCATTTGGCTGCTTAGGCCATGGATGTAATTAGTATGATTTTTATCACATTTAAAGGTAATCACTAATAATTGCTAACTTTTGAATCAATATTTTCAAAACAAAATTGAAAATAGAAAATTTCCATGAATTCATAATACAAGTTCATCTCGTGCATTTACAAGTATTTAATGTTCCATACGCATGAACTTTTTTCTTTTCCATTCATAATTAAAATCAAATATCCACTTCTTTTTCCATCCATGTATATGAACACATATTATTCTCTATCTCATTGTTTGTGAAAAACAATTCAATCATTGTTGATGTTTGAATGATCCATAATGAATATACTTAAAATAATTTTCAAATTTATTTAATATAAATAGGGGAAACACAATTAGGGCTACATTTTGGTACATTTTCCCTCTTTCCCTTTATCCCCCCTTACCTCCCAAGGTTAATAACCTTATCTTTTAATTTTTTTAAAAAATATGTATGTATGTATGTATGTATTGAATTTTTTTACCAATTATGTTATAAAAAGGTTAAAAAATATTTTTAAAATAGTGAAAAACTAGGGTATTGTCAAAGATATTTTTTGGGATTTTTGTGAGAAAAAACTAATTGAAAAATATGCATATAATTAATTAAATTTCTTAAATTTTCTTAAAATTTAATAATTATCCTAATTTAATCATTTGTGAATGGTGAATCAAGTAAATTCTCTTGTAAAATTTTTCGGGTATGTTACATTCTCTTCATGTTAGAGAAATCGAGATGTCCTTATTGTGAGAAAGACTTGGGGTATTCTTTCAAAAGAAGGATAGATTCCTCTATCTAGGTTGCATTTTCTTCTGGGAAGTCCTTTCATTGAATTCAATATTCTTGTAGGTTATGATTTCTCAAGAGCTTTTCCTAATTTCTAGGATCCTCTCAGTTTGGACTTCTAGGATTCCTTGAGTTGGAATTACGACTTGTTCATCCATCAAGGATGTGTTTGAGATTGGGAACATAGGATTTGAGTAGACTAATATGAAACATATTATGGATCTTAAGATGAGGGGAAAAAGCTAGTTTATATGTATGATTTTCAAGGCACTTTATGATCTTATAAGGTCCACAATATCTAGGACTTAACTTTTTGAATTTTCCAAGAGATAGGGAGCTTTTCTTGGGTTGAACCCTTAGGAAAACCATGTAGCCTTCCTTAAAGGTTCAACTAGTCATTTTTGGATTGATGTAGGCCTTTTGGCAATCTTGTGCAGTACTTATGTTCTACTGAATTGCCTTGATCTACTCTTGCATATATTTTAGCATTCTTTTTGAGGTTTTAACTTTTATGGATGGATCAAAGAAGTTAAGAGGTGATAATGTAATGTCCCTATTACTTAGTTTATTTTAATGTGCATATAGATTCCAAAGAAAATTGATTTATGTTACACATTTTTAAAAACTAAATCTAATTATGAAATTGACTCTCATTATGAAGATAATTGTTATTATTAATGAGGTATTATATGCCAGTTCATGGAAGGAAGACTTGGGAAACCCTCCCAAGGCTAGCTTATTAAAACTATGTTTGGCTTAACATCACCAATGCCGACAATCTCAAGAGACCCATCATCATCCAAGCGCACAAAATCTGAAACAGAATGGTATGAATGGAACCATTCTCAGCAAGGTGTCACATGAAAGGACGCACCTGAGTCCAAGAGCCAACACTGTGGATACAAAGAGTGTATCTCTATCATCTGCGAAGCACTAGATGGAGCTGCTGCAAAGATATAATCCCCATCACTGGCCTTGCCCTACATAACATTGATCTCTTCAATTTTAACACTTGACTTAGTAGGTACTATGTTGTGATCATAAGACTTTTCTTGCACTTTCTCTTTCCCCTTGTCTTTGCACCTTTCATTGTGCAATTCATGACATTGTGGCCTTATGTGGCATTTCTTCCCATAATGATGACAAGTCAAATTTGCATTTCTCCCATGAGACTTACTGCGCACTTTGCCATGCCACTTGGACTGAGATTTCTACGAATCCCATCCACGGCTATTACCACAGTCATTCTTTGCATTTCCATCATGTCGGCCTCTAACTATCAAAGCATGAGACAGACGAGAGGCATCCAAATTCTTACAGTTTATCTCTTCCGCAGAAGAGAGCTCTAAACATCAGATAGCTTCAGAGTAGTGGTAGAAGCACATAAGGTAGAGCGAAATACATCCCAAGACTCATTAAGAGTTCCAAGGAAGAATAACGGAGTGACATCCTCTTTGAAATCAATGCCTTGCAAAACCAAGTTCTTAAGAATAGCATGCAACTAGCTCAGATGAACTGACATGGTCACATTCTCTTTCATACGGAGATCCATAAGATGTTTCAGCCAATACATTTGACTTGCAGGACTTTTCTTGTCTTAGAGGTTCTTGATCTTATCCCAAAGCTGCCAAGCACTCTGTGCTTCCTCAACCACATTGTAATGCACCTGTTCAATGAGAGACAAGATGAGGGTGGACTTGCGTAACTCATCAAGCTCCATCCATTCATCATTAGTCATAGTTTCAGGTTGCTCTCCACTCAACCTTAGTGGCTTTATCTGTGATTTTTGCACCAATACCTGCCAAACTTGGCTCTTCCAATAGGCATAATTTGTACCATCAAGCTTAGTGATGTTGAAGATAGAACTGTCAGTGGAAGAAGATTCCATATTAAAAGAAATAGTATAGAAGCTCAAAACTGCTTGCTATAAACTACAGAAAATGACAAAAAAACCACCCAAACCAAGGAAAAATGGCAAGAAATGAGTATTTAATGATGCTTCCCACCAAGTATCATTAAAAGTATATCAAACTAGGATGATTCAGCATGATAAATACATGATAGTCTGAAGATATATGCTTGATGTAATTTATGACAGTAGTGTACAATGAGAGCTGACAATAGGCAACAAAATCCAATATTCAAAGTCAATCACATTGACTGTCAATGCAAAACCATCAAGTAGGCATAAACAAGCATGTAATAGTTAAACTAACATGAATCAACACCCAAGCATGTCAGAAAACTCCATCAGTAAAGTCGGTACACCCCCAATCAACATGGAAAAATATACATACCATTGCCAAGGCATGACACAAGTTAGTGTCTGCTCAATGAATACAAAGCCAAAGAATCAGCCCAAGTACATCTACATGGACCAAGGTATATCAACCATGCATCATCCATGAGGAGATCTCGGTCTCAAAGATCCAAAAGCTCAATATGCATAACCCGCACTGCTCAATGTTTGATAAGCATTCAAAGATGCTCACACTGGCACAAAAGCTATAATTGTCAAGCAAATAAGCACAAATAAAGCATGTAAGAGCACCAGTGAATGGAGTATCCAAGATCATACAACATCAGTAAGACATCCAAAGTATATGAGCAGTCAAGTATCCAATAATAGCATCCAATGTCATGAAGACAATCCCAATCAATCTCTGACAAGCCAAAGCAATACCAAAATAAGCTCCAGAATATCCAAAGTCAAGCCCAAACAAAGCACCAATAGAATTCAAGTCCAAACAATGTAACTAGCATGTGTAGGTAACATAAGTATCAAACATGTACCAATGGGTCATACATAGACCATATGTATAATCTCTGCCACAAAGCATGCCAGTGTTGACTAATGTCAAATGAATGCCAACCAATACAGAGCTCAAACAAGGCTCAAAGTACATTCCGGAACCATCCAAAGCATTTGCCAACCTTCATTTGCATCCCAATAGTCATATGAAATACCTAGGAAGCACTCGTGACCAATACGTAATTTTCCTCTTTTTTTCCTTCTCGAGACAAAGTAGCTCTAGACTCTCATGTGGATAGGTAGTGTGTTATAGCAGCACACCATGATGGAATGGAGGCTGCATCAATTTTGAATAGATCCTCGAGGTCACTTTCTTTAGCCAAGGCTTTCTTCAGCTCCCTAAAATCCAAAGACAATCAATGATGCCTTGGAAATTTAGCGGCTTACTCCTAATTTCATAATACAACTCTTACAAGGTGATCAACCACTTTGCTAGGTGGTCACGTTGGTGGGTGTAATATTTCCACACAATAAAAGTTAGTTGGTTAGTTTGAAAGTTAGTTAGTCAGTTAATAAGTTAGTAAGATTACTAACTAAAGACTAACTAAGGTAAAAACTAACTAATGTTAATAGATAATAATTTTTATTTAATTAAAAATATATTTTAAAAAATAGAGTCATAAATTTGATATTTTTCTCAGATTGACAAGGACCATAGCCACCCTTCAACAGAAGGTACAGCGTAAACAAGACTTATGAGCCTTATTAATCACTAGTATTAATGTGTATAGTTTGGATGGTCCAAAAATATTAGATTTTGGGAAAAACTAGCATATTCTATATATTTTAGGTATTATCCTAAAAAGATAGAACTAGATGCCATTTAAAAGAAAATACAAGTGATGTTTTAGTTAGTTTTGGAGATTTTATAAAAATGAAAAAATTAAAGAAAAGTGATTGGCAAAATTGTGCTTGCCACGATCGCAGTCTACAGGCAGTAGACATCACTTCGAACAAAGAAAAGGAGTGAACTGAGAGCTTTTCAGCCAAGTGTCTTGGTGTTTTGCCCCTCTTTTGGAGCCAATGGAACCATCAGATTTATAATCTGAGCATTATATCATTGATTCTTCTAAGATCCCCTCCACTCTTGTTCGCAGTCTCATCCCCTCCTCTCAAATTGATTATAAATATGAGGCTTGGGGAGGCACAAGGGAGCATAAGGAGACCCCGAGAGGCTGCAAGAGAGAGGTAGAGAGAAGGATACCCCTCCAAAAGATTGAGAGAGAGAGAGAGAGAGAGAGAGAGAGAGAGAGAGAGAGAGAGAGAGAGAGAGAGAGAGAGAGAGAGAGAGAGAGAGAGAGAGAGAGAGAGAGAGAGAGAGAGAGAGAGAGAGAGAGAGAGAGAGAGAGAGAGAGAGAAGAGTTACTCCGAGAGGCTGCAAGGGAGAGAGTTAACTCAATTTTCTCTATCTCGATTCTCAATTTAGCCATCTTCTCTTATGCTCTCTCATCTCGAATCTATTCCGCCTTCTTGATCTCTTGAGTCTACTTGCGGATGATGGCCTCCAAGAGAAGAATGCCGCGTGTGGATGGCAATCCTACCACCAACAACGAAGCTTCGGGCAAAGGCATAACTGTCAATCCAATTGCGGTACCGGTCGTAAGCAATGTATTTCCAAATTGATAGATGCTTGCTTTGATTCTCACATAAGATACATCAAGCTCCATACTATGATGGACGAGAATAGGTCATGGGAAGGGATAGGCCTCTTCTCACATATTTGAAAGATGGAGTTTGCAAAGTGCACGTATCAAGAGAAGTTAATTTGCACTTAGTCGCATATGGTTAATTCTTTGATAGAGCAATCGGTCAAGGGTTATGAATAGCATAACCGTAAAAGAATAACATTAAGAATTGTGTATGCAAGTATTAAGTAAATTTTGCATAAAATTGCTCTTTAATCCCAAGGGGGAGAGCGAATATGTGATGGAATTATTATTGCGTCTATTCTTGTATTGTTTGGAAAAAATACAATTAGTTTTGTTGGTTGATTGAAATGTTTTTTTTCAATCAATTGATCGTTGCATTGTGATTTGGATAAATATTCCAAGTGCTTGTGTTTGATGGTAAAAGCATGGCAAGGGTCGGTAATGACAAGTGCCATGGGAATAAAGGAATGTGTTTCCTGGAAGATGATATTAGGTGGATTGTATTGATAGTGCTTGATTTTGGATTAATTAAGGAAGGATATTTGCATGGGTGGATCATCTTCAAGATCGCACTGTGAATTACCTCGAGAGGGCACTGCTCAATTCACAGGCCAAAGTTCGAGTGGTGAAAAGGCCGACCACGGAAAGTGTGTCTCACTTCTAGGTTTCTTGGGGTCAGTGGAGCTCTGGACACCCCTTGTCGAGTCCAGAACGGAGCTGTAGACTGTCGTAAGCCCAACGTTTGTGGTGTTGGAAGATCCTATTCTAGATAAAGGATGGAAATTTTGGTGCCATGTGATTTGGATCAGGTACTTCTGTTGGACAGAAGGGATACATAATTCTCATGTATGGGTAGGAGACAAAGATTAACTTGAAGATAAGTTAAGGAACTTGTTTGTCACTGCTTATTTTGCTTTTGTGTCTATTCTGTAAATTATGTGAACGAACCTTGTGCCCTAAAAGGATTAATTAATGAAGCTGATTTTAAATATCGCACATAAATGTGGTAGGACCCAATTAGAAAACTAAAGCTATCAAGGGAAGTGGGTGGGTGGAATCCGCGACAGGTTCTTCTCCTATGGTTGGGTGGTCCTAGGGAATTGGGAGGCTTCTCACAAGGATTTATCACTGTTTGACTTTAGGTATTGTTAAGTTAGAACCCGATTCATGCCGTTTTAGGGGACCGGAATGGGACTATGCCCTACAGATCGAGAGGTTGAGCAGTGCATCCCTCTCATTTTCCATTCTCTTTGAACCAAGTGGGGTATGGATCTGCTTTAGATTGGGTATCTCTGCGTAAAGTAGGATGTCCAAAACTCGACGCTAGAATGCTCTTAGGAGACCTTGGCCCTAGGAACTTAGATTTTAGGTTGATCCTAGTGGGTTTGGCCGTGAACCTTTCATTGCGAGGCCGAATCGAGAAACCCTAGGTGACAAACCTCGAAACATTCCCTAGGAGTGCCACGCGGTGACGCTTAGATTCGTTTCTCAAGGGACCGCTAAAGCATGCCGTGATAGTCGATAGGTGGGCACGTTATAGTGGGTGAAAATGAGTGACCGAGGATATGATGCTACGTGGAGTAAAGTGAAGTAACACATGAAAATATCATTTTTTGTCTTTTTAACACTTACCCATAGTCGAAGTTGCATTTATAGATGGAAATCCCAAGTAGTACTATGCATGTTCAACCCGTGGTTGTGATATTTCAGTTTTGAGACATGTGTTTCATGCAGGAAGAGAAGGAAATGCATTCTCGATTCTAATTTTGAGTCTTTGAGTGGAATTTTACGTGGTAAGGGGCATGTTTGCCATCTAACAACTAGGGGGAAGCAAGGGGCAACTTAGTAAAATAGAAAAAAAAGTAAAAATGTGAGGAGTTTTTTAAAAAAAGAGAAAAAAGAAGAAAGGAAGAGAGGGTTCGCCACAATAGAGAATCAACGTGAGAGAGAGAGAGGGGGAGAGGGAGAGAAGAATCTTGCAGCCTGAAGAGAAGGGAGAAATTTGAAGCTCAGATGAAGAAGAACAAGTTTTTAGAAGAAAGAAACCATAAAGATGAAATTATTAGAGCCGTGGAGCATGATAGCAGGGCTGCTGAAGTCAATAGGATGATGCGAGTTCTCGATTTTCAGATGATGGTACTAAAAGTCTTCTTTTTGTCTTATTTTTTTCTACTACTGCGTGGGACAGAGCGTAAGCAGATCAATTCTGATGTATGAATATGAGTGAAAGACAGTAGAGAGTTGTTCTTCATCATATTGAGAGTGATGTATGTTAGTTTTTGCGTGAGGCTTCCCATCAGCAAAGAAGAATGGAAGTAAAGGTTCTTTACATCTGAAACTGGGTATGTGGAATGGAATATGTATTATGGATAGTTGTTGAATGCATGGACTCGAGCTAGTGAACATATGGAAGGATTTTCAGCTAGGAAAATGATGAATCAGAGTTCATAAAGTTCAAAGCTCCTACAACTCTTCATCAATGCAAGATATGCTCAAATGTATCTATTGGTATGCTGAAATGACAATCTAATATCAAAGAAGGTGTCTTCTCGTTTGCAAGTTTGTGCTTTTGGAATAGAGAATTTGTGTTTTGCTATATAGAGCATGCAGAAATTTAGGACTTCAGGCTATGCTTTTGGAATAGAGAAGTTGTGTTTTGCTGTATAGAGCATGCATAAATTTAGGACTGTAGGCTATGCAGAGCTGTTTTAGGACAACATATCAAAGAATTTGGCTCTGAGGTGTTCAAAAGTGTTATAGATTAAAAAGAGAGATACAACTTTCATTTTTGAAGCTTGGAGATCTGAGATTTGGTTAGAAAGTTATGAGGAAAATGGTGAATTCAACAGTATCTACATCACCAACTTGGTTTCCCATGAAATTCATCATGATTTTCCATTGCTATATCATTGTAAACTCTGTTTTGATGTAGTAATGGAATGTCTACAATAGTGAAATGCTTGTAGCCATTAAATTGACATGAAAATTTTCCATATAAAGCTTTGGTTACGTGTGTATTTTGGTTGTATTTATGTGTGCTGTGAGAAAAGAAGAACAAAAAGGATCTACAAATGGTTTTGCACTAATTGAGGCAACCATGCTTTGTGGGGCGGTTTGGTATGTGGGGTTGCCATCCCTAAAAAATAGGAGTTGTGTGAATTTGAAAGCTCGTGTTGGTAGAGTCTCAGCCATGGTTGTTTCAACATTAGATTATCTCTAAATATGGTAAAATCTAAGCTTGAAGGTTTAAGATGCTTAAGTGTCGAGTTGAAGTCTCAGTGAGGAGTGAGTGATAAAAAATATTTGATCATGTGTTGAGGGGTGATGTCTCGTGGGATTTGTCGAGGTGAGATCCTTGCTCTTTATCCTATGGTGTTGTCTTGGGGATTGTTAGAGGCCGACTACCCAATTCACCTACCATAGATTGGTGCCTCCACTGATGAGAATCTCGTGTGTTGAAGATATCTTGCTGATCTTATCAGTTGGGAAGTGTAAGGTTTGGAAACCAACCTGTACACAAAATCAAGCATGGCAACTTTTGGATACGAGCTGTTCTTTGGTATTGAAAATGAGGATGCTAATCAGTTTATCAAGAGATTGGAGTAGATGGCTTACCAAGATCGAAGGGGCATTGATGCAGATAAGCTTCGAGTGATCAACATGCTACTTGAAGGTTCTATAAGATTATGGTGGAACTCTTTGAATGAAGAGACAAGGGCAAATTGGAATGAAGTCAAAAATGCATTCCTTACAAGGTTTGCAACTAAGCAAACTCTTGAGAATTTATGGAAATCTTTGGAAAGGATGTTTCAAGGAAAAATGAGGAAGTGTCTAAATTTGCTCCGAGATTTGAAGTAAAGTGGATAGAAATTACACAGAGTATGGAGCAACCTCCCATGATGTTCTTGAAAAAGGACAAGTTTGTTTCCTTGCTCAAACCTGAAATCAGAGAAAAGATTCTGATCAAAGACCCTGATACATATGAAGATGCAGTCAAAATAGCCAAAGAAAAGCAAAGGAAAATATAATTGAGGTTGGATCAATCAAGAGGTATTGCTGTCCATGCATTTTTACAGCCTAATCAAGTTGACACTATTGTAGGAAATGTAGGACATAAATTGTGAATCTTCATGGGGCATTTGAAAGAGCGGAGAATGGAACTCAACAAGGCCATAGGAAACCTGATGATGATGTGATTAGGAAACTACCAAAGGTAGTGCTATAGATGAAAACTGATAGATTTCCCTAGTGAATCCACAATTGAAAAGCAACTATTTGTAACCCAATTCTTCTACCTCAATGGGAATTAATATAAAGGTTTTCCACCACTCTACAATATAGCCATAGTTATTAAACTCCCAAATTTTCCATTTTGGGTATGCCCACAACTACATTACAAAAAAAAAGAACTCTCATATTATATTTTCAACAAAGAGCATCAAACAAAAGCACATGTACCCAAAATCATTGACCTAGTCTTAAAATACACTACAAGTCCAATAAGGTCTTCATTATCAATGCAACATGTATTAGAGGGCCTATGTGTTTCTAGCATGATGACCATGAGTGTATTCTCTAGGAGATCTAGCAGAGGCCGTCTTTCTCTTAAGTTATAGCTATGATGGGACCAAAAATGGGCCGACGCTGGCTATGGCACTAGCCGGACCTCATGCACATAACAGACAACTCCACCACCACACCGTAGTGCAGGCCAAGAGCGTCTGTAATAACTAAATGCACACTAGATACATCTAATATTGTGTTTGTAGCTAGATAAGAATTCAACGACACCTTCCCCAAAACCCCTCAAAGGGGGTATCCCACACATATTGGCAATAAGTGCCACGTACCACAAACATTGGAGGCACCCCATGGGCTGAATGTCGTGGCCCCACTACATCTCTTCTACATCTTGGGGATTGGCCCCTCGATGCACTGCTTTTACATATAAACACATTCGCACAAGACTCCTCTCTTTTTTAGCAAGATCCAGGAAATACCATGTTTTCTCACTAATAATTTCCCCCAAGAAATGAATAGTGGATGTCTCATTGTGCACAAATAGTTATGTTTCGAAATCAGCCTATGTGCTAGTACGCAAATAGTCTTTTCATGAATTCCAACTAATACGTATATGCTTCGTTGCAAGAATCTAGAACTAAGGCAGACCTTGTGCTACTAGATCCCTTATTTCCAAATAGGCCGTTTCCTAAATGCTATGCATAGAAAAAACAATCAGAATTTGTATTATTTCAGCCCTCAAACTATTGCACAAAATACTCCTCCCCCTCACCATTTAAGTTTTGCTTCGTTGCATAGGTGTATAGAGGTTGTTTTACCATGGTTTAATGTATAAAAAGCAAAACTTAAACGGTTTAATGTATAAAAATGGAAAAACACCAAAAACCCGTTTTTCTCATAAAAATCGTGTTTTACGGGTTTCTAAAAATTATTTCCAGCATTTTGACTTTATGTTTTCTGATTTTTTCACTATGCAAGAATAGAATAAACAATAAACATCATGTCCACCAATTTTCACTCCATAAGAACAACATTGGCTCAGTCCAATATAAAAAACAAGCAATTTTCCTTTGTAAAATAGAGTTACCGTTTTTTTCCTTCTTTGTGGGTTTTAATATCTGATGCGGGATTGCATATCAGCCCTCATTCAAGGCTCAGCCCACCTTCGGATAGCCAACTCTATCCCTCAATCGATCCGAGAGTGATCCAGGTATCATGCTGGACAAGCATCCTTCAACTGGTTCTCTTCTTGATTCTTCCCACATGAATTGCCTCTTGGAAAAGAGAGAGGGAGGAGAGAGAAAGATTGATTTTCATTTTCCATCTTCAATCAGCCATCTCACATGCGGAGACCGGTGATAGGGAGCATAGAGAGGAGGGATATCGGGTATGCAATTAGTTGGGGGGTGCTTTGAAGCTCTCCAACCCCCTCCAAGAAATCGTCGCCATTCATGGCATTTTTTCCTGATCAGCACTGGAAAAAAATGCCCCCCTACAAAAATAAAAAATTAAGGGGCCCCCCAAAGGGAACCCCCAAAGGTCACATCCTTTTGGGCTAAAGTATTTTCCTCCTTGGCCATTTTGGCCCTTGGCCTCCCTTGCGGCCTATCTCCCGCGTCCGGCCTTGGATTTGGCCACTAAAACATTTTGTGCATTCATCTCGAAGTCCCCCAATATTGGGCATCTCCAGAAGTCCCATCTGACATGCCAAGAAATTATGAAAATTCCCCAACTGTCGCTCGGTGGGTCTTTAAAGCACTTCTGAGCATTGCCGCTTAAAATCGTACTGATTGTAGTTGCCGCCTTCGACGAAGTCTATTTTTTCCCTGAAATTCAAAAGTTTTAGCTATTTTTAAGCACTTCTCTGTATCAAAAATCATCTTTCATTGGTGACCACAGGATAGGGCAACTCAGCCCGTCGAATCCCATGAATAGATCTGCACAAAAACAACCAAAGGAAGCATCAAGCTGATACAAAATAGATACGCATCAAAACACATCACAGCTCTCACCCTTTCCCCTAACAAAACCAAGGCATGAAATCCACAAGGAGTAGGCCTAGGATAATCTGATAAAAATTCTAAAGCTAAAAAGAACTATCAAAGAGAGCATCATAAGTGGTGGTCTGAACTACCTACCTAAAGACAACTCAACTAGGAGCTCCTGCTAGGCAAGGACTCCTATAGTCTGATCAAGAAATGTTTTTTTTTAGCAGATTGGTCCTTTAGCCTCTTATTTTTCATACTCAAGCATGCAAAAAGGAGGGAGCTGTGGGTAGTGACCCAGGGAGAATAAGGCATTGGCCTTAGGTCTTGTCTTGATACCCAAGAACCTACCAACCCCTCGCGAGGTGACACTTAATCCTTTTTTAACACTCGCTTTTATTTTCACTCCAACCTTCTTTTATTCTTATTTTTCTAGCTAGATGCCACCCCTAGGAAGACAAGGCATCAGCCCCATGTCTCTGACTCGTCCCCAGGAACCTACCTGGCCTTCGCAAGGCGATAAACAACTACTCAATGAAATTTCTTTCTTTCCTTATATATATATATATATATATATGTATATATATATAGGGGTTAGACCCCTTTTTACACACCTCCGTATATTCGTAGATTTTCTCTCAAATATTTAGGGTTTTGCTTCTTTATATCATCATTTTAGTAGGCTTGTCTAACTGCCTCACACTAATAGAACCTCCTAGAACGACCACCTAGTAGGTCAACAGAACATGATCACTAGAACTTCCTTTGAAAACAGGTCTTTCAGTGCTTGACAATGCCTTTACAGGAGGCAATGACTACTTAGACCTCCCATAGACATATGCAATCTAAACCTGGGACTTCATGCCTTGATTGCCGGTCCCTAACAAACAAAAAGAAAGTACCTCCTTACACATGTAGCGTTATTTGGTTAAGAGAAAAAAAACTCAGAAAGGGGACAAAACTACCTGGAATGGCCAAAAGAAGCTCCTCCATAGCAAAGGCTCCCTCCAGTGACTTCATCAACTTGTATGATGCAATTACTAAAACAACAAACCATTAACTGTACCTGCACCAAACAGACATAGGGCCCTCTTGGCCTAAATAAATAGTACATTTGTATTGCAAACTAACTTGCCCACTTGGCCTAAAGAAATCAAACATTAAAATCTTAAAACCTTAAAACCTTAAAACATTAAAACCTTAAAACTAACTTGCCCTCTTGGCCTAAAGAATCAAACAAACCAGCTCATGTAGATCCCTCATTGAAAAAAGTTAGATATACGAAAATACGCTCTATTCCAAGGTGAAAAATAGGGCTCTCATTCCTAAACTAAATGCATCGAGTTGTGACCCATACCTCTTGCATATATAGTAAGAGGCGTATGTATCTGACCAACCTATGGATCCAGGATAATAGTGGTAGATGGGTCTCAGCTACTCTTTGCATTACCCATATCAACCATCACCTGCCATATAGCGTGTGGTCTGATAATATTCCCCACAAGCGACCATGTCCTATCCCATTATCAAGAGCAACATCTGGACTAGGAACACAATTGAAGAAGAGGTCCTCTTCATAAGCAAAATTGGCTAGTGAATCTGCAAACTAATTCCAAGAACGTGGAATTAGCTGAAGAGATACGCTCTCAAATTCATCAAGTAGGGTTATAGCAGTTCAACGATACATATGAAGGATAGGATTCCAGACTGTATATATCTAATTGAGTTTATTTAAGATCATCTGGGAATCCCCTTTTACTAACAACTACCAAATACCACCTTTCTTGGCAATATTTAGTCCCATAATCAAGGCTTTATACTCTGCCATGTTGTTGGTGAATCCAACCCCGAGATAAGCAGCTAGTTTCATTGTAACTCTACGTTGGGGATCTCGGATAACTACTCCAACACTCCCTTTTTTATTAGGGCCCTTGGACGCTCCATCGAAATATAATGTGTACATCCACAATGGGTTTACACAGCCAGCCATCCAAACCTCCCCTATTCATAATTATGATAGTCAAAATTCAACATGTTGAGAGGATGAACTAACGGCTCCATCCCACCTTCTGTTGGAAACTGCAAGGAAGACGAGAGACGAAAGGAAGAGAGGAGAGAAGAGAGATATGAGACATCGGAAGTGGAACCCCAAAAGTGTGTCAATTGAGCACACATGATAATAATATATAGAGGGGACCTGGTGCGCTATATATAGACTATATATAGCTAACACCTTCATCATTAAAGACTACAGGGACGCTCGTCAAAATCTGCAAATAGTGATGACAGAAGACCTTAATCTCCCAAATGAATGTCCCATTATCTTTCTCAGTCACTTTATAGCCTTTACTCCACCAGATGAGCTTTCCTTGATGATATCGCTACTCTAAGTGTACGGGTTCTCCAAATAAGGGATCAGTTGACCCATCAACCTCTATCGTTGTTTCCTTGTAGATGCCTGATCAATCACGCATAGACCTGCAAGGCACTTATGTCATTAGAGCAATCAGAAATAATAAGGTTTAATCTTATTAAGATTAACCTCATTCTTAAACTCCACACCCTCAAGATCTGCCCCAATAATGCTGTGGATTTATTCTTCCCGATTTTGATAATCATATAAGGACCATCCCATTTGGGCTCCAGCTTTCCTAGAAATAATTCTCTATGCACATCATAGTACAACACTAGTTGTCATTTCTTAAATGTGTATTTCTTTGCTTTTAGGTCATGGAGTTGCTTCATCCAATGCTTGGTCACCTCCTGATGTAGCAAGCTTTGCAATTTAATCTCATCGAGGTGTGCTAGAGTCGTAAAGCGCTCTAAGAGGGCATCCCCATCACCCAAAGAATGATTAATCGTGAATCTTATCTTCGGCAACTCAATCTCTAGAGGTAGGATGCACTCCTCTCCATATACTAGCTTGAATGGGGTGTGACCAGTAGCTCGTTTGAACGTCATATTGTATGCCCACACTACCATATACAACTTTTTGTCCCGATCTCGTTTCTTTTTCGATACTGCCTTAGATAGAATTGCCCATAAGCTACTTGTTGGTACGACTTGCCCATTGGCTTGTGGGTTATAGGGGGTTGTTTTATTGTGCTTGATGTACCAAGCCTCAATCAGGATTTTTATCACTTCATTTAGAAAATGCATCCCTCAGTCCGATACTATTTCTTTTGGTAGACCAAATCGACATACTATTTGCTCTAATAGGAAACTGGCGGTTTCCTTTACATCGTCTTTTTGTGTTGCACATGCTTCCAACCACTTAGTAAAATAATCAGTCGCTACAATAATATGTATTTTCTGTGCAGTGGACGATGGAGTAATAGGGCCCACAAAGTTGATCCTTGAGTTCTTGAATGGAAGGATCTCCATAATAGGAGTGAGTGGTCACTTCCTATTCTCTTGGTTATCATGCCATTGGTAGATGTCACATCTTTTAACGTACTCGAATGCATCCAGGAAGATGGCCGACCATCAATATCCCGTCCTCAAGGCTTTTTGTGCAGTTAGTCGCCCAGTAAAATGACCTCCTCAAGCAGAGTCATGGCACTCTTCTAAGATGAAAAGGACCTCGTCAGGCATTACGCATCGGCGATAGATATTGTCTACCCCTTGTCCATACAATGTGCTTGTGATTATTGTGAATTTTAAGGCATGTTGCTTGATCTTTCACTTTTCTGATTTTGATAGACCATCCCCAGTCTCTCCCGTCGACCAATAATGCATTATCGCCGCATACCAAGAGGGAATAGATGCCGTGTCAATCTTGAACAATGAGTCCCAGTCACTGCCTTCAGCTAGAGCTTCCTTTAGCTCCCCAAAGTCCACAAGGCACTCTATGATACCCTACAACCTGGGTGGCTTACTCTTAACCTTATAGTCAAACTCCTGCAAAGTGATTAACCACTTTGCCAAACGGCTGAGCAATTGTAGCTTTTTCATCAGCAATTGTAGCCCTTTCGCTTTCGTATAAAGAACAACCTTCTCATAAAGGATGTAGTGCTTGAACTTTTTAGTCACAAAGGCCATCGCAAGGCACAACTTTTCCATATAATTATAATTAATTTCGGATACACCCAGCTTCCAACTGGCAAAAGCAATTGGGTGATACCACTTCTCTTCCTAGATCTACGCTAAACAGCAACTAATGATATTCATGGTAGCTACTGAAAATATATAAAAAATTTCGCCCCTCTTCGATGCTTTCAACACAGGTGCTCTTGCGAGTTCCTACTTTACATCCTCGAAAGCCACCTTACAAGGGTCACTCCACATAAACAAACAATTGAAGGATAACAGATTTGTCAAGGGCAACGTTCTTTCTACCAAAGAGTTTATGAATAGCCGATAATATCCAACTGATGAAAAAAATCCATGGACTTCTTTGGGGGTGCATGGTAGACTCATGGTGACTATAGCTTTGATTTTCTCAGGATCCGTTGCAATCCCTACCGAGCTGAGTACATGGCCCAACAGGAGCCCATAAGGTACATCAAAAACACACTTCCTCGGATTGAGAGCTATGCAAAATTGTCTACATATCTCAAAACATTTTCGTAAAATAATCAACTGGCTTTCTCTCACAGTGGCTGCCCCTAAATCGTCAATAAATACCTTCATCTCCTTAGGAAAATGTCACCAAAGGTCTTATCGGCAGTTCGTTGCCAAGAACAAGGCACATTGCATAGACCAAATGCCATCACATGATAAGTAAAGGTCCCGAAGAATGTTATGAATGCCATTTTGAGCTTATCCTCTTTTACAATCGCCATCTGATTATAGCTTGCAAAACAGTCCATGAATGAATATATCTCCCTACCTGCCAATTGATCCAAAATCCAGTCGATAAAGGCCAGTGGGTAGTAATCCTTAACTGTTTTCTTTTTCAACAGTCAAAATTTCACACATAGCCAGATTTGATTATTTTTCTTCTTCCTTATCACAACTGGTGAACACCATTTAGTGTGCTGCACAAGGAAGATCAAGCCCGCTTTCCGTAATTTCTATAACTCCTCAACAAACAGCCCATCTCACAACTCAAACAGCATACGCTTGGCTTTTTGTTGCACATGACGACTTCTTTGCTTCAATGTAATTGTATGGATAGCGAGGCTAGGAGGAATGCCCCTAAGTTCATCGTAACTCCAAGTGAAAATATCACTGAACTCTTGGATCAGAGTGATATAATCCTCGTGTTCTTCCACACTAAGCATAGACCCTAGCTTCATTGGCCACTCATCGTTTGGTATACCAAGGTCTCGCTCGATAACATCTGCGTCCCTTATTCTATTTTGATCTTCTAATGGCTTGTTCAACGTTACTTGATAGACTTCTTTTGAGGTTGATTCCTCTCTTTGGATTCATCAGTCGATGAGGTCTCACTTGTAGACACATATTCCATTGTCTCTAACTCTATAGAAGACATGGAAGCTTGCTCACTTTGAGGTGATTTAGGATATGCATCGACTACCACACGTCTAGCACCTCTGCCAAATATCAATCTACCAGTAGGTATATCTACTTGACAATCTGCTTGCAAAATCCAAGGTTGACCAAGCAATACTTGGTAACTTGGATGCCCTGCAAATCGGATTACCCTAAAGTCCAACAGGCATTCTATGTTGGCAACTATCAAGTGGACTTTAGTAATACAGCCCTCCGATTGTCTCAGACTATTGTCAGCCATTCTAAGGATTGTGGATGCATCTTTCTGAATCGCAAGACCCAACCTCTCCATCAATTCAAAACTCATAATATTAACCGAGGATCTTGTGTTGACGATAGCATTATCCACTAGAATCCCATCAACATAGGCTGCAACCCTTGGGCAGTGCTTTTCGGCATGTTCAAACCAATCATCCCCTACCCACACTATTCCCAAGGGTTCTACGATATAACCCTTGCACAAGATCTTTTTAAATTATTTGCGTACTCCTGGCGACAGTTTGATTAGCTACAAGAGATTCATGTATGGTTTAACATCGCAAAGGGAGATAGCTAAATCAAACTCGTGATAATTCACTAAAGCTCACTTCTCGCGCCAAACCATCTGCTCTTTAGGACACTGCACCGGCTTTATTGCCTCTTTTTTAACTCTCACCTTCTTTCTCGACACCTCTTTATCTCTCTTGGCATCAACCTTACTCTCTACAGGCTTTAGAGGTTCCCTTTCCTCGTTAGGATTTAGAACTTGCATTCTTTTATCATCCTACATAGGGTTTCCATCGACAGGTTTTACATTATCTTTTTCACCTTCTCTATGTTTTTGGCCTCTTGGTACGACACGTAGACTAGAAGCTTCAGTGCCATTAACTTGCACAGCCTCGATGAGGCTCACCCCACTGCCACCTGGCAGTTCCTTGATAGTAGCCTTACCCCTTTGGAGTATTTGTTTTGGCCCATCATCCTGTTGAAAATTGTTTCCTTGCGCATGATGATTAACAAGCCCTGGTTACTGACTGCCTTGCTGGAGAGAACTAATCTTGCTCCAATAGGTGGTTGCTAAATGGCTGGACTTCCCGCAAATGTCGCACTTGACATTCGGGCAATTACGTGGATAATGTTGCCTACCACACCATTTTCAACTGAATCTAGAGGGTGCACCCTCTTCGAGGCATCGACTCCCTATCAGATTCAGTTGTTTCTTTAAGAAATTAATGTCAATAGCTATTTGCTAATATTGTTCAGAGATCATATCCGTGTAGTGCTTCATCATGTCCTTGACTTTGCTAAGGATATTTGACGAACTCGACTCATGACCCTAATCATCTACTCGCTAGTCCCTTGGCCGCACAATTTGATTAGGCATTGGTTGCATTGGTTGTTGACCCATAGGAATGACGTTAGGGTTCGCTGCTTGGCCTCCCACATTTAGAGACATCTGACTAGCAATAGGCATAGTCACACTAGGTGAAGCTGGAAATAAAGGCACATTCGGCACCACGTTCCCTCTTTCATTAGAGTTGTCCATCCCTATCCCTTGGCTTCCATTGCCATTGATCGGTTGCGACACTAGGCCCATATTGGGATTGGTTCGAGAAGCATAGGCTGCTTGCAATCGAGATTCTATTTCTTGTGCTCATCTGATGGCAATGCCTATATCCACCAAGGTGACACTACTCAGCTACACCTGGATGTTAAACTCAAGACCATGCAAGAAGTATTGTAACTGGGCAACATGTGGGATAGGGATAGAGGCATCCAATTTATGGAGAACCTCTTTGATCTTCTTGGCATACACTCGTATATCTTCATGCAATTCTTGGTGTGTCAAATTCAACACATGCAGCCAATATTGGTCACCCCTCTCAGGGGCAAACTCCCTTCGGAAGGCTTCATAAAATAAGTCCACGGTGGTTATGATTCTAACCTCAAGACTGTGATACCATATAGCTGCCCTTCCCTTCGGGGTCATGTTGAAGAACATCATTAGATGCCCTTCCTCTTGGATGCGGCAGTTAAACATTAGCTTTTGGAACACCCTTATATGAAGCTCCGCATCCTCTTCCACTAACCCATTAAAAATGGGTAGGGGAAAACCTAAGGCTAGAAAATCCGTCGTTCCCACACGGATTGTGATAGGTTGCACCATGGCAATGATAGGATTTGCTAATGGAATTGGGACAGGCAAAGTTGTCACACCACTTGAAGTGGGTAGATTAATTGGGAGGGGGAAAGTACTAGAACTTCCATCTCCTGATAGACTTTGATTCAGGCTAAGGCTACTGAGACCTCGTCCTTGAATAGATTCAGGACTACTCCTTTTAGATGAATAATGCCTATTGATTTCGGCCCTCTGTCGGCCCTCCGTCTAGCCCTCTCGGCTCTCTTGTGTTTTTGGAGTTCGGCTTGATGAATCTCTTCAAAGGACATCAACTAACATTAGGTCCCACGAAACCCTAGATTCAAAAACCACCACTTTGAGACAGCTCCCGGCAAATGCACCACTGATGGGACAAAAAATGGGTCGGCACTGGCTATGGCACTAGCCAACAGACAACTCCACCACCGGACAGCCTCGGGGGCCAGGAGTGTCTGTGATAACTAAATGCACACTAGATACATCTAATATTGCGTTTGTAGTTAATTAAGAGTCCACCAACAACACCTTCCCCAAAACCCCTCAAAGGGGGTATCCCACACATATTGGCAATAAGTGCCACGTATCATAGATATAGGAGGCACCCCGTTGCGCGACTGATGCCGTGGCCCCACTACACCTCTCCTACATCTTGGGGATTGGCCCCTCGATGCACTGCTTTTACATATAAACACATTCACATAAGACTCCTCTCTTTTTCAATGAGATCTAGGAAATACCATGTTTCCTCACTAATAATTTCCCCCAAGAAATAAATGACTAACCTACGGCAAGGAGAATCTCACCCTCTCAAGTGTGTGTCAACTATAATTCAAAAAATTACTATGCATTTCCAAGCGTTGATACCATATGTATGATCAATGCAATAGTGGATGTCTCATTGTCCACAAACAATTATGTTTCGAAATCAGCCTATGTGCTAGTACGCAAATAGTCTTTTCATGAATTTCAACTAATACGTATATGCTTCGTTGCAAGAATCTAGCACCAAGGCGGACCTTGTGCTACTAGATTCCTTATTTCCAAATAGGATGTGTCCTAAATGCTATGCATAGAAAAAACAATCAGAATTTGTTTTATTTCAGCCCTCAAACTGTTGCACAAAATACTCCTCCCCCTCACCTTTAAGTTTTGCTTCATTGCATAGGTGTATAGAGGTTGTTTTGCCGTGGTTTAATGTATAAAAAGTAATAAATCACAAACTGTGATAAAAAGATAGGGAAAACTGAGGCCAAACCTCATGCTTTGCCCCTACCATATATCCACAACCACTTATTATATTTTTCCGTATTTTTCTAAGGTATTTTCCTAATTTTTTTCCATTTTCCTCTATTTTTCTCTATAAAATTATTTTCAACATTTTGACTTTATGTTTTCTTATTTTTTTACTATGCAAGCATAGAATAAACAATAAACATCATGTCTACCAATTTTCACTCCATAAGAACAACATTGGCTCAATCAAATATAAAAAACAAGCAAATTTCCTTTGTAAAATAGAGTTACCGGCTCTTTCCTTCTTTGCGGGTTTTAAAATTTGATGCCGGACTACAGATCAGCCCTCATTCAAGGCTCAGCCCACCTCCGAACATCCAACTCTAGCCCTTAATCGATCCGGGAGTGATCCGGTACCATGCTAGACAAGCATCCTTCAATCGGTTCTCTTCTTGATTCTTCCCACATGAATTGCCTCTTGGAAGAGAGAGACGGAGGAGAGAGAAATACTCATTTTCATCCTCCATCTTCAAGCAGCCATCTCGCGTGCAAAGACCGGCGATAGGGAGCGTAGACAGGAGGGAGATCAAGTATGCAATTAGTTGGGGGTGCTTTGAAGCTCTCCAACCCCCCTCCAAGAAATCGTCACCATTCATGGCAGTTTTTCCTGATCAGCGCCGAAAAAAAATGCCCGCCCCCCCCCCCCCCCCCCCCCCCCCCCCCCACACACACACACACACACACACACAAATAAAAAATTAAGGGTTCCCCAAAGGGAGCCTCCAAAGGTCACATCCTTTTGGGCTACAGTCTTTTCCCCCTTGGCCTCCCTTGCGGCCTATCTTACGCGTCCAGCCTCGGATTTGGCCATTGAAAAATTTTGGGCATTCATCTTGAAGTCCCCCATTGTCGAGCATCTCCAGAAGTCCCATTTGACATGCTGAAAATTTATGAAAATTTTCCAACCGCCACTCGGTGGGTCTTTAAAGCACCTTTGGACGTTGCCGCTTAAAATTGGACTGATTGCAGCTAGTGCATTCAACAAAGTCTATTTTCCCCTAAAATTTAAAAAATTTAGCTATTTTTAAGCACTTCTCAGCATGAAAAATCATCTGCAAGGAGGGTGTCATCATCTTCTTGGGCACCATTTTTTGTGGAGAGAGGGAGAGAGATAGGAGGCTTTCCAAGCCCATCAAAACCATAAAGATTGCAAAAGAATTGTAATTGGAGAACAAAAAGAGGAGAGGATTGAAACTAATGCCCCCTACATTAAAATCTCCATGCCTTCTCCTCCAATCTCAAATTTGGAGCTTTAATGTATCCCCTTCATCTGAAGTGATAGGGTAGGAGGATAATATGTTGCTTTTCAATCGCTCCAACTCGCTCTTGATTTCGTGGAAGCATGCTAGAGATATTGAAATACTCTCTTCTCTCCCTCTTAGTCGCGTCAATATGAAACTATGGAGGCTAAGCTCTTAAGTTTGAAATTAATCAAGATTAAGTCTTAATAGAGTTATAAGTGGCTATTCCTATAGGAATAATGGAATTTGAAAATGAAAACTCAAGGAAACGGGAAATGATGAGCTTGCTATTTGGAATGACTGGATAGACTTCCCTTGGCTGGGGAGGACTGCAAAGGGCATGGCTCCCAAAGACGCAATTACGACTCTCGTACTTTGCGTAAGTGTCTTAACTCGTTTAACAGAAATAAGTGATTCAACATAAATATTTCTTTGGTTTAGAAATTTTATAAAATGTCTATGAACCTCATTTTCAACTTTGAATAATTTTTTGTATTTATATAGGTTTGGTTTTATATTTTAAAAATAAAAAATAGTTAAACATACTTTAAAATTGGCTCTAAAATGGTATAAATAAATTTTTAGAAAAATTTTAGTTGCATAATTATGAGTTATAATATTTTTTCCATGAGGTATATAATGTTGGAATTTTTTTGATAATATTTGAAGATCATTTAACATGTTGAATAATTTAAAATATTTATTTTGAGTTTAAAAATTAGTTTTCATTTTTAAAAAAGTATGTTTTGCATCAATAAGAATTATGATCTTTTCATGGAAAAGCTGAAAATCCAATTTTTTATGCTTTAGTAAATTTTTTAAAAAAGAAAGACAATTTAATGTTATTCAGTTAAAGAAAATATTCGTGTAAACATAGTGTTTTTGTTTTGATATAATTAAGAGTATATGTAGTGTGTTACTCTACAATATGAAAAATAATAATTAATAAATAATAAAAGAAATTTATTATATAAATGTAGAGAAGAGATCATTTTAAAGGAATTTAAACGAAAATGTGTAGATAAATCCATTGGATCTATGCTCTACCCTGAGATCAATTCCCTAAGGGATAAATATCCTAGGTTTAGTATTTTAGTGTCAGTATAGAGATAGAGATAAAGTGCAAGATTAAGAAAACTTACTATGTTTTCAATATTAGATTAGTTGGACTACTATGAACAAGTGTCACAAATATTGAGGAAGGCTAGAATAAATCATAGAAATTAGTTACCAATATCACCTATTCAGTGCAACAATTCCTAGAAATTGACTTGACAATCTAGTTAAAAGTGGCTTGGTCTTTGACCAATCACATTGTAACATTTGAAGATGAGTAGAAATCCTAGAAAACTCTTCATCTTAATGAGAGATTGGAAACAATTGGAAGGTCTTGTGCGAGTGACTCAAGGAGACAGGTCTAACCATAGGCCTAACCATAGGCAATTTGAGACTACACTAGGTATATCCTATCCTTGATGTTCCTTGAGCTTATGTGAGGGAATAAGAAGTGGGACTAGGGGGTTAGAAATGGAGCTAGTTGATCGAGGCCATTGGATATACCTAACTTAAATGTAACATGCCCGCATATCGGCTGTCCAAGCACGTTTTTAGCAATCCATCGAGAGAGTCTAAGCGACACCTCCCGGCACTCCCATGGAATGTCAATGGGGTTTGTTGTCTAGGGTTTCTCGAGTTCACCTCGCAACAAAACGTTCGCGGCCAAAAACCCACTGGGATCGACCTGAAATCTGGGTTCCTAGTGGTCAAGGTCTCCTGACAGCATTCTAGCATCGAGGGTCTTCGACATCCTACTTTACGCAGAGATACCCAAGCCGAAGCAAATCCATGCTGCACTTGGTTCAAAGAGAATGGGAAACGAGAGGGATGCGGCGCTCAACCTCTCTGCCCATAGGGCATAGTCCCATTCTGATCCCCTAAAATGGCACGAATCGGGGATCTAACCTAACAATTGCTAAGGCCCAAACATTGGTAAAACCTTGTAATAAGCCTCCCAGTTCTCTGGGACCACCCTGCCATATGACAGACCCATCGAGGGTTCTGCCCACCTGCTTCCCTCGGTAGGTGTTCTTTAGTTTTTTAATTAGGTCCTATCACATTTATGTGTGACATTTAAAATCATCTCCCTCAATTAAGCCTTTTAGGGAACAAGGTTTGTTTGTGTAATTTATGGCATAGACACAAAAATAGAGAAAGCAATCCTTTTGACAAACAAGTTCCTTAACTTATCTTCAAGTTAATCTTTGTCTCCTACCCATATAGGAGAAATTATATGTCCCTTCTACCCTATAGAAGTACCCGGTCCAAATCACATGGCACCATAATTTCTATCCTTTATCTAGAATAGGATCTTCCAATGCCATAGACGTTGGGCTCATGGCAATCCAAAAATCCAATTTAGACTAGGCAAGGGGTGTCCTAAGCTCCACCTGACCCACAAGCGGCCTAGGAGTGAGATACAATTTCCATGATTGGCCTTTTCACCACTCGACCTTTGGCCCATGAATCGAGCAATGCCCTTTTTAGGTTGAATTGCAGTGCGATCTTGGAGGTGATCCACCCATAAAATACCCTTTTCTTAATTAATCCAGTTAAGAATCAAGTACAATCAAGGCAATCAGCCTAATATCATCTTCCAAGAAAAACATTCCTTTATCCCCATGGAAACTTGTCATCACAGAATTGCCATGAATTTACCATAAATCACAAGCACTTGGAATAATCATCCAAACCACAATGCAACAAATAGTTGAATGTAAAAGCATTTAGGGTATTGTTCAATCAACCAACAAAAAACAATGGTATTCTTTTCCAACCATTGCAAGAATAGTTGTAATGACCTTTTCATTCCAAATTTGCTTAACACTCTCTCCCTTTAACTAAGGGCCTGTGTTAAGGGTTCAAACATTGTACATGATGTTAGTTCTATAGGTCACTTACACTGGTCAATAATCCAACCTTCTTCTCTTCATCCTAGGGTTTCTTATCCCTAGAGCTCTCCACTTACCTTTGAAGCTTGGAATTGTTGTTGTACCTAGCCTAACCCCAAGTTGGATTGATGAAGGTAGTAGTTGCCGAACGGACCTCAAGGCATCTTAGTTTTTTAGTCCTTATGATTGATTCCTTGTACTAGCTCTTAGTCAAAGCCATGAAGCAAACATGAAATTATTCTCATATATCAACCATGTTATAGGCATAATGTGTAAATACTTGATAAGATGAGTGCAAGATAATCTCAAGTATCTAGACTCCAACAAGCCTTGCATTGAGCTAGAATGTAGTTTTTCTTAATATTTGGGCTCTTAGGCTAAGTACTTTTGAAGTATCCAAACCTTAAACTAGGAGTTCCTATTCAGGATTCTTAATGTCATATTCTTTTAGCAATTATGCTATTTGTAACCCTTGACTATGCACTTGTATGCACAATTATTTAATGTCATTCTTTTTTATGAATATGCCATTCTTAACCCTTGACAATTTCTTCCTTGTAATTGCTATATCAACGAATAAGCCATATGCAACTAGGTGGAATTAACATCTTTTGAATATTTGCGATGAATTTATCCTTTCAATAACCCATTCTCATGTGGCATAGGACGGGTCTAATGCATCTCATGTAGAAATCAAAGCAAGCAACTTACAACTTGGAATATTATACTATTCATATTCAGTACTGTAGTTGTATTGGTGGTGATGCCCTCGGCTAAAGCTTTGTTGCTCGTTGAGGGATTGGCATCTGCGCACAACATTTTCCGCTTAGGGGCCATCCTCGGTCTTCTTCTTTATTGGACGTTATTCACACAAGAATTTAGCAACTTTTTACTTAAATAGTGGGGCCCAATTTGGGGAGGAAAATCAAGCTTGTGGATAACCTCACGGGAAAAAGGATTAAGTTCGCAGGGAAGGGAAAAAGATAGGTGTGTGTGGCCACCCTCTAAGGAGGGGAAGAGATGGACTCTCTCTCTCTCTCTCTCTCTCTATCCCCCCCTCTCTCTCTCTCTCTCTCTCTCTCTCTCTCTCTCTCTCTCTCTCTCTCTCTCTCTCTCTCTCTCTCTCTCTCTCTCTCTCTCTCTCTCTCTCTCTCTATCCCCCTTCAACGTGCCGTTCCTCCTCCTTTTCTTACAATGGGGGGATTTATAATAGGGAAGGAGGTTTTTTTTGGGGGGGGAGTGGGGGGACGTGGTATTGCATGGTGGTGGGGAGTTTTTTTGGGGCCTCCTAGCTGCCCACGAACTAGCCGTTATGCCCAAGGGCTCACCATCATCATCGTTTCCCTCTCCTTTGTCGTCATCTTCCTTGACATCGTTGCCTTCCCTCTCCAGTCCTTCCTCGTCAGCTCCAACTGCTCCTTCCCAACGTCAACCCTCTTCTTTTGCCCCGGCCACCCGCCGACGTGATGACAAGGGGGGGAAAGATTTAAAAAAATTCGAATACTTTTAATTAAAAGTGGGGTTCCTACACAATATCCTGCGAGATTACATTAAAGGCCCCTAGGTGTGATGCTAGGTTTGTGTATATATGTTTTTATTTTTTTAATGAGGGAAATGTGATGGCAATATCAAAAAACTTAATGAGGCCCTTTAGGAGGGATAACCTGATAGACGTTGAAGAAATAATGATATAGTGGTTAGGGAACTTCAAGTAGGGCATCCTTGAGATTGAGACTTCATTTACAAAGAAACTTTTTCCATTGATAGAAGCTTATCTTCTTATTTGTATTATGCCTTATTGATGAGAGAGAGAGAATAGCCAAGAGAATGTGCATGGAGGCACACTTGCATGTGGAGGATGACCTTCGTAGACATGGTTATCCACATCCATCGAAGTCCTAACTGACTCCTCCAACGAAGTAACAGATGGTACAACAGGAGACGAAGAGGCTGTTAAGCAGATCTTTCCCAAGAAAACAGAGGCACAGTCCCTAACAGTGAGCACTGTAAGCCAACTACCAAAGGAAGCAAAGTCGTTGTCCATGGGAGAATACCTCCTGCCTCAACTAGAATTGACTTCTGAAATCACCTCTGATAGTGAAATAAAAGCATTGATGTAATGTTCTCCCTGTTACATGGCAGTCGCAGAGTCAGAAGTAGAGTCAGTAAATAATAGAGACAGAAGCAGATGCAGAGGTAGAAGATATGTTCTTCTCCTACAGAGCCTCTACAAAAGCAGAGACAGAGCCTCCAGAGGAAGAGGATGAAAATGATGAGGAAGAAAATGAAGCAGGTTATGAAAGTGTAGTTGAAGAAGATCCTCTGATAGTGGATGATCTTGTTGATGTCCCTACGAAGACCTCAAAGGCCGAAGATCTCAAGATGTTGGAGGGAATGACCATGGTTTCGTTTGGGTTGACTAATGGACCACAAAGTATGCAAAATCTGCATAAGCAATGGATCAAAGGTATAAAAATTAAGTTCACCAGTGGCTCCTGTCGCCCTGACTATTCATTCTGGAGAAACGATGATGATGATACTCCTTGCCAATAGAAGCCAAAGCTCTCAGAGCCACAGCTTCTAGAAGTTCCATGCTATGTGATACTCTTGGACGCATCCTCTGAAGATGAATCCCTAAGTCCAGAAGAAATCACCATTCACATAGAAGCAAACAAAACTTTGATACCCTTCTAGAAATCTCAACAGACAAACGAGTCATATGTTTTGAGTGTCGTTAAAGAATGCTTGGGAGATGATGAGTCACTGCAACACCACCTCCTGCACTTGGAATGCTTGGATGAGATACAGCGGATGACCCTATAGTGTATGGAAACCACTCAAGCACGACACAAGGCCTATCATGATAGTTTCATCAAGCACAAGGAGTTCAAAGAAGGTGATCTTGTCCTAGCCTATGATTTGAGATTTGGCAGGTTTTCTAGCAAGCTTTAACAATGGTGGATGGGCCCATACAAGGTACTTGCTGTCAATCCTAATGGCTCCGTTCATGTGCAGACTATTGATGCCCCTGATGATCATTTCCTGATCAATGGCTATCGTTTGAAAAAGTACTTCCCTCCCTGGGGATCTTGACAATCATAGTTGACCTACCCTTCCCCTTTTGGGTGCCGCACTGTCCTTCTCGTCGTGCTTCTGATAGCCCTTATGATTCTCCTCATGAGGTGATCTCGTTCTGTTAGCCCCTCACAGATACCTCTCAACTCAACCTTGTTCTCTTCTCGTCTGATCCAACAATGGTGGCGAGGTTGGTCCTGACACATGGTATTTCTACCATTCTCTTTATTAATGAAAAAAAGAAGGACAAAACAAAAAGCAAAACAAAATAAAACAAACAAACTATTATGGGAGAAAATGAACAAATTCCCTATTATAACAGGCCTCGTTCCAAGAAAAGGTGGAAACACCCTTGGGCGGGAAGCTGATTGTGGAAAAGGTGGTAACACCCCGTAGTTCAAGATAGCTGACTCACCAGCAGCACCTTTTCAACAAGTAATTTGAAGCCACCTCCCTTGGTGTGTTGTCATTGCAATATCAGTCCGTTTGTCCTTCTTAACAGACGACCTTTCTTACAAATCATTGAAGTACGAGACTTGTCGATGGCCTCCCTGGGTATGCCTCGTCTTCAATATCCTGATGACAACAACAACCGACATGATCTTCATCACCAACCCCTTGAGTGATGTGAGCTTTCATCCTAACAGGATGGGGACGTGAGTATGGCCTACCCTCTGTATCTATCAATGAGCATGAGATAGAGGGTGGGCTGAGTGACTAGTCTTTCCCTTCAAATCAAATGAGAGATGAGATGTGTGAATAGAGTGTTGCACACACGGGATGGGCCTCTCAATGCACAATGCACGATCTGTTCTTGTGCACTGCATCATAAGGCTCCCTGGCCTTCCTTCTTGCACTGTATGTTGGCGCAGGGCAGGATGCATAGTTGCACCATCAAATGCGCACAAGGAATACAACCTCTGGACAAGTGACAGTGAGGATTACATCAATGGGTTTCAGGAATGGGCTACCCTCTGTATCTTTCAACAGAGTGTGAGACAGAGGGTGGGCTGAGTGTGACGAATGTTTCTTCAATCAAGTATTGAGAGGTGAGGATTGAGGGATATTACAACCATTGGTGTTAGGTATGTTTCTATTTTCCTATGCCAAACGGGTTGGATGCACTGATTGTCAGAGAGAGAACTAGGGAGAGAAGAAGAGGAGAGAGAAATACTGCAGTGGAGAGAGAAAGACTGCAGGAAGAGAGAGAAATAGAGTGACGAGGAGAGAGAAAGACTAGAATTGGAGAGAGAAAGACAGGAAAGATGTAGAAGCCATGGAAGCTTGGAGCAAGAAGGGAGAGAAAGATTGCAAATGTATTGATATGTCAAAAAGATATGAAAAATTACAACTTATCTCCTTATATACCAATGTCAGTGTGACATGGCATATTATCAACATTTCTTACACTAATTCCTTATTCTCAGCTTCTTACAATCCATCCCTTCCCAAAAGTTTTTGTCCTAAAAAACAAACCTGAAAAACTAGAAAAGGATAGATGAAACAGAGTACTACTCTGATACAAGGCTACAAAAATAGGAAAAGCACTAGTTTGTACTAGGTAATGGAGAGAATCGTAAGTGGGAAAAGAAGGTGCAAAATCCTGCTCAAAACCTCCTGGATCAAAAGGTATTCCATCATAATGATTGTCCAAGAGAATAGAATGCCTCTCAACCACATACTCCAATCCACCCAGATCAAATGGATACAATGAAGTATCCCCATAATCAAATCCATGATCACATCCATAATCCCCTGGATCATAGGGAAGCACAATGCCATCTTCATATTCATGTATGCCCAAATCATATATTATATCATCATCAAACATGTGTCGGTCATCATAACCATGATCAAGGTACTCATTATCAAATGCGTTCAATGGCTGTTGTAGACCTTGATTAAGTGTAAACTGATGCCCAAAAATATCATCATGAGATTTCTTTAAGAGTCTAAAACCGTCAGCATGACCATCTACATCTGCAAGTGTTTCATGTGATTCATCAACAAAGATACCATCAGCTTGTACATCTTGCTCTTCATTGTTCACTTCTTGTACATCTTCTTGGACTCGTACATCTTCTTGGTCTTCTTCTTGCTCATCCTCTTGTTGATCATGTTGTGCATTATCCAAATCTTGTTGTTGAAGAGATGGATGCTCATAAGCATAAGCATGTTGACCATAGTAACCATTCTGCTGCCAAGGTTCAATGGGATGATACTCTGCATTATGATATGGTACATCATATTTATAAGCATTAACATGCTGTCCAGATGTACTTGCATACTGCTCATATTCATTTGCATATTGTTGCTGTTCATATTCATAAGATACATGTGGATCATAGTGTGTTCCATCAGCATATATATGTTGTCCATAAGCATAAACATTTGGTCCAAGTGTACCATCAGCATATAGATGCTGGCCATGAACATAAGCATTTGATTCAGGTCCTGCTGTTTTTTCCATAAGTGCAATACACTGTTGAATCGAAACTACAAGTTTGTCAATATTAGCTTTTGTTTGAAGCTGATCTTGTACAAGTTTGTCCATTTTAGCCTGTGTTTGAAGCCAACCTTGTCCAAGTTTGTCCATTTTAGCATGTATTTGAAGCCAACGTTGTTCACTAGAGCTGGAACTATTGTTCTTAGTTGCTGCCATTGCAGTCAAGTTGAAGAGATATGCTGTTCCTTGAAAAATATAAGTCCAAATAAGGTGTATGATAGCTTGACTCGAAGGTTAGGATGTCTAGTATCAAGTAGAAATCCTGGTTTGAATTTAGGAGTAGCAATACCCCTCTCTGTTTAAGAATTTCCAGAACTGTCCACAGTAAACTGCTAGTGAACTGCCAGTACCAAATAGACTCTAGCTCGAGAAATATGTATCCAAATGAGACGTTTAATGGCTCCACGCGAAGCTTATGATGTCTAGTATCACTTCCAATTGTTCCTTTGTCGTTAGAATGATGCTACTAATTTCTGTAGCAACTTTTCCAAATCTGTCCCTGTTTGGACTGCGCCCTGTTTAGCACTGTAATGACCCTATTTTGCCTTGTAATCATTACATTTCATCTAGGGAAAGTTGTAAGGCACTTGAGATCAGTAAGAACACTGATTAGACATGCAGAAACCCTACAAATACATCCGTGATACATCCAAGAATTGCTCTACAAATAGCCCAACTGATCCTTACTACATACTCTCAACCACTTGATCAAGCAAAACCCATAAGCATTGAGAACTCCAATAGTTGCTTCAAGATGGAGCTAACCAAGAAACAAACTCCAATATAGCTTGAGTTGGTTGCAAGCTTCAAAGTACCCGATGAATTGAATCATACCAAGTAGATTCAAAGGTAAGAAGATACCCAATTACTTGAGCCTGCTTGATGAACTCCTCAAAGCCAATCTTGTAGTAAGAACACTTGAACCAAAATAGTAGTATATCCCAGCATCATACTCTACTCAATAATGCTCCAATGGTTCTCCATGAACCATAGCTTGTTGAAGAAGAACCAAATGGCACAAGACTTTGTTGAATCTTCAAGAGAAGTGTTGATGAGCCTTCCAAGAAATGGTCTAATACCTGGCTATGTCACTGGGCTTGTATGGTGCTGAAGGTGTTAATATTGATGGCTCTGGAATGAAGCCTCTTGCAGGTTACCCAAGTTCTGTTGATTTTTTTTTTTTCTCAGGAGGAGAAAGAACAGTTAAAGTCATTTGCATGGCATTCAGTAAGTCCAAGGAAAAAGAAACTTTCCTCCCAAACAGCCCCAATACCATCAAGTAGACCCCCTTGAGACTCCCAAAGAAGTCCCTGTAGAGATGCCAGTACGGGTTGCACGACCACCAGGGGAGGGTAGAGGCAGGAACCAGTTGCTGCCACGCTACTGGCCTCGAATTACTGATCAGGAGCTTCAGTAAATTACAGCAGGAGACTCAAACTGTAGAGGCAGGAACCAGTTGCTGCCACGCTACTGGCCTCGAATTACTGATCAGGAGCTTCAGCAAATTACAGCAGGAGACTCAAACTGTACTATCACTCCATTGTTTGAGAAAATGTTGAGTGCAAGTGATGCAGGTCGAATAGGACGACTTGTTCTTCCTAAAGCATGTGTAGAAGCTTACTTTCCTCCAATTTCCCAACCTTGTATCCAATCATTGGATTGTAAGAAGCTACCTCGGATGAAGGCGTCTGCTTCATGGAACCTCAAACAATACTAAAACGAGGCTTTCGTTTCAGGTCCGATGAGGTGCCTGTTGTCAGACAAGGCTGAAGCAATGCAAACCACGCAAGACTTGTCTTCTTCTTCTTCAACCAAAAACGTTGTGAAGGATTTGATTTGTATTGATCCATAAAGCCCTTTAGTTTTCCAGGTACTGATCACTGTGAGACTGACTCTGTGCGTGTGAGAGAGAGAGAGTGACTGAAATGGCTCGCGTACAAGAAGCTGCATAGCCGTGAGCCCGCAAGAAAGCGTGCGGCAAAAAAAACTTCATCGGAGCTCGATAGCATTGCAGAGGACGTCAGATGCTTGAACTGCATCTTAAAACCATTGTCCTCTTCGGACAAAAGCGCTTATGAGGAGTTCCATGAGGCAGTTAACAGCATAGACATGGAAAGTGCAAGCACACAGATCAGACGGACAACGATCAGAGAGAGAACTAGCATTGTCAGCAACGGCGAAGGAGGTTTTAGATAACATCCCTGTCAGATCTGTTGTGGAGCTTCAAACACCTTTTGGAATGGTGGAAGACGTCAGAATTCCACAGGATTAGGCGATTGTTGTGGCCAAAATAAACGATCCAGACATCTCCTGTGACTTATGTCTGTCCTTGAAGACTTTCGAGCAGACGCCAAATGCGATAGCGTGCAAAGACCCGGTTATCTATTGCACAAGCACCGCCTGCAGAAAGAAACAAGAACCACCTAGTTGTGATGCTCACAATGAGTGATGTTCGGAGGAGCCTTGAGACAACAGCTATAGAGCCTGATGAAATAGAGACCCAGCAACACCAGATCGCTCAGCACACACACTCCGAGATGCGCAAGAAAAAAAACGAGATGAACTAGCCATAAGGCTACTCCTCATGATTCTCATGCTGAAGAGAGGCAAGATTTGAAGTCCTTGGATAGTGTAGAAGCCATAGATTGAAGATATGAGCAAGGATCCACCATGAAAGCTTAAGGAAAGCTTGAAGGAAAGAGGAAAGAGAAGCTTGTTCCAAAAAGTAATCAAGGTTTAATTCCTGTAATCCATGTTTAGACTCCAGTTAGGGCCAAGAACCTTCAAAATGGGCCTCCATTTGACCACCACCTGCTATCTTGACCAAGAACCTCCATCTTCCTCAAGATCTCTCCAAGAAACCTCCAAAATTAATCCCGACTTGCTGCAGAACACCCTGACTAGTCATGGTTTGAACTGTACCAAACCCTATGACCAAATCTTGATGCTCCAGTTACTTCCTGCTTGTCCCTGTGACTAAATTCTCCATGACAGTGACTCTTCCCATGGATCAAAGTTATGGCTCTGATACCACTTGTCAGAGAGAGAACTAGGGAGAGAAGAAGAGGAGAGAGAAAGACTACAGTGGAGAGAGAAAGATTGCAGGAAGAGAGAGAAATAGAGTGACGAGGAGAGAGAAAGACTAGAATTGGAGAGAGAAAGACAGGAAAGATGTAGAAGCCATGGAAGCTTGGAGCAAGAAGGGAGAGAAAGATTGTAAATGTATTGATATGTCAAAAAGATATGAAAAATTACAACTTATCTCCTTATATACCAATGTCAGTGTGACATGGCATATTATCAACATTTCTTACACTAATTCCTTATTCTCAGCTTCTTACACTGATGCACCATCAATTGTGCACCCTTGCATACTCCCTCTGCCCCATTCCCTTCTCGATTCCTAAAGTAGGTGTGAGATCTGGGTTTTCATCAATATTACCTCGAGTGATGTAAGTTATGGGGTGAGCGACTGTTCTTTCATCCCTCTTGAGTGCCTGTGAGTTGAGTGACTATCCTTCGTCAACGACACCTCCCCCGATGGGCTTTATCAACCAGCTACCTTCTTGGGTGCTGCTGCATGGTCCCTACCATGCTGACTGAACGCTAGAGCAAGCCGTGGTACCTCCTACAGCCGACTCCAACCCTTTTATAGTAGTGACGGTTCCTTTGACCATACACGAAACATGCCAAGTGTTCCTAACCCTACTTTTCTGGTTGCAAGTGTATGTGATGTCTTAAGTGTGGGGACACCAGTGTCCAGTCGGTTGACAAGTTTGTGGCCGTATCGATTAATCTACTATGTCCGTTAAGGTTTTAAGTGTGGGGACACGTCCCTACGTGTCTGATGTGGATACCCCCTGCATATGCCTCAAGTTGATCATACATGTATGCCGTGACCTCTTTCTACCCTCATGGGTCCCTTTCCCACCCACCCGTCTCACTTTCCCCCACCCTTTGAGCCATTCCTTCCCTCTTTCCATTTCTCCCTTATTTTGACGTTTCGCATGTGAATGTATCCTACGTTCCCCAAACTCCAAATCCAACCTTACAGCCTTGTTCATCCCTTCGAACTGCCCATTTTTCCTTTTTACCAATCCCTGTTCCGACCAATGGTTCTTGAGTTATTAATTTTTGACACAATTCCTCTAAATTGAACAATTTTCTATGTGAATGCGCCTTTATTGCTCTGGAACTATGATTCAAGTGTGCATGGCTATGTGAGAGGTAGCTGTTACCGTTTAATTTGACAGCCGTGTCCCGCTAGCCTTTCCCCCACTTTTTCATTTTTCCTCCCTCCTCTTCTGACTGCTGGATTTTTAGTTATCAAAATTTCCATGTGTTTTTGGGTGTCTTTTTTGTGTTTTTTGCATGTGAACCCCTCCTCCCTCCACCAGTACTGAGTTTTGACATGACAATCCTATGCATTCCCTTCCTCTAGATATTTTTCATGTTTACTGTCCTCTATTCCGGTGTACGGATCATTCCATATTAATTTCTGAATCCCTTTTTGGATACGATTTTTGGGTTTTCCCATGTGACCGCGTCCTCTCTCAGTCGAAGCCGTATGTTGACATGATAGGTTTGTTGGGCACATTATTTGGCACCTTTTTCTTTCTTTTTGCCTTGCGCTCCGGCACACGGATTTTTCCATATTAATCCTCGTATATATTTTCGAAGCTGTTTTCGTGTTTTTTTCCATGTGAACACCCTGATTTTGCCCCGAAACCTGTGTCACATTTTTCTATCATCTTCCCCTCGTCTCGTGACACATTTTTCCTTTTTTCAATCTTTCGATTTGGTGTATGGTTTGGGTTTTATTATTTTTTCTTCCTCTTGACATGTGGCCGTGTCTTTTGTGTCACGCCTGAACGCGCCTGTTTTTGGTTTTCAGTGCCTCGGGACGCCTCGTGGCCTCTCTGCCTCGAGTGTCGCCATCCCCACCCTGTCTGATCCCGCCAATGCAAAATTTTTTACTCCCGCCCTGCGCATGCGCACGGGACGGAGGTGCACTCACTTTTAATAAACAAAATAAATTTAAACAAAAACAAAAAACAACACACACACACAAAAACAACGCATCGCAACAACAACAACCCACGAAACAAAACACCCAAGATAAAAAGAACAACCACCCACAAAAACCCAAAACACCCATACATAATTTAAAAATAAAAAATAAAAAATAATAATTATTTTATTTATTTATTAAAAACAAGAAAAAACACAAACAATAAACCACACAATACAACTTAGCAAACATCCATTTTTTTTTAAAAAAAGAGAAAACAAAAAAAAAAAACGAAAAAACTAAGATACTTTTAAAAAAAAGCAACAACAACAACAAGGAAAAACCAAAGAGATGGAAAAAAACAGAAAACAAAGCCAAACCCCAAAAGACCGAAATTAAAAATTCCAAATAAAAAACAAAAACCACATTAATTTAAAAAAAAACATAAAACACACACATTAAAATAAAATTTTCAAAACAAACTAACATATAAAAAAACACACAAATAAAAAATTATTTTTTTAAAAAACTCTTTTAAAAAAAAACAACTTACTTGTTCGTTCCCTCCTCGTCTTCCATCGTGCTTGCCTTCTCATCCTCTAACATCGCCTACCTCCCTCCCCTCTAGCGTTGCTCGCCTCCGTCCCCTCCTCCTCCCCTCGCACTCTTCCCCTCCCTCCAACGAACCTTCCTCTTCCTCCTCCTCCTCGCCTCGTGCCCTTCTCCTCCCTCTTGCGTTGGAAGAGCGCCATGCTTGTCCTAAAACGCTACTTGTAGGTTCCGATATACCCAGCGTGTCGACACAGAGTGACTCAAATCCGAGAGATTACGGCACTTCAAGACTAGTGCGCACACCGTCATCGCCGCCCATCGGTTCCGGTGATGCTGCATCTTTAAGATCAGATCATGCCGTCGACGGCCGCCGCCCTCCCCTCCGTCCCCTCCTCCTTGTCCAGCGCCTTCTCCTCCCTCTGCCGCTGCCCGTCCCCTCCTCCTCTCCTTCTCCCGCCGACACCCACACCGCCCATCTCCTCTCCCCCGCCGCCCCATCTCCTTCCTCTTCCTTCCCCTCAAGTAACTTAACTCACTTACATCACTTAACTAACTTACGTAACTTACCTAACTTCACTAACCTACATAACTTAACTAACCTAATTCACTAAGCTTACCTAATTCACCTAACTAACTTAACTTACTTAACTCACTTAATTCACTTAATTAACCTAACTTACTTAACCTAACTTAACCCAACTTAGCTCACCTAATTAACTAACCCCAGTTTTCCCCCCATTCTAGCCCCCTTTCCTACCCCTATTCCACTCTACCCCCACCCTCCACACGTAGTGCGGGCGTCCCAATGTGCCTGCGCATACGGAAGCTGCCCGCATGTGTTCACGCGCGAGGACGCACGTTTGGTCTTTTCCGTGCGGTGATGCATGCCGTCCCCGAGCACACATAGCTATTCACACGCAGCTCGAGTATCTCTTTTGATTTTCCACAAACCCGAGAAAAATACCTTAAAATATCTAAAAACAGTTAAGAACATTTAAAAAATTATTTTAAAATTTTACTTAAAAATTCCTTTCTCAATTGGGTAAATTTTTTGTTAATCTTACTGATTATAATATAGGAAATTAATTGCAAAAGAATTAACAATATTTAAAATCCTTTTAAAATTCACTAAAAATTGAGAAAATTCATTAATAATCCCTAAAAATTAGAATTAAATTCAAAAAAGTCACAAAAATTCCATCAATGCATTTGACTACTTTTGGAATATTTTACAAGCTGAAAACACGTTGGCACATGATCATCCTATTATTTTTGGACCTAAATGATAAACTTTTAATCTAAATTTATTAAAAAATTATTTTAAATTCCAAAAATAAGCTGCCAAATTACAAAATAATTAAAAAATCACAAATCCATTGTTGAAGCCTGATGGTTTCATTTTCAATTAGGGTTGATTGATATTCTAATAAATCAAACATTTTAAAAAAATACAAAATACAAAATCAAAATACACCTAAATTATAATTTTTAAAAAAAATCATAATAACAATTTCACCCAAACACTAATGAACATTGCCTAAACCAAATGTGATCCCACTAACATTATCTTGATATATATTTTTTAAATAAAAATAAAAAAATACTAAGGTATTTTATTTTTTTCAGTCAGGGTTTTTTGCTTTTTTGTTAGATTCCTTGCAATTTGGGACTACTCAGTGCACCCTCAATCTCTTGTATACACACCCCTACCAGGTATTTATTTTTTGTGCTTTATTTATTTTGGTCATCCTTTAACCACAGCTAATTGTTAAAATAAACTTTGTTCACCCACTTTTTCACACGCGCTCACGCTAAACACACATTTTTCTAATAACTTAAAATCAACCTGCCGCCCACTTTGCACGCGCTACGTGCGCTTCAGAGACACTTTAATTTTAAATAAAAACAAACTAGAATTCCACCAGTCATTCCTTCAGTAACAGTTCCTGCTACCTCTAGAAGTGACCTCCCTGCCTACCTCACATGCAACAACTTATTCAAGGCATATCGAGAGGGTTCTTTGGAAATATCAATTCCTTCGCTGAACAGTTTAGTGTCAGGGGATGCCATTCCTTTCCTTTGTAACGACATCCAGAGTTCTATTGAACTCTCAGTGACAGCTTGTGTTCAACAGTTATATGTTTCTTTCTATGAAGAATTGATGCAATCCAAAGACCAGTTGCATAAGGCAACCACACAGTTAGCCTCTACTAAAGACACTCTTGCCAATCTGTTTAAGCAGATGGAGCAGCAGACACAAATGATTGAGACCTAGAGAGAAGAAATATCTTCTTTGAAAATTCAATTAGTAGTGGCTCAGTCAAAGATTACTAGAGTTTCAGAAGAGAAAGAGCAAATGTCTAAAGAAGATCAAGAGTTTAAGACTCTTTTAGATACGAAATTATTAGCTTTGCAGACTGCTCATAATACATGGGGCAGTTTTGTTTTAGATTCCAATGTATTTCATTCTTTTGATGTGACCAAAACAAAGAAAACAACAAATCTTCACGCAGCATCATAGTAGATATCTCCCACGGATTTGATAGAATCAACCATAATCTTCAACATCTCCATAAAATCCTTCAATAGAACAATGAACATAAAAGAATACACCATTTTTGAATGGAAATCAATCACATAGTATTCATCTTCAATGTCTTCATAGTTCTCTTTCTCAATCTCTCATATACAGTCACATTGTTTTGACAGAATTGGCTATCTCTGGCTCTCTCTCTCTCTCTCTCTCTCTCTCTCTCTCTCTCTCTCTCTCTCTCTCTCTCTCTCTCTCTCTCTCTCTCTCTCTCTCTCTCTCTCTCTCTCTCTCTCTCTCTCTCTCTCAATAGTACATCATCTCCTCACTACAATACTCCAATAATGAATCTCAATAATCCTTCTTAGGTCATGGATGCACCTCCCAGGAGGTATGTCTGATGCGAAGAGGCACCAGAGCTACTACAATGTCTCTTCATAGCTCACTACTGTCACTGTCACTTCAGTCTTCTCTTTAGTCTTCAGCAGCTACTTCTTCCATTTGTTTTAGCTCTTTTGAACTTAGATTCATCCTTTCTAAAAGTTAGGAAACTTTTCCAAAGTCATACATACATTCTACAGAACACTTATAGAAGATCTACAGAATAGCACAGAACAGGAACAGAGCAGGGACAGAACAGAGATAGAAGCTCCACAGAAGGTCTATAGAGGGTTACAGAAGGTTATCACAGAACAGCAGATCCTCATAACTCATACTAAAATCATTTCAAACTATCAAAAACTATTCAATAAGCTTTCAAAATATTTCAATATTCATCAATCATCAATCCATGCTTCATTCAGAAGAAAATCATAACAAAACAAAAGCTATACAAAAGGTATCAGAACCAATCAGAACATAACAAAGCTTCATATTTCTATTAAGAATAATCATGAACTTCCAAAACATAATCAATATCATCCAAAAAACTCTCAAACACTTCCATTAACAACCACATATCACTCTAAATCCATTAAAAATCAATCATTCAGACCTCAAAAACAACAAAAATCAGTCAAAAATTCAGTCTTTTTCCACTCTCAACATATCCCCACACTTAGAAAGGAAGCGTCCTCACGACCTAAGGAAAAGAAGAACATAAGTTCACTAAAGAGCTCAATTTAATCTTCTTTAGTATCTTCAACAATCACTCCACAACGATCCCAAACTTATCACATGTATCTCTAGAAAAGAATAATACTAAAGGAAAACTTCGTTATTCATTAACACATTTGATAAACAATAAAAAGTCATAACAAATTTGTAAAGGATATAAGAGGTTCTTTAGCTTTCCATCGTAGGCTTGCCATCCACCATCACCATCAATAGTTGAAAAGAGAGCTCTCGAACAAATTATTCAACCAACACGAACTCACCACATACAAATTATTACAACACACACACAAATACAACCATCTGAATGGCACCTCCAAAAGATATCTCATTAAGAAGCACAGAAAATACATTTAGGGGTATCAATGAGGATGATCCCTCTTGAAAGCTTGATGATTTCGAAAGCGATCCAAGGATAAAGACTCATCTACAAAAGATTTTGGAGGATTCTAAAAGAATTGAAGGCAGCACATCTGTTCTAGCAAAACAAGGTATCTGCTAGGTAGACAAACAGCATGAAAATATAGGACATCCAACTGTTGGTAATCAATGTTCACATTGACATTCATACAAAGCTTTGGAATGGCCTTTTGATCATTATGGGAATGCCTATGCATATATGCTAAGTACCAAGCAAAATGGGTTGCCAATCTCACTGAAGGATCTAGAGATTGTGAATATTATTGAGAAAAATGGAGATACTTTTGGTATGCTTGACTAGCACTTGTCCAGTCCCCTGGAATTAATGGCCAATTAATCCTATGGTCCTGTGAGAGAATCAGTTGAGCTCCATCCTCTTCTTCTTGGAATCTGTTGATCAAATCCTTTGTACCCACTAACCAACTGAGGGGGTTGAGAAATAGAAGTGATAGGAGATGGAAGTGGAATAAGTAAAAGAGGATGAAGAGATGGGTAGGCAAAATCATAAAATGAGGAATAAGCTAAAGAAGGAGTGGCTGAAAATTTAAGCGAATCAGTTAGGGATTGTGTCAATTGATAAGCAGGAAAAGTAGAAGGTATATGGATAGATGGAGAAGGACATGGCGGAGAAGGAGAAAAGACTCGATCTTCAATGAAAAAACAATAGGTAAAGATTGGAATTTGAGGAAAACCATGAGGTTGGAAAATGAGAGGTAAGATAGCTGTTGAGTTGGATTCATAAAGGGAAAAATAATCATCATAGCGATGTGCCATTTTTTGATAGTACAATAAGCTAGGAATAGAGGGATCTAAAACAAATCGTAGATGGTAGGCATCAAAGAAGGAAGAATCAAATGGATGGTTCTTAGAAAGATAAGCTAGGAGATCCACCCTCAGTTGGTTAGTACTCTGCACATAAGTAGAAGCTGTATTTTGGTGTTGGTTCAGGACTATAGAATCAATCATTGAATGCCATGAAGTGTCAGGGCAAGTAGCCACTTTAGAAGAATAGATTGGAACATGTCATCTATCCTCAACTCCAAATGATTGACATATAAGGCAGCTTATAAGACCACATCCCCCACATACCAAGCTAGATCTACATCATCTGAAATTAACAGATCACCTCGTAGATACATATAAGATAGCAACACGGTATACCAAGCCCCACTCCAAACATCCTCTGGAAGAGGGAGATCCATTGTTGAGAGCTTAATATAGAAGGCCAACTTTTGCAACTGATAGTGGACAAAAAAGGAATGGTCTGGAGGAACATACTCCTAAAAGTGCTCAAATGTATACCATAATAAATCCATCATGGACTACAATCTTTCCACTTTATCTTGAAACAATGGATATAATGTGGCCTGTCTCTGGAGAACTGCCAAGTCCTGCTGAGATATAGAAGGAATCATAGAAACATTGGCTCTTGGAGGAATGGACCGTGACTGTGCCAGTTGGTCCTGCAACTGCTTAATCTGGGAAGCTTGTGATTCCAATGTATAATGAGCAGTCTGCAAAGCTAACAATTTTGCATCTAAAAGAGTTTGAAACTCTTGAGCTTCTTTGGACATTCTCTCTTTCTTCTCCGAGACTCTAGTGACCTCTGACTGAGCTATTGTTAACTAAATCTTCAAAGAATATATTTCTTCCCTCTGGGTCTCAATCATTTGGGTCTGCTGCTCCATCTGCTTAAATAGATCTTAAAGTCTGTCTTTAGCAGAGGCTAACTTTGAGGTTGCCTTATGCAATTGGTCTTTAGACTGCATCAATTCTTTATTGAAAGAAGCATATAACTGTTGAGCACAAGCTGCTGAGAGTTCAATCGAACTCTGGATGTCATTACAAAGGAATGGAATGGCATCTCCTGATACTAAACTGTTCAGTGAAGGGACTGATATTTCCAAAGAACCCTCTCTATATGCCCTGAATAAATTATTGCATGTAAGGTAGGCAAGGAGGTCACTGCCAGATGTAGCAGGAACTGTGACTGAAGGAAGGACTGAGGGAGTTTTATCAGCCACACGCTTCAAGCGCTTCCGCTAAATGACCAATGGAGGAGGGGAATCAAGATCCTCTATGTCAATAGGTTCTGACTCTTCTGAAGGTGGAGGGGGAGGAGTTGGATCAGATGGAGGAGGAGGAAGCACACCCTTCTTAAGGCTTGAGTATGTTAAGAAAGTATATAAGTATGAACCATAAGTGACATTTGTGACATTCTCTCTGGTCACTTTGACAAAATGTTGGTCCATCTTCGTAAGTAGATAAGTACTCCAATCAATGGCCACCCCTTTTAACACCATCCTGGAAGCTGTGAAGAGTTCTTTGGACAAATAATGGGATGGTGTTTTGGCAATCATAAACCTATCTTGGAGGAACTAGCAGACTAACTTCCAAAGAGGATCAGTGATCATGGAAAAAGACACTCCATAAGTGTTAATCACTTTCTTTACATCCAGAATCTCTTTGATATGCTTCTATAACATCTTGATAATCTCATCATTGGAGAATAATTGTCTCTAGCTGTAACAAAGGGTTCTCCTTTGTAGGGAAGAGACAAAGCCTTCCCTAACCCTCAGGGTGCCAATACCATGGAAGAACCATGAACCAGGCTCGACTTCTTACTGTATGATGCAAGAAACTCATCACACAGGGATGGATCGTCTGAAATCAATGGGAGTGAAGTAGCCACAAAAGTTGCAAGTCTTGCTTTCGCTATAGGCTCAAAAGCTAGTAGGGAAGAATAATCCCTACTGATCAATGGGACATACTGGATAAGAGGAGGAGCTTGAGACACCATTCAGATGAAAAACACACACACCACAAACACAGACAATCACAAAGAATGCCTGCAAAACAACCAAAATGGCTATAAAAAAGAAATCAATCAAAAGAAGAACACACACAGACATAATCAACCAATTTACTACTAGAAAAATTTCAGCGTGACCTCTACACATATGCGACCGAAAGCTTCATGCGATGCAACAAATAGGCACCCAAAATCCTGTATCAGGCAAAAAAGAAAGAAAAACTTCAAACCGCACCCATAATCGTATCAGACAAGCAAACCATTATACCTTAAAAACCTAATAAGATCCTAACCATAACTTTAACCAACAATTTCAACTAAGAGGACTTTATGTGCCCATCCCATGAAGCATGTTTATTAAAAAGGAAAAAAAAGTGCAGTGAGGGAAAATAGTTTTAATGAAGGGTTCATTTTAAGAAATTATTAACAATGGGTGACATTTTATTAGGTTATAAACCTTAATAAGAACACGACGGTTCCTTCTTTAAATTTTAAATTACAATTTATTAGGGTGAAGCGGTGCTTTAACGAAACCCGGACTGTGATTCCCAAACTGGGGTCTCTAAATGCAAATTCATTAATTAAAAATTAATGGTGATGTGGAGCACTTTTTTGCCAGTGCATGCTTTTTTGTGACGGTTGGTTTAGTTTTATTAAAAAATGAAAGTGCCTCTAAAGCACACATAACGCGTGCAAAGTGAACGGCTAGTTGATTTTTAATTATTAGAAATTGTGTGTTTAGCGCGAGCACACATGAAAAAGTGGGTGAATAAAGTTCATTTTAGCAATTAACTAAGGTTAAGGGGGGATGATGAAAATGAATAAAGCACCAAAAAATAAATACTTGGTAGGGGTGTGTATGTAAGAGACTGAAGGTGCACTGAGTAGTCCCAAATGCAAGGAATCCAATCAAAAAAGCAAAAACCACTGACTAGAAAAAATAAAGCACCTTAGTGTGTTTTTTTAAATTATTTAATTTTTCTCTTATTATTTTTTAAAGTGTAATTTAGGTGTATTTGTATTTTGTATATTGTTTGGTTTTATTTTGTTTTTTTTGTTATTCTTTTTCTTCTTATTTTTTATAAATGATTAAAAAAGAATATATGACACATAAATATGTTATGAAGTGTAAGGGTGGAATTTCAGCAATCCAACAAGTGTCAACAATATGTTTGAATTTATCCATGATTTTTTAGTTGTTTTTTGGAAATTCAAAATGAATTTCCATGAGGTGAAGTATCAAATTTAGAATTTTGGCTTCAAATAATACTTTGGCCATTTATAGAAGCATTTTCGATTGAAAATTTATTGGAAAAAGGGGCAAGGGGATTTGTGAAAAATTTTCCCTTTTTTTGGAAATATTTCTAAATTTTTACTAATTTTTAATAAATTTTGCTTATTTTACATGTATTTTCAAAAAAAAATTGAAGTTTTGAATTTTCTATAGTTTATTTTCTTGAATTTCCACTTAGAAAATAGTGTAAATGATTTCAGTAATGTTTGAATTTTTTAAGGAATTTTTTTGTAATTTTTTTAGATTTTAAATGAATTTTTAAAGTTTTTTTGTGTTTTTATGTGTTTTTATATGTTTTTCGAGTTTGGAAATTAAAAGGCGGTACCTAAGCTACATGTGAACAGCGGAGGATGACTGTGTGTGAACGGCTGAGTGGGAAGGGGGCCTAGGGGAGGGGTAACTGGGGTTAGTGGGTTAAGGGTTAGGGTGACTGTGGTTAGGTGGGGTAGGGTTAGAACAACTGTGGTTAGGTTACGGTAACTGAGGGTTAGAATAACCACGGTTAGGGGGAGGTAAAGTTAGTGGGAGGGGTGGGTAAATTTGGAGGGGAGGGCTAAAAATAGGGGGGGCTAAAATTGGAGGGGGGTGGGGTAAAATTGGAGGGGGGGGAGGGGTAAAAGGGGGTTAAAAGGGAAGGCCCAAGACAAAGGGGTGGGCAGGCAGGAGGGTGGGGGGGCCCACAGAGGGATGGGTGGGGAGGAGGGAATAGGAGGGAATAAGGAGGGAATGGGGGGGCCCAAGAAAGGATGGGTGGGTGGGGGGAGGCCCACAGGGAGGGGCGAGCGGCAGGAGAAGGAGGGGAGGATGAGGCGGAGAGGGAAGAGGGTGGTGAAGGAGGGGTGGTAGGAGGTGGAAGTGGGGGAGGAGAGGAGGCGATGGGGGCGAGAAGGCGGGGGCTGAGGTGGCGCAGGCGGCTAGCGAGGAGGGAGGGAGGGGAAGGGCGGCAAAGAAGAGTGAGGAGGAAAGGGAGGGGAGGGGTGGCCGAGGTGGAGGGAGATGGAGGAGGGTGTAGCGGGTGCGGTGAGGAGGAAGGTCGATGAGGGCGGCCGAGGAGGTCAAGGGAGAGGGAGAACGAAGGAGGGAGGCAAGGGAGAAGGTTGCGTGCGAGGGAGAAGGACGACGAGAAAGCAGGTAAACGGTATTTTTAAAAAAATATTATTATGGTTTTTGTTTTTTTGTGTTTAGTGTGTTTTTTTAAGGTGTGCTCTTTTTGTTTTTTTTTTTAATAATGTGGGTTTTTTTTTAATGTGGGTTTGTTTTTTTTCTTTTTTTTAAATATGGATTTTTATTTTTTTTTAAATGTAGATTTTTTTTTGTATAATGTGGGCCTTTTTTAAAATGATTTTTTGTTTATGGGTGTGGTGTGATTTTCTTTTTTTTTAAAAGATAAATTTGTTATAGGTGTGAAAAAGGAGCATACCCCCGTCCCGTGCGCATGCAAGGGGCGAGAGTAAAAAAATTTGCAATGGCGGAATAAGATGGGGTAAGGACGGCGACGCACAAGGTACAGAGGCCACGGGGGCATTTCGAGGTGCGTAAAACCAAAAACAGGTGTGTTCACGCGCGATACAAGAAATGCAACCACACGACAACAAGGAAGAAAATTTAATAAAACCCAAACCGTACGTCGGATCAAAAAACCGTAAAAAGAAAAAATGTGTCAGGAGATGAGAGGAAGATGATAGAAAAATGCGACACGAGTTCCCGAGAAAAATCAGGGTGTTCACATGGAAAAAACGCATGTCAAAATGAAGTGTAAAAAGAAGGAAAAATGTGCAAAATAATATGTCTAATAACCCTATCATGGAAAAACACAGTTTCGATCAAGATAGGTTGCGTTCACATGGAAAAAACCCCAAAAAATAGACTTAAAAATTAATATGAGAAGCACCGTACACCGAAATAGAAGACAGTCTAAAGGAAAAATGTCCGAAAGAAAGGGATTCACAGGGCTGGCACATCAAAACTCGGTTTGGGGCGAATTAGGAGGGGTTCACATGGGAAAAACATGACACCCGAAAACACTCGAAAAAATTAATAACTAAAAATATGGCAGTCAGAAGAGGGGGGAGGAAAAATGAAAAAGTGGGGGAAAGTCTAGCAGAACACAATTGTCAAGTTAAACTGGAAGTCTGATCAAAACAGGGTAGGTTCACATGGAAAAATGTGAAAATTTTGCACGAAAAAGGGCCAAAAACTTGTGAAAATTAATAGCACATGAACCATGCATTGGAATGACACAGAATAAAAATGAGAATTTTCAGGGGGAATGGGTAGACAGGGCTAGCACATCATATCAGAGTTCCGAAGCAATAAAGATGGGTTCACATGGAAAACCGTCCAATTTACGGGAATTGCTTCAAAAATTAATCACTCAAGAACCATTTGTCGGAACAAGGGTTGGTAAAAAGGAAAAATGGGCAATTCGAAGGGACAAACATGGTTGTAAGGTTGGATGGGAGTCTCCGTGAACGTAGGTACGTTCACATAGAAAATTCGCAAAACAAAGAATAAAGGCAAACGGTCAAGGAACAGCTCTGAGGACAGGGTGAAATAAAACGAAGGAGTGGGGAAGGGACCCCATCAGGGTAAATTGAATTCATGGCGTAGATGCATGATCATAACAGGATATATGCATGAAGGTATGCAACATAGACGTGCAGGGACGCGTCCCTACACTTAAAACCTTAGCAGGAAGGGTAAACCGAACATCAAGGACCTAGTACCACACATCAGACCAACCATGAATGTCCCCACACTTCAGATATAACCGTCACTGAGAAATAGAAGGTGTAGGGTTAGAAAAACTTGGTCCATATTGCCGAGAAGTAATATCGACTATCGAAGTTGCGTCTTGTATCGTTGTTGGCTGTAGGAGGTAACAAGGTGCCTTCATAGCACATGTCCTTTGTGGCAAGGACCACGCGGCAACACCCAGGGAGGTAGTTGGTTGAAGGAATCGCAGGAAATTCATCGATGACAAGGGATATTGTACTCAACTTACGATCACTCAAATGGAATGAAAGAACAGTCACTCGCCCCATTACTAACATCACTCGAGGAAATAATGATAGAAACCCAGAGCTCACACTCGATTTAGGAATCGACAAAGGAATGGTGCAAAGAGAGTATGCCAGGGTGCACAATTGATGGTGCATTAGTGCGTCCAACCCGTCTAGCATAGGTGCAAGTAGGAAGGCCAAGAAGCCTTGCAGTGCAGTGTACAGAACAGAGTGACGTATCCTGTGCTGATGGCAGAGACCCATCCTATGGGTGCATAGGGAAACAGAAACATACCTGACTCCAATGGTCCCAACGTCCCTCAATCCTCACCTCTCAATAATTGATTGGAGAACCATTAGTCACACTCAGCCCACCCTCTGTCTCACGTTGTGTTGAAAGATACAGAGGGCAGCTCATTCCTAAAACCTATTGATGTCATCCTCACTGTCACTTGTGCAGAGGTTGTATGCCTTGTGCGCAATTGATGGTGCAACTGTGTATCCCACCCTATGCCGGCATACAGTGCAAGAAGGCCAGGGAACCTTATGGTGCAGTGCACAGGAACAGATCGTGCATTGTGCATTGAGAGGCCCATCCCATGTGTGCAACACTTCGTTCACACATCTCACCTCTCATTTGATTTGAAGGGAAAGACTTGTCACTCACCCCACCCTCTGTCTCACTCTCTGATAGATACAGAGGGCAGCCCATACTCACATCCCCATGAAAGCTTGCATCACTCAAGGGGTTGGTGATGAAGATCATGTCAGCTGTTGTTGTCATCAAGATCTTGAAGACGTGGCATACCTAGGGAGGCAGCCAACAAGTCTCGTACTTCAATTATTTGTAAAAAAGATCGTCTATTAGAAGGGCAGACTGACTAATATTGCAGAGACAGTGTGCCAAGGGAGGTGGCTTGAAATGACTTATTGAAAAGGTTCTACTGATGAATCAGCTATCCTGAACTGCAGGGTGTTACCACCTTTTCCACAGTCAGCTTACCGCCCAAGGGTGTTTCCATGGAACGAGGTCTATTATGACAGGGAATTTCTTCCTTTTCTCCCATAACAGTTTTTTTTCTCTTTTTCTTTTTTCCCTTTGTTTTTGTTTTTGTTTTTGTTTTTTTTTTAAAATCTTCGTTAAGAAAAAGGATGGTAGAAATACCATGTGTCAAGACCAACCTCGCCACCGTTGTTGGATCAGATGAGAAGAGAACAAGGTCGGGTTTAGAGGTATCAGTGAGGAGCCAGCAGAACGAAACCGCCTCATCAGGAGAATCATCAGGGCTATCAGAAGCACAAAGAAAAAGATGGTGCGATGCCCAAAAGGGGGAGGGTAGGTCGACTGTGATTGTCAAGATCCCCAAGGAGGGAAGTACTTCTTCAAATGATAGCCATTGATTAGGAAGGGATCATCAGAGGCATCAACAGTCTGCATCTGAACAGAGCTATTAGGATTGACAACAAGTACCTTGTACGGGCCCATCCACCATTGTTGAAGCTTACCAAGAAACCTGCCAAATCTTGAATCATAGGCCAGGACAAGATCACCTTCTTTGAACTCCTTGTGCTTGATAAAACTGTCATGAGAGGCTTTGCGTCGCTCTTGAGTGGTTTCCATGCACTGTAGGGCCATCTGTTGTATCTCATCTAAGCATTCCAAGTGTAGAAGACGGCATTGCAGTGACTCATCATCTCCCAAGTGTTCTTTAACTGCCACTCGCAAAGAGGGCAATTTCAGTTCAATGGGGAAGACGACTTCTGTACCATACACTAGCTGGAAAGGGGTCTGTCCTATAGCTACCTTATGGGAGGTTGTGTACGCCCAGAGGACCTTTGTAAGTCGATCATCCCAGTCGCAACGATGTGCGGCAACCATTCTTGTCAGGATTGAGCAAAGGGTACGATTGGTGACTTCAACTTGGCCATTGGCTCTAGGGTAATAAGGAGTAGACTTGCAATGGTGGATCTTATACATCTCGGTCAGCTCCTCCATGATTTTGTTAAGGAAATGAGTACCTCTATCACTTACTAGCTTGAGGGGATTGCCAAAACGGGTGATAATATTCTCGTACATGAACAGGGCTACACTGTTACCATCATCCCGCTTCAAGGCTTTAGCTTCACACCACTTTGTGACATAATCCGTACATACTATTGTTTTGCTTCCGTCTGGTAGGTGGATCAATGGGACCCACAAAATCAATCCCCCACTTCTTGAACGGCTTCAGGGGAAGAATGGGTTGCATTGGCATGGCACTTGTTTTGGTGGGTTTTTCCATTCACTGACAAGCATCACATCTCTTGCAGTAGTCGTATGCATCCTTGTGGAGGGTCGGCCACTAGTATCCTGCTAACAGAATCTTCTTGGATATCGCTTCTCCTGCGAAGTGTCCACCACATGGTTCATCATGGCATGCTTTCAATACTATGCCGATTTCATCCCCTGCAACACATCTTCACAATACTTCATATTTGCCTCTCTTGTACAATGCACCGCCTAGCAAAGTGTAGGGGGCTGATTCTAACAGAAGCTTATTCCTCTCACGACTTGAGATGCCAGGAGGATACTGTTGAGATTCCAGGAGGTTGGCTATGTCTGCATACCAGGGAGTAATTGTTTCAACTAGAAACAAGGAAGCATCAGGAAGGTCTTAATCATCCTGTTCCTCTTCTACAGTTTGAGGGATCCGTGATAGATGATCGGCTAGGACATGGGAACGGCCAGGCTTAATGACTACTTCAAAGTCGAATTCCTGGAATAGGAACAACCATCTCATCAATCGTCCTTTAATATTTGCTTTGTTCATCAGGAAGGACAAGGCTTCATGATCCACATAGAACTTGAAATGTGTTGACAATAAATAGTATCGAAACCTCTCCAGTGCAAACACCATTGCCAAACATTCAAGCTCTTCACTGTATAGTTCCGTTCCCTATCAGTGACCTTTCGGCTTGCATAATAAATTGACTTATCTAATTTAGAGGGGCCCTTTTGACATAGAACAGCACCTAGCCCTTTGACTGATGCATCTATGTGCACATGAAACTCCTTTGTCCATTCAAGAGGCTATACGATAGGTTCTTGGATAAGGCACTGTTTTAGGATATTAAAGGCTTTTTCACAGTCATCAATCCAAAGGAAATCCGCATCTTTCCTTAGGAGCTTGTGCAAAGGGGCTGCCTTGGTTGCAAAATGTGCAATAAATCTTCTATAATAGTCCACATGGCCAAGAAATCCCCTCAATTGCTTGAGGTTTGTTGGTGCTGCCAAGGTGGCAATCTTCTCAATCTTTGCCGGGTTTGTGGCAATCCCTTGTCCAGAGACAATATGGCCCAGAAGAACTCTCGATGAGACGCCAAAGACACATTTGTCAGGGTTGAGAGAAATCCCATACTATCGGCATCTGTCAAAACATTGCTCTAAGTGTCCCTAGTACTCACGAATTAAGCTATAGACACAAAAATCATCAAGATACACCTCAATGAAATCATGCAAATGATTCTGGAAGGTAGCCATCATTACTCGTTGGAAGGTGGTAGGAGCATTACAGAGCCCAAATGGCATCACTCTATAGGCATAGGTCTCCCATTCTATGGTGAAGGTTGTTTGAGATTGGTCCTCTTCTGCAATTTGGACTTGGTTATATCCACTGAATCCATCCAAGAGGAAATAGAGCTCATGGCCTGCCACAATATCCATAACAGTTGGTCTGTAAAAGGGATAGGGAAATGATCCTTCTTCGTCTTCGAATTCAACTCTCAAAAGTCGCGAAGTTTTCCGTTCTTCTTGGGTACTACCACAATGGGCGAAACCCATTCACTGTTAGCCACAGGATAAAAGAACTCGGCTTCAAGAAGTTTCAATAATTCAACCTTCACTAGAGCATAGTAATTAGGATTCATACGCCTTTGTCTTTGCCTTACAAGTTTGGCATCCGACTCTAGGTCAATGTGATGTTGGCATACTGTGGGATCAATCCCCTTTAGGTCTTGATACAACCAAGCAAACACGTCTAAGTTCTCCTTTAGTAAGTCTCGCAAGACCACTAGTTCTTCTTCTAAAATATTGAGACCCACTTTCAGGTGACATTCAGTACCGTCAGTATCTAGGAACGTCAATTGTTTTTCACCTTCCACTTTGTGGATAAATATCCCACGGATGACTTCTGGATAAAGGTCTGACTCTTTTAAGAGATTAGTGTCATTGTCTGATGTTCCACTAGAACCAGTGTCCTCCTTCTGAACAGATGACTCATTCGTATGTTGAGGTTGCTGGAAGGGTATCAGAGCTATGTTTGCTTCTGTGTGAGTGGTAATTTCTTCTGGACTTAGGTATTCATCTTCAGAGGATGTGTCCAGGAATGTCACATAGCACGGACCTTCTAGGGGCCGTGGCTCTGAGGGCTTTGGCTTCTGTTGAAAAGGGGAATCATCATCATCTTTTCTCTAGGCTGAATGGTCAGGGCGACAAGAGCCACTAGTAAACTTAATTTTTATGCTTTTAATCCATTGCTTATACAGATTCTGCATACTTTGTGGTCCATTGGTCAACCCAAATGGAACCATGGTCATTCCATCCAACACCCTGAGATCTTCAGCCTCTGAGGTCTCCGTAGGGACATCAATAAGATCATCCGCTATCAAAGGAAATTCTTCATTTGCACTTTCATAACCTACTTCATTTTCTTCCTCATCATTTTCATCCTCTTCCTCTCGAGGCTCTATCTCTGCTTTTGTAGAGGCTCTGTAGGAGAAGAACAGATCTTCTGTCCTCTGCATCTGCTTCTGCTTTTGCTTCTATTCCCGTTACAGTCACTGTCTCTATGATTGTCCCTGGTTCTGTCTATGCTTTGTATCTATTGTGTCTCTGCTCTATCTCTGTTACTATTTCTGTGACTGTCTCTGTATCTGTCTCTGCTCTGTATCTGTTCTGTCTCTGTTATGTCTCTGCGACTATCATGTAACAGGGAGAACAGTACATCCATGCTTCTATTTCACTATCAGAGGTGATTTTAGAAGTTAATTCTAGCTGAGCAGAAGGTATTCTCCCATGGACAAGGACTTTGCTTCCCTTGGTAGTTGGCTTATAGTGCCCACTGTTAGGGACTGTGCCTCTGTTTTCTTGGGAAAATTTTGTTAAACAACCTCTTCATCTTCTGATGTACCATATGTTACCTCATTGGAGGAGTCAATTATGACTTCAATGGATATGGATCCATTGCCTTTTTGCGATCCATACAACTTCAACACCACTTTGTTGGGTCCTCTGTCTAGGGTCAAGGTTCCTTTTGAACTAGTCCATCCTGTCTCTCACTTCAAAAAGCCAAGGTCTTCCCAACAACAAAGGGTATGAGGTCCCATAAGAATTTGGTTTGACCCCCAAATATGTTAGTCAATAGTCTCTTCCTACAAGGGTTGTCTTTACGTATGGGAGGATGCCCAACAGTTTAATTCTGCTTTGGTCTGCCAATGTGACAAGTCACTGTGTAGGTTGAATTCCTTACAACCCTAAGTCCTTCATTGCCACATCCATCATTATGTTTACCGATGAGCCTCCATCAATCAATGCATCTGAAATAAAGCATCCTTCGATCCATACGCTAATCTCTGGGATTCCAAGGTCTAGGAAGGCGTTAGCCACATCTACTTCCTTTACAAGCTTCGGGGCCTTATTGGTCTTGGTCACTGTTGAAGGAACAATCTTTAGTCCACGTCTTCTTGTCAAGATACTTTTGAATTTCTTTCGGCAGCTGGGAGACAGCATCAGCAACAACTGTCGAAATGTTAAGTTAGGTTTAAAAGTATCTAGGTCTTTTACCAAGTCATAATCTTTGATAGGATCCACCGGCTTCTCCAGCCTGCTGGGAAATGAAGCTATATCCATTTTCATATTTCCTCTTTCTTTTAGCAATGGCAGCATCGGCACTTCCTCTGTTGTTGGAGGTGCTTCTGTATCATCTATCTCCTGGGCCTTTGGTCCTGTTTCTTGGACTGTCTATGTGACTCTCTGTAGCACTACAGTGCTCTGTATTGCACTGATTTGTCTTGTACTACTTTGTCCCTCTGTTGGCAGGTTGAACTTCATAATCTTGGCAGGAGAATTTTTTTCGTTTTGAACAACTAGTTCCTTCTTTTTGGTGCACGTGATAGTGGCAACTTCCAACTCTACCAAATTGGAGGCAGGATCTTGTACCTTCTATTGGTATCAGTGGCATTAGCCTTCACAGGGGCTAAACTCGGACAGTCCTTTGCAGTGTGGCCTTCACCCTTGCATCGGTTGCATAAGGGCTTGTAATCCACAAATCGTCTAGGGTTTGGATAACTCAGGGAGATATGTCCCTTTTCTCCACACCTGTAACATTCCACCTTTGATCTTTGACCACCGCCAGACTGTCATCCTCTGTAACTTTGAGAGGGAAACCTCCTTGGACCGAAATTAAGACCAAACTCCCTAGGCTTTGGTCCAATATATTGTGTTGTCATTTTGGATTCTAGCAAGTTGAATCTTGCATTTTCATCCTTCTGGCTTCACCCGTGCATCTTTTTCAAAGAGCAAATATCCTATGTATTGTTCTTCCGCAAAAAGTATGAACAGAAGGCTCCATGAATGGTTGGTTTTCAGGTACATTCAGTGGCTAAATGTCCCGCTTGATGACACTTTCTACACCATGTATTAGAGCGCATCACATCTCTCCCAGCTCCCGTAGGGGTGGATATATTGGCAGTATTCACCTTCAGCATTTGTAGCTGCTCTGTAATCACATTCATAAGCTCTTTCTTAATACTTGCAACTGAGTTGGATAAGTAGTCCTTTAGATTTTCACCTCCTAAAGTACTTCTAGTAGGGTTTTGGGAAGCTTCTGTAATTACTGCATACACTAGTTGGGTTGATCCAGAAGGTCCTCTATTCTGGTTCTTATTCAAAGCTCCTGCTGAGACTTGGGATTGTTGATTCCAGTTGGTAGGGTTCCATTGTTGTTGAGTCGCCATTAGAGGAATTATTTGAGGCCACTTTTGTTGTGATTGAACCATCATTTGAGGCACTGTCGTCTATGGTGACCATAGTGGATTAGGTGCATTATACTGCGGCACTGTTTGCATCTGGGGATAGAGGTAGGGAACTATCCCTGGGAATGCATTTGGTGGGTATACCATTCCTGGCATGGGAGGAGGTAAGACTCCTCTTCCTGGAGTCATTGACAGCCTTGCTTCAACTTCGTCATACAATCTTGCACCTTCCATCACAGCTTGCAGATTGACTGGTCTTCTCAATTCCACGAACTTGCAAACTTCTGGTTGTAAGCCTCTGAGAAACACTCCTTTCTGAATGCCTTCGTCCAAATGATGGCTAGTCCATCTCTTCAAGATGGATTCCATTTGCGAGACATAAGCTTCTACTCTTTCTCCACAGGACTTACTTAGATTCATGAACTCCTCTCGCATCCACTCTTCAAAACCTTCACGCTTGAATTTAGTGAGGAAGGCCAACTTCAAATCGTCCCAAGTGCCAAAAGTTCCTGCTTCTTGTCTCTTATACCACTGAAATGTCGCGCCCTTGAAAGTGGCGGGGAATATTTCTAACCAATGCTCAAGGGTTCTAGCATTGTTAGCCACACATGCTACCATAAATTCTGCTACATGAAGATCAGGGTCTTCATTGTACTCTCCCTTAAAAACTGACAATGGGACTACATTTGCTGACCTGTCATCAATATTTCCAGGACGAATCTGACTAGGAAGGGGACCTTGAGTCACCATGGGGACTTCTATAAAGAGTGCTTTTAGGGAGTTAAAGGAGGATTCTGTTGTGAGCTCATTCTCAACTTTGATTTTTTCCTTCTCTCTTCTCACGTATCTCTGGACTCGTTCTAATGCTTGCCTCTTGATTGCATCATTCATCAGGGGCTTGGCTCCAACCAGTTGCTCTGTACTTAGCAGGATAGTATCATAGAGGGCTTCAGTCTCTGGGGGATTCTCTAGCCAACATCTCCTCTACTTCCTCCTTTTCAACATCTCTGAATTTGGTTTTCAAACCACTACATAGGGGGAGATATTGTGTTCTAAAAGTATCAAAACTCATTCTTCTTAGGATCGTTGTTGTGCCATCGTTATAATAATGCTAGCTTCTAATGGTTTCAACAGTGTATGTTGTGAAAAACACTATGTCTACCAAGTTCCAGTGGGTTTCTAATTGGACAAACAGAAGATTGTCAGTGCACGAAGCATCCCACGTATCTTGCTGTTGAGCATCCACGAACAAATTCCAACTCTTTTCCTTCTTGTTTTCGTGAACCTCTACAGACCACGACTCCTAAAGCTTCTTCACAATCTCCCACTTGATGATGTCTGGAAACTTCTCAATGAATACCAGATCTTCCATGGATGGTCATTGAGAATACCAAAACTTCTCAATGAATACCAAAACTTCTCAATGAGTTTGTTCTCAAACAATTTGCCACCAAGATGCAAGTTTCTACTGCTTCAACAGGAAGAGGAAACAGTCCACCGCATAGAGCATGCATCATGATGGTAATATGTTTCCGCCATTGTGGGATGAAATTCTTGTGAAAAGTGGCTTTGATCATGAGAATCTCCAACTCTTCAGTGGAAGAAGGAACTTTGCAAACATCCATTGAATTCTCCTCTTCTTGGCAATGCCATTTCCTTCATTTTCAACCTCTTTTGATGCTTGTTGATGGCAAGTTTCCCGGCTGCGCACCAAAAATATGGAGCCCCAAGAGGAACACCAAGGAAAAGGGAATTCTACTTCAAGAAAATCTATCTTGTAACATCAACAAGCTTTTATTGCATTCTTTTGATGACCAAAACAAAGAAAACAGCAATTCTTCACGCAGCATCATAGTAGATATCTCCCACGGATTTGATAGAATTAACCATAATCTTCAACCTCTTCATAGAATCCTTCAATAGAAAAATGAACACAAAATAATACACCATTTTTTAATGGAAATAAATCACATAGTATTCATCTTCAATGTCTTCATAGTTCTCTCTCTCAATCTCTCATATACAGTTACACTGTTTTGATAGAATTTGGCTATCTCTGGCTGTCTCTCTCTCTCTCTCTCTGAATAATACATCATCTCCTCACTAATAATATAATAATGACTCTCAATAATCCTTCTTAGGTCGTGGATGCACCTCCCAAGAGGTATGTCTGATGTGAAGAGACACCAGAGCCACTACAGTGTCTCTTCATAGCTCACTACTATCACAGTCACTTCAATCTTCTCTTCAGTCTTCAGCAGTTGCTTCTTCCATTTGTTTTAGCTCTTTTGAACTTAGATTCATCCTTTCTAATAGTTAGAAAACTTTTCCAAATTCACACATATATTCTACAGAACACTTACAGAAGATCTACAGAACAGTACAATACAGGACCAGAGTAAATACAGAATACTTATAGAGCAGAGACAAAGGCTCTATAGAAGGTTTACAGAGGGTTACAGAAGTCATCAGAACCTCATAACTCATACTAAAACCATTCCAAACTATCAAAAACTATTCAATAAACCTTCTAAAGATTTCAATCTTCATCAATCATCAATCCATGCTTCATACAGAAGAAAGTCATAACAAAACAGAAGCTATACAGAAGGTATACATAACCAATCAGAACCTCAACAGAGCCTATCAGAACATCACAGAGCTTCATATCTCCACTAAGAATCATCGTGAACTTCCAAAACACAATCAATATCATCCAAAACACTCTCAAACACTTCCTTTAACAACTATACATCACTCTAAATCCTTCAAAAATAAATCATTCAGACCTAAAAAATAGCAAAAATCAATCAAAAATTCTGTCTTTTTCCACTCTCAACACTTGTTTTGCAATATTATTGAAATATATTTGTTTTCACTTCTCATTGGAGCCTGATTGGAATAGACTGTGTGGAGAGGTAATGTTTCCTTATCAATTCTATAAAAGGAAGCCATGGAAATGCCAAGTTGTAAGTTATATAATCTAGGGTCTCCTTGATATTTTGATCTTTTTTTTGTAGGTACTCTAAATATTTTGATCTTTCTTTTGTAATTACTCTAATTTTTATTGCCTTTTTGGTATAGAGCTGCAAAAAGATTGATTGAAGCACTAGAGAAAAAGCCTCCCATGCCTTCTGACTTACTTGCAACAATGCAATATATACAAGTTGTAGTAAGTTCTTGATTAATATGGTTAGAACATAATATGAAAATTTATTCTAAAAACTACCATAAACAAGTTTCATAGTTTTACATTATATTGTTAATTGCAATGTCATCATCAGGATGATAGTTACTCTTTGGTTGGAGAGTAATTGTGAATGCTAGAAGATTGGTTCAATTTATTTATCTCAATGATGATAAACTTATAAAGGTAATGGAAAACATACTAAACTTTAAGATAGAGGTTTATTGTAAAATAGTCCATTGTGAAAAAATAACAATGAACTAACAATCTTTTCTTACAAATATATGGCAATTTACAAGGGATTGCTATACAAGTGGGCATGTTTGGTATATAAGAGCAAAGCTCATGAAGTACATAATGGTCAATTGTATACAACTAATAAGAATGGACAATAGTGAAGGCTTGGACATTGAAGGAGAGGAGATATATGTAACTATAGCAAGTGAACCTATGCCTTCAACACCCAAGGCAACCAAAGCATCAAAGATAGGCAAAAGAACTCCAAGAAAGGATGTCCCTTCTCCTAAGAAAAGTTCTAAAAAAAAAAATCTTTGCCTCAGTGATTGTAAGCCCTTGTGTGTAAGTCATGGAGATGGCTGACAAAAATTTGCCTCAAAATGTGTACATGTATTTGATATTGATAGTAAAGAGATCTTTTCTTCAATATCCTTGCATTGTATATTTTTCTCTCTCCTCGTTGATATCTATTAAAAAAATTTACAAATGCTTATTAATCAAGAAGTGAAATCAGATGATATACACCTAAGTGGATATAATTTGATATAAAAACTTACTCGTTTGTTATTAAGTTGGAACAAAATGAGTATGATAGTTCAATATCTTCATTCTATAAATCCATCCTCACTTGATGTAGCATACATGAGAATCTAACCTTTAGGATTGCAATAATGTCCTCATTGTACCAAACATCAAGATTCACTATAGGATCTTTGCTAAAATTATCAAGATTTTGGTCTAAAGCAACCATACTACCACCAACATAATGCCATCTACTATAATAAAAACTAAGTATGAAATTTTGAGTAGCAATCATATATTCACAAGCTATAGATTCTTGATATATCTTATATATAATTTTTACTTCTCTTCTAGTGTCCCATCTCTCATCAACAAATTTTATAACATGATCATGTGTTAGTCTCTTCACTGAAAGCATGGTCTTTGATCTTCTTGTCTTAGCATTAGAAAATAAGTCAACAAATATATTAATAGGCATGAAAAAAGTAACTTTTCTTAGCCTACTTGAGATACTAGGTTTTGATGGTCTTTGTATCTCAAAAAATATTTTACATCTATAGCCCTCACTAGTAGCTATACTTAGCAAAGGCCACTCAAAGCTTGAAAAATCAAGCAAAGGAAGGGGAGAAATTGATCCCCATTGGCCACGTTGCATGGGGACAATATGAGAATGGTCATAGAAGAATATTCCATTCTCTGAAAGCTCTGTCTTCTTTCTACCTTTGTACATCTCTTCTCCAATCCACCCATGCATCACATCAATCACATCAACAATAGACTCAACCAGTTGCCATTCCTCAAGATTAAAGGGATCAACATCTACAAGACAAATGAACAAATGTTATAATGGAAAACTTTAAAGCAAGTCCAAGAAAAGAAAGACCTTAAGAATCAAATCCTTACAATTTGGTTTATGCATTGGAATATTTGAACTTCCAGGTTCCAAATATAGTTCTCTATGCATAAACACATGTTGCACACGAACATCTTTTATTCTATTCTTATTTACTCCAATCTTGAAATATCAGATTCTACCCTTCCAAGCAAAGATGTGCGAACTCTCATATCTTGTCCTTTTCCCATGTTTTACATGTTCCATGATGATCCAAATGCCTTTGCTAATGATCGTAGGAATCCATCTTTCATCTTTTTGGAATGAGTTAAACATTGATATGGATGTGATTTGAAAGCTTCGATGCCTTGTTGAAGGTCGAATTTCTGTATCCATGGCGCACACACATACACACACACATAGAGAGAGAGGACTAGGCTACCACAAAGGAGGGAAAAACATAAGAGGGACAAAAGAAAGGAGGGAAAAAAATATGTGCCAAGCTTTTTTCTAATTTAAATTTAGAGTAAACCTATCATTATCATTAATCTTGGGGAGGTTACTATATTTATATCCTCTACATCACGTGTGTTCAAGGCCTATTTATAAATATACTTATTTGTGAATTTTTCATGAATAAAACATGACCCTTTTCTATTCAATTTGTAAATAACCCCTTTATATTACACCCTTCTATATGTAAAAAATGTACAAAAATGGTATTTTAAAAATACCTTATTTTGAACTCACGTGATGCATACATATATTCATGAGTAACTTACCTGAGCCATTAATCTAGACATATCATTAAATAAAAGTGGTCGAGACTGTATGTCATTAATGCAAAGAATGTCATAATCATGAATATAAGAGACTAAAAATAGATATTGATAATACATTTTCGTAATATTATATATATATATATATATATATATATTTTATAAACTAATTTTTTTTCATTTTGTAAAATAGAAGTTTTGTTGCGGGAGGCTTTTCTCCTATTGGTCTAGAGCCCACTCTTTCTATCTCCTAAAAGGCATTTGCGAGACCTCAAAACTCCCCTAATGTTAGACTCTCAAGAGGAGGATATTTTGGGAAGCACATGACTCTCCTTTTTTAGGACACTCGGGGTATGCAAAAACTCTTGATTGATGCTAGGAGGCATATTTCACGGTGGATTCCGTGCCATGGTGGATTCCGTGAGGTTTTACGGTGGATTCCGTAAACTTTGATGACCGGGGCTCATACACAAAGTGGATTCTTTGTGCGAGAAGTTGATGGGGACGCCTGTCCTTTTCGGGCATTTCATTAATTTAGTGTGTACATGGATGATTCCATAGCGAGTGATTCCGCAAAATGCATATTAAATTAATAAACATTTATGAGTTTAGAGTGCGTACTCGTAATAAATTAAGGTTAGGATTGATTTCTAACCAGTTGATTTATTTATGTGGCTGAAGACTGCTAGGTATTCACTTTTGTCGGTTTAATTGTATTATTTTACTAACGATTGTGAATGCTTCAGTTGATGTGTAGAGATAGCAGCAGTAGGGCGGAGGAAAGCATTGGAGGATAGCGAGTATTCGATTTATTGATTATATTTTGATGGGCGCATACCTTAGGCATGACGCCTATATTTTGTCACGCCTATTTATTGAGGCGTCGGATATTTATTATTATTTTGTATGCGCATGGGCGCACGATTATGTTATTTCTACTTGGACATTGTATTGGGCATGCCAGACTCTTTGGGCACCGCCCATTAGCTTTATTCCTATTTTGTGTTAAAGCAAACTCAAAAGCTAAAAGCTTGCTATTTTGTAATTTGGGCTATTATTTGAGCTTGAAGATGAATAATACATAAAATACATGCTTTGTGGAGCGCTCACACAAGGCATGGGGGGAGATTGCACCCAATTGGTCTCTTGTTAATGTCGTTCATGCTTTCTACCTTGAATTTTGTGCAAAAAGTAGAGTTCTATTGTTCTTGGGGACCTTCCGGCATTCACTACGCAAGCGTACAGCATCTGATTTGCGCACCAGTGGTATTAGAGTGAAGCTGAGATCAAGAGCTTCCAATCGCTACCCATCTTGTGCGAAGGCGGAGCTCCTGGAACGATCGAGCTCTACGGTCAATCTCGTCACAAACGGTCGATACAGGTCGATTCCTGGCGATCAAGAACCTCTGTTTCCATCATCGAACTGCAAAGGACCAATCTGCAGAGGCGGAGGACCACTCCTATCTCTCCTACATCAAGTCGTCAAAAAAAAAAACCAGAGATAAGTTATAAACTCCATATCTTTAAGCTTTAAAAAGTAAAGCTTAGAAAGCTTTAGAGAAGCCTAAAGCTTCCCAAAAATTTAAAAAAAGTCATCGCGAGCTGTCAGAAGACCTCCAAATTTTGCGCCGCGTTGCAAAAACGCCCCCCCCCCCCCCCCCCCACGAATTCACGTTTTTTGCTAAGTAAGCTTCAAAGCTTACTTACTTAAGCTCCAATCACATTAGTTCTTCCAATCCTGCAAGTCTGCAAAGTTCAAATTCTGCAAGTCTATCAAGTTGAAGTTCCGCAAGTTCCATAAAGCAAGCAAGTTCTGCAAGTCTACAAACTCTGCAGGTCACATTAGTCTGGTATTCTGCAAGTCAAACAAGTCAACTGGAGTCAAAACTGATTTTTGTTCAAAACTCATAGAAGGACTGTTCCTGCGCGCAAAAATTCCGAACTGCAAAGTTGTTCATTGGAAGGTACTCTTCGCATACACAGGATTGCTGAACCATTTTCAACATACGAAGAAGGATAAAACGTAGATTTTTCAAAGATTGTGAAAGCCACATCCAAAAATGCATAAGCCTTGTATTCCCGAACTTGAGCTACGCTCATTCCGCTAACTTGATTTTGAGAGTGAGAGGTCTTTTGAGTTTTGCAGGATGAAGGAATCACATATGGATGATTTAATGGCTGAAGGCGACCTACCTGAACCTACAATGGAGCAAAAGATGGACTTAATTATGATACAGTTGGATGAAGAACGACGAGCTAGGCAAGCATTGCAAGCTCAATTGGCAAATTTACAAAGATCGACTACCGACAAAGAGGAACCTCAATCTGAAGATCTTATTCGACGTACCATTGACGTGACTCTCAAAGCTCAAACCATTTGCAAGGAATCAAAGATAAGTAAAAGAAATTTCAAATTCCGTACTTTCAATGGTACTCGAGAGGGAAAAACTGTTCTAGCATTCATTAGTCAGTTTGACGGCTACTTTCATGAGGAAACTTATGCAGAAAAAGATAAAATCAAGTGTGTCACTAATCATTTAGTCGATAGAGCATCTCTGTGGTGGATTGTGGTACGCAAGAGTATAGATTGTCCCACTACCTAGGAGAATTTCAAGAAGAAGTTTATGCAGAATTTCCTTCCTCCACAATTTCATGAGAAAGCCATAAAGCAATGGGATCTTCTTCAGCAACATGATCGTGAGCCTATTCCTCGGTATACAGAGCGTTTTTGGAATGCATTACTCCAGTTACGCATGCTTGAAGACGTACCTGAAGCAACACACAAGCGCAAGTATATGTTTGGACTCCTTGGGTATTACTACACTGAAGTTAACATGTTCAAGCCTGCTGCTCTTGAAGACGCAATTTCATTAGCTCACGACACTGAAGACAAGCTGCGAGGTAGAGACAGACGTCCACAGTAATTCCAAGCCAATGGTAACTATGAATCTAAGCAATTCAACTCAAACTTTAGAAGATTTAATCAAGGTCGTTTCACTTCATCATCTTTCTGTAAAAATTGGGCAAAACCACCTGCTTTACCATCCAATACCAATCAAAATCCCAAGTCTATTCCACAGCCAAATCCTAATGTCCCTAGACAACCTGCCATTGCAAACAATGTAACCAAAGCCAAGCCTATAGTATGTTATAAATGCCACCAGCTTGGACATCTAGCAGCAAAATGCCATTCGAAGAAGCCACCTGTCCATATCAACTACCTTGGAGCAATGGAAGACGACGAACATGAAGATATGCCTGATTTCACGGAAGATGAGGATGACACTACTACTACTTCGGATACTTTACCAGGTATGCCAACTCCACATTCTTTATTGACTATGAAATGTTTAGTACATGGAAAGGAAAAGATTATTTTGCATGATGACGGTAGTACTCATGATTTTATTTCTGCAAAACCAGTGAAAGAATTGAAGTTACAGACTGTACTTACGCATTATCGCATTAAAGCAGCATTCTTAGGCACTAGGTATAATGGTACACAGGAAGTGCATGACTTAGAGATTCAAATTGGTCAATACACTGAAAGAAGAAATTTTCTAGTTGTACCACTACAGTCGAGTGACATTATTTTAGGTATGCCTTGGCGTCATCAGCATAATCCAGATATAGATTATTCCACACATTTGATTAATATTAAATTTCAAGGAAAACATATTACATTGAATGTTATGCATGCATCTAATGCTTTTCCACTGCTTTCGCATACTCAAGCTAAACGTGCATTACGCAAGAGTAGTAAATCTTATCTCATTTGGGTGAATGAACTGCAAGTTAAAGAAAATCATATGCACCCTAGGCATAAAGAATTTCTTGCACATTTTAAAGACTGTTTTGTCAAAGATCTCCCACCTGGTTTACCTCCTTCACGTCCAGAAGACCATAAAATAGATTTGATTCCTGGTACACAACCACCTTACAAAGCACCATATAGGCATAACCAGATAGAGCAAAAAGAAATTCAAAGTCAAGTTGAGGAATTACTAAATAGAGGATTGATTAGACCTAGTAGTTCTCCATTTGGTGCACCTGTTCTCTTAGTCAAGAAAAAGAATAATACCTATCGTATGTGCATTGACTATCGAGCTTTAAATAAGATCACTGTAAAGAATAGGTATCCAATTCCTAGAGTTGATGACCTTATGGATAAACTGCAAGGATCTGCTATATTTAGTAAAATAAACCTTAAATCTGGTTATCATCAGGTGAGACTAGATAAGTCTGACATATTCAAGACTGCATTTAGGACACAGTTTGGTCATTATGAATTTTTAGTGATGCCTTTCGGATTGACTAATGCACCTGCTACATTTAATAGAATGATGAACCATATATTTTTGAAATATCAGTATTGTGTAATTGTCTTCTTTGATGATATTTTGGTGTTTAGTCAAAATGAGAAAGAACATTATGAGCATTTGTCATTGGTTTTCCAATTATTAAAAGATAATCAACTGTATGCAAATCTTGAAAAGAGTGAATTCTTTAAAACAGAAATTGAGTATTTAGGTCATATTGTATCATCTGATGGAATTAAAGTTGACCCTAAGAAAATAGATGCAATATTGAATTGGCCTGTACCTAAAAATGTGCATGAGTTACGATCATTCCTTGGTCTTGCTAGTTTCTATAGGAAGTTTGTGCGTAATTTTTCATTACTTGCTTTACCATTAACCAAACTTCTGAAGAAAGGAATTGTTTATCATTGGTCTGATAATCAACAAAAATCATTTGACCTATTGAAACATGCATTAACCCATGCTCCTGTCTTACAGTTGCCTGATTTTAATAGACCATTCTTTTTAGTAGTGACTGATGCTAGTGGATCAGGAATAGGAGCCGTACTTATGCAAGACAATCATCCCATAGCCTATTCTAGTTGTAAGCTGAAACCCTCTGAATTGAAATATTCCACATATGACAAAGAACTATTAGGTGTTGTACAAGCATTAAGATAGTGGAAACACTACTTAATGGGTTCAGAATTTATGATTAAGACCGATCAGCAAAGTATTAGACATTTACTTAGCCAACCCTAAATATCTGACCGACATATCAAATGGGCATCCTTTATTCAGAGTTTTCATCCTATCATTCAATATCAACCCAGAAAAGAAAATGTAGTGGTGGCTGATGCATTAAGTAGAAGACCTGCCATTCATAATATTTATGTTATATCTTTTGATTCTTTGATTGCTATGAAAGATACTTATCATCAGGATATTACTTTTCATGCTGATTGGAATAAATTAGTTCAAAATAACTTGATTCCAATTGATTCATTATCATATAATGATGGATTTATGTTTTATGAAAGGAGATTATGTGTTACAGTTCCATTCAGATCTTTTGTTTTGAATGAGATTCATTGTCCCCCATATCAAGGTCATAGAGGTATCATATCTACTTTACGTACATTAATTGAAGATTTTTATTGGTCGCATATGGACACTGATGTATCTAACTTTTTTTCTGCATGTTTGATTTGTCAAAGAGTTAAGAGACATCATGGTAAACAGTATGGATTACTTATGCCTTTGTGTATTCCATCTAGGCCATGGGAACAAATTTCTATGGATTTTATTACTGGTTTACCTAATACTAAATCTAACCATGATATGATTTGGACAATAGTAGATAGGTTTAGTAAACAAGCATATTTCATTCCATGTAAGAAAACTTTAATAGCATCCCAGGCAGCACAATTATTTTTGAAAATTGTTTTCACTAACCATGGATTACCAAAAGTTATTATTTCTGACCGTGATTCTAGATTTTGTAACAACTTTTGGATTACTATGTTTGCTAACTTAGGCACAAAAATTGATTTCTCATCTGCATTTCATCCTGAAACTAATGGACAAACAGAAGCCACTAATAGCACTATTCTAGATCTTTTACGTGCTTATACTATTTCTAAACCTCAGACATGGGATACGCATTTGCATTTATTACAGTTTGCATATAACAATACACCACACACATCTACCAAGAAAGCACCATTTGAAGTGATTTATGGTTATAGATTATCTACACCTCTTCCATCTTTGTCAAATAGAATTCAGAGTGCTGATGATATTGCTAGTATGCATAACACTATTTTTGATGAAGTTAAAGACATGATTGCCAAAGCCCAGCAATCATATACCAAACAAGCCAATAAGAAAAGACAAGCAATGAATTTCAAAGTTGATGACTATGTTTGGTTGAGAATAGAAAAACGTAGACTACAAAGTGTAGAGAGACACCCAGTTGTGAAATTAGCCCCTAGATTCTATGGACCATTTAGGATCATTCATAAAATTAATGACAATGCATTCAAGTTAGAATTACCACCTCATTGGAAAATTCACAACACATTTCATATTAGTTTATTAAGACCCTTTAGAGGCCAATTACCTGTACACCTTGTTTATGAAAACCCACCTTTGTTAGAGGAAGAGACTGAAATACTTGAACCAGAAGCTATCATAGATACTGATTTTATGACCACTAGAATTGGCCGAAGATATTCTAGATATCTAGTTAAATTTAAGAACCATCCTGTAGAGGAAGCACAATGAATGCACGCTAGAGACTTAAATGCTTTCCCCACTCTGTTAGCTCCACATTGAGCTAATAGCAATTGAGGTCAATTGCTATCCCACCCCGGGGGTATGATGCCAGGAGGCATAATTCACGGTGGATTCCGTGCCACAGTGGATTCCGTGAGGTTTTACGGTGGATTCCGTAAACTTTGATGACCGGGGCTCATACACAAAGTGGATTCTTTGTGCGAGAAGTTGATGGGGACGCTTGTCCTTTTCGAGTGTTTCATTAATTTAGTGTGTACATGGGTGATTCCATAGCAGGTGATTCCCCAAAATGCATATTAAATTAATAAACGTTTATGAGTTTAGAGTGCGCACTCGTAATAAATTCAGGTTAGGATTGATTTCTAACCAGTTGATTTATTTATGTAGTTGAAGATTGCTAGATCGTGATTCTCTTTTCACATCACATTTCTGGAAGAGTTTATTTGAAGCCATTGGAACCCAACTTTGTTTCAGTACTACTTATCATCCACAAACTGATGGGCAGACTGAACAAGTTAATCAAGTGATTGAGGATATTTTGCGCACATATTGTAGAAAGGAACCTAAAAGGTGGATTCAATATCTATCCTTAGTGGAATTTTCTTATAATGTCTCCTATCATCGAAGTATTCAGATGACTTCATTTTAGGTACTATATGGTCAAGATTGCCATATGCCACTTAATTTTTCCAATCCTACTCTAAGGGTAGAAGCTTCAAGAAAAATGTTAGAAGAAATAGATGATCAAATCAAGATTATTAGACATGATATTTAAGCTGCCAAGGACTAATAAAAGATGTATGCTGATCTAAAAGGGCAAGAACGGATCTTCAAAGAGGGAGACATGGTCTTCATCTGTGTCCATCCAAAGAAGAGTTCTTTGTCTTTAGGAGAATTTAAGAAGCTAAATCCAAGATATTGTGGACCCTATAAGGTTCTCAAGTGCTTAGGACCAAGTGCTTACAAGATACAACTCTCGGAGAATATAAAAATCCACAATGTATTTCATGTTAGCTTATTGAAGCATACGTAGCTAGCTCAAACCATATCCTTGATTATCAACATGTTGTAATACCTAGCCAAGGAGTCTTTGAGCTACAAGATAAGCTGACAGCGTAATCGATGTAAGGGAGAGAAAATTGAGGAGTAGAACCCTTAAATAATACATTGTCTAGTGGAAGGATTATCCTGAAGAAGATGATACATGGATAGATGAGAATGCTCTTCATCAACAATACCCATGGTTTCTCTTGAGAGATGAGGACATATCCATTTCTCTAAGGGGAGGATGTTGTAATACTTCCATACAATTAAAAGTTAGTTAGTCGGTTCAAATGTTAGTCAATTAATAAGTTAGTAAGGTTACTAACTAAAGTAAAAACTAACTAACAAGTAAATTTAATTAAAATTTAAAAAAATGAGGATCATAACCGGATTTGTTTTTTGGACTGACAAGGACTGTAGCCACCCATCACGGAAGTTACCATGTGAATGAGAGTTATGAGCCATATTAGTCATTAGTGTCAATGTGTATAGTATGGATGGTCCAAAAATATTAGATTTTTGGACAAAACTAGTATATTTTTTATATTGTGGATATTATTTTTTATAAATATCCTAAAAACTATGAAAAATTCTAGAACAGGATGTCATGTAAAAAAACAAGTGGTTTTTTCAGTCAGTTTTGGAGATTTAATAAAAAAAGAAGGATTGGCGAAATCGTGCGCATCGTGATTGTAGTTTACAGGCAACAAACAACACTTCGAACAGGGAGAAGAAAGAGTGATCTAGAATATTTCTGACCAAGTGTCTTGGTGTCTTGGGGTTTTACCCCCCTTTCGAAGCTAACGGAACCATTAGATTTGTGATTTGAGCATTAGATTGTTGATTTTGCCAAGATCCCCTCTATAAAGAGCTCTTCTTCTCAGCCACAATCCTTCCTCTCTAATTCAACTATAAATAAGAGGCATGGGGAGCAGTTTAGAGAAGCACAATGAGACCCCGAGAGGCTGCGAGAGGAAAGTAGAAGGATACCCCTCCAAGAGGTTGCGAGACGGAGCTAGAGAGAGAGAGAGAGAGAGAGAGAGAGAGAGAGAGAGAGAGAGAGAGAGAGAGAGAGAGAGGAGTTACCGAGAGAGGCTGCGAGGGAGAGAGTTAGCTCAATCCCCCCTCTCTCGGTCTTTGACTAAGCCATATTCTCTTACTCTCTCCCATCTCAAATTCATTCCTCCTTCCACTTGTGAACAATGGCTCCAAAGCAATGAGGTGGAATGACCATGGGAACCATCGCAACCGATCAAGGAACAGGTATTGCAAGAGATACGGGAGTGCTCGAGGTTGCTGGAGTTGCCACTACCAATGGAACATCGGGTGTGACGAATGCAAGTGCGAGCAAAGACGAGATTCCCAATGGTGTTGTGCCAAACCAGGTTATTCACTACTAGGCTATTATTTTGACACATAAAGTAATAAGGTTTATGTCGAATTTTCACAAAAAAATAAATGTTAGCCTTTTCATCAAATAGTACAAGAGCTTCTTGTTAGATTGCACGGACAACATCCATATAAGAATTAATTATGTAAAATATTAGCTCTATATTTTACACTTACATGAATTGACATTTTCATCTAGAAAACATACTAGTACACACATAAACAATTAATCTCTATGATTTGTAGTTAGATTGATTGAGATTCTAAATCATGGAATCATGATGGAAATAGTTGCAAGAGGTTAAATATGAGAACGTTAAGTATTGACTAATGCTTAAAAAGTAAAACTCTATTTAAAGGAACAGTATGTCATCTCGTTAAGTTATTGGCACAATATATTTATTTAAGAAATTTTGCTTATGTTGGGTAAGATAGCCCAAATAGGCAATTCATGTGTTGCTTAACATGTTGTAAGAGATGTACTTAACACTTCTTTATGGGGAGGAGAATCCTCATTAGAATGTAAGGTTACCTTAGGATAAGGTCTACCTTGACTATGGAAGCTATGAACTGCACAATGGTGTGATTGTCATCGCATCATTTGACATATGTTTGAAAGGATTGTTTATATTTGTGCTAGAATCTAGATCTCTGATTAAAACATTGACAAACAAGATAAAAGGAAAGGTCACGCTAGGCTACCCCCAAGCTAGCTGTGACACCCTACTCCAAGGGGGCCATGGTTATCGCTTCGAGAGGCTTAGACCAGCTCCATAGCAAAAGGTCTATCCGTAAGGATAGTCTCGGGTAGTAGGAAATGTGGGTGCTAGGGGGACTCTGGTCATTGTTGAGAATAGCAAATGATGCTTGATATGTGTGCCCAAAAGAGGCTGGAAGATATACATATGATGTATGCTCTAGGAAAAGATGACAGAATCCCACAAGCACAATGAGGAGAGTGGAATAACCCAAAAGCTACATAAGAATGTACTTGGCTCTTATTTCTATGGAGCAGTACTATCATTTTGTATCACTCAAGATTGTGTTTATGAGTCCAAGTTAATATATCTTGGAACCTAATTCACTTGAGTTACAATTCTTTATCTCAATCATGTTTTATGTTTATAACCTCCGTCCGCTATAGCTAGCATAGCTCTAGATCCGTGTTTCTCAACATGGTATCAAAGCCATGGTGAGCTATGACTAGCTTCATTAGAGTAGAGTCCTTCTTTAGCCATGTTTTATTATGTATGGATAGTAGGAGTTGAACCTACCTTAAGGCCCTATGCCATATCCATACCTTAGGTTTTTTCTTCATCTCATATCCTTCTCTTCACTTAAAATCAACCTCGCCTCTTCTCTTTGTGAGCCCTCTCCCGATACTGCTTCCATGTAAGATCTGCACATTCCACTAACCTGATATTCCCATTGGAATTTCTCTGATTGCTTGATCTAGCTTGATGCATTAGGCATCAGTTCCCTTGAGACATTATTGTCTTAAGAAGAAGAAGAACTATAATCGATCCTTAATCAAGAAGAAGAAAACGACAGAGTTTGAGGAGGCCTAGTTAATCAAGAGAAGAGGCACGGAAGCTAAATGATGAGAAGCAAAAGCTCAAAAAGCAAGGTCAGGGTGTTGCAGTTGGTGTCTTCAAAGATTGTAGCCTGCTAGACTCTCTAGTTGTTGATTCGACAGCTACAAAGAAGAGATGGGGATGGCTCTACAATATCTCTATGGGAAACTGATCACAAGGTGACTCAGGCTGCAGAGGAGCAATAGGTTTGATGTTGCCTTGGATGGAAGAAGAGCTCAAAATCTATCCATATGCTATGAGAGGTATAGACATCTGTGTTGCTGCTCCCGTTCAACTTCCACGACCTGCAGTAGGAAAAATTACTGCCTAAAGCAGCTCGATATTCCCTTCGTCTGTTTTTAAAATTTATTTTTTCTAAAGTCTAAGGCTTTAGGTTGGAAAAAATACCTAAATCAATCTCCCCTTTCACACTCAATCTAATTTTTTTAATGTGTGTTCACACTATTACTCTCAAAAGTGGTCCAAGTAGCCCTATTCACACTACTATTGTGGTTTGTTGTGTAGATAGAAATTGAAGATGCAAACAACTTTCTTGGAAGAGCCAAGGGCTCAAGGCCATTGAAGCTTGGCAAAAGTCAAGGCCTTGGTCATTATATTGGAAGCTTAAATAATCAAACAGCTGCAATTTATCATAGCAGAGCTTACCAATAATGGCTTTGAAAGCCCACTCCAAGATGATTGGATCCCAAGCTTTCAATAGAGGTTCAAACAAGATAATTTTGGTGGAGAAGGAAGAAGCTGTAAGAGTTTTTTGGCTTCATGCATGGATACAATGGATCTAGGGCATAATACTTTGGAGTTCTTAGCTCTTATTTGCTCTACCATATAGTAGGAGATGCCAAGAATTTGAAGCTCCTTCCAGGCTATAGGAAACAAGAGTTCCTGAAATGTAGAGGTCTCATCGAGTGGGATGAAACAAAAGATTACTTTAGAGGACCTAGTGAATTCCCTAAAACTAAAAGACTCTTCTGCAACAACGTCAGACTAAAAGATGTTAACGGTTTCTTGAAACCCATCTTTTTCCATCTCTTTGTCTAGTATGTAACCATTCTGAATATCTTTGCTTTGCACAAGACTTTAAATATCTCTATTTTCTTCTTTGGGTAACAATGGATATATTTCTTGCCAAAGATGATGTATTACATGATGCAGTTGTGTCTTTAAGCTTGAATTTGTGCCAAATTTGTTTGTAGAACCATTGAAAGACTTCTAATAAGCTGTTTGCTTTGTATCTTCCACCTCCATGTCTTGTGTATCTAAAGTATTTTGTTCTTAATTGATAATGTGATTTTTCCATACCTTGGGTTGGCCGGATAGATAGAGATCCATATTTCTTGATAAAATATGGAGCATGGTTGTATAAAATATACTGCATAGTTAACAAATAAAGAAATTCAATCAAAAAACCCTATATGAGTCAGACAATAAAGAGACATACATATGTAAACTTCTTACCATATAGTGAGTGAAATGTTGATTGTCCCAAGCTTTTGTCATTGCCTTTTTAAAAAGGTTCAATTGGTTTTTGAAGTCTTTGAGATAATCATCATTCCACTCAGTTTTCTCACAATAAAATAATACTTTGTCTAGTGTTTCCCAAATATTCACTTTTATATTTCGAGCTTTTCCATTATCAGCATGATCGTTAACTGCATTATGTAGGCACTTCCACTGATTGTATAAAATATACTGCATAGTTAACAAATAAAGAAATTCAATCAAAAAACCCTATATGAGTCAGACAATAAAGAGACATACATATGTAAACTTCTTACCATATAGTGAGTGAAATTTTGACTGCCACAAGCTTCTATCATTGCCTTTTTAAAAAGGTTCAATTGGTTTTTGAAGTCTTTGAGATAATCATCATTCCACTCAATTTTCTCACAATATAATAATACTTTGTTTAGTGTTTTCCAAACATTGTCTTTTCTATTATGAGCTTGTCCATTATCAACATGATCCTTAATTGCATTATGTAGGCACTTCCACTGATTGTATCTAATAGTTGAGCCACCATTCCTAGAGTTTATCTTACCAAGTCTCCCATGAAAGTCTAGGAGCCTTCTAGCCTTCACTCCACCAATAGATGCCTTTTTGGGGATGCAATTTCCATCCTTAGACTTTTGAAGATTTGGTTCAATAACAACATTACCACCATGCAAACCAATTGCAAATAAGACTTTTTCAATCTTTTTCAATCCTATATAAAGATAAACAAGCTTTTCAATTATCCTACAAAGTTTATGAAGTGTACAAATATGGGCATTCACTAAAGGAATATATAGGACGGGTTTAAATTGTGGATCCTTGTTGTTCCTAGAGGGAGCTCTATTCCAATTACTTGAGTTCAACTCTATGACTGGGGACATGCAATACAAGCAAGGAGATCTAGAGTTGGTGCCCTTTGATACATTGTACATACATTTAAGTATCTTCAAGTCACCAGCTATGTGCCACTCAATCTTATAGTTCCCAAATCCTTCAACAAATAGCTCTTCTCCTGCTTGTTGTCTCTTAATAACATCAGGTATTGGTGTTCGATGAAAAACCCAATAAAATATATCAAAATCCTCTGTATCTACTTCAAATGCTCACCAGATGTTGTGTTTTGATTGAACACTAAATGGCATTGAGTGATTGCAACGATCTGATAAAAGTGCTCTATTCATCAAGGTTATAGAGACCCTCTCTAGTTTTGTACATTTTAGAATCTCACTTTCATCAAGTTTAACCACAAATCTAGCCACTCATTGTGCCTCTTCTAATGACAAGTCATATAATCTAATCATTAAACATTGTAGGGTGGGCAAGTCAAGGAAACCATCACTTTGTTATTCACTCTCTGTCTAATAGTTCTAACCACAGATGGCCTTGAAAGTATGCAATTACATACTTGTACTTGCTTCATATTTGACTGTAAAAGCTGAAAAAGTTGTATATAAGCATCTCGACTGATACCAATATTATCTAGTGTCTTCTGTACTAACTCAATATCCAAAGAATGATCCTTTATAAATTACTCCAAGCATTGTTTCTTTGCCTTTTTAAAATTTTTTCCCTCCAAAATATCTTTTGAAACTACTAAAGGAAGATGATGATAATAAAACTGGCATGCTTTCAAAGAATCTCTTTCGCTTGCATTTGATTGAAGAAGAGACCTAAACAAAATCAACATCACAAATCAATACAATTAATTATAAACAAAGATATATTTCATATTTTAAAGTGGAAAAAAATGTACCTTGCTATTTGGATTCTTTTACTACAACCACCTCCTCCACATCTGAGACTCTCAATATTTCTAAGAGCCTTTTATCGATTTCAAAGGCCTAATATAGTTTGCTTTCACTGATAAGATTTGATGTGTTTCTCCAACGAATGAATCCTCTGTTGATAGCCCTCTAGCTTCTGCAATAACTCATTGTTATATTTTGATAAAAGATGGTTCGCCAATTTGAGGACATCCTTTTCTACAACCAAGTTAAGTGTATAACCTAGAAACCCATTATAACCATCACCAATGAACCTCAACAATGAAGAGCTATCATAGAAAGGCGGAGCACTATTTCTACTAGGATCTTTGGGATATAGCTTGCTCTCAAACCAAAGATCAAGATTCTTCTTTCCTTCAAACCTGAGTATATGTTTCATAGACTCTGTAATAGTAATGGGTTTTGTTCTCTTCCTTATTGGTTCATACTCATTATCCAACTCAATATGAAGATGATAGAGAGGCCTTTTACTAGAGCTATAGAGATCATTGGATGGCTGATCCATAGCTAAGGATGTGATTAGAAGATTGGATTGAAAAACTATGCGAATTAGAAATAAGAAGGAAAGCAAAGAAGAAACTAATAAGGATGGGAAAGAAAAAAGTGAGTGAGAATGGAGGGAAGTCATCAAACTTCGAACAAAATTCAAATTGAATATTAGTTTTCACTTTAATGAGGATGAGTAATATCTTCATTATGACCATCTTTATCACCTTTATGGTAGCCTAGATTTCTAGGTTTGATGTGACCATGAGAATATTACGACAATAACTTATTAACAATTTTTTACATATTTACTTACCAAAATATGAAAGTTTTTAAAAATCTTAAAAATTATTTTATTTTATAAAATATATTCTCTCTCTAGGATCTCTTACAAGGCATTTTCAAGACCTCAAAACTCTCCTAATGCTTGAAGGAATGCATAGTCTCATTCTGAAATAAATAAGTCATTCATCTTCATCTATAGAGAATTATTGATACTCAGTCTTGAGTTTGGGATCTTGTTCCTTATTCTAAACTTCCCAAAACAATTGTTAATAGTCTAGGTCCTTATTTGCTTCATCCTTGGTCAACTCAATGATAGGATTAGTTAGCATTGATACCATTGTAGCCAGAGTTTCTGCCCTATATGGTTCTTCAGCGATAAGAGCAATAAGGAAAGCTTTACAACTTAGGGCATTTGCTACTATATTTTCTTTACCAGGTATGAACTTAATTTCAAAGTCATACTCCTGCAAAATTTTGATCCACTATCATTTCCTCATATTAAGATCAGGCTGAGTAAAAATCCACTTAAGACTTTTATGATCTATGACTGAGAAAAAATTATTTCCAAGTAGGTAATGTCTCCATAATTTGAGGACGTAAACTCCACGTCATGAGTGGCATATCTCTTTTCATGGGCTTTCAATTTTCTCTAAGAGTAAGCTACAGGATGAACTTCCTACATTAGTACGCATCCCAATACAAGAGAGCTGGCATCTGTGACAACTTCAAATTCCTTGCTTAAGTCAGGTAGCCTTAAGATAGGAGTAGTTACCAAACTATGCTTTAGTTGCTCAAAGCTAGACTATTCAATTGGCATCGAGATAATGGCAACTTGCTTTTTGAGTAGGTATGTAAGAGGTGCTGCAATTTGGGCATAGTTTCTGATGAATATCCTATACCATCCTATTAGACCTAGAAAACTTCTCACTTCCTTGATAGTGGTTGGGGGTGGCCAATCTTGAACATCTTTGACCTTGGCAGGATCTACTGATATACCTTCAGCAAACACTATGAATCCAAAGTACTCAATCTTTCTTTTGAAGAAGGCACACTTCTTCTTCTTGACATACAATTTGTGTGTTCTCATTGTCTCTAGGACAATGCAAAAATGTGGTTCATGATCTTCTTCCTCCTTAGAATAAGTTAGGATGTCATCAAAGAATACAAGAACAAAGACATTGATATGAGGTCTGAAAATGTCTTGCATTAACCAATTGGAGGTAGCTAGGGCATTTGTCAACCCAAATGACATCACGATGAATTTGAAATGATCGTATCTTGTGTTGAAGGTGGATATCTTCATTCTTCACTCTAATCTAGTAATATCCTAACCAAAGATTGATCTTAAAAATATCGTTGCTCCTTGTAGACAATCAAGAAGCTCGTCTATCCTCGAGATCAGGTACTTATTATTCACCATTACGCTTTAGCCCTCGGTAGTCGATACAAAGACGGAGAGTTCCATCTTTTTTCTTTTGGAATAATATGGGGGCTCCCCATGGTGAACTACTTGGCTGAATATACCCTTGTTCTAGTAGTTGCTTGAGTTGCTCTTTTAGTTGGACGGCTTCAGAAATAGACATTTTGTAAGGTCTCTTTGCCACTGGAGTGGCTCCTGGAATAAGTTTGATCTCATGATCGACTTCTCTTTTCGGAGGTAACTCAGCTAGCTCTTCAGGAAATATGTTGGCATACTCTTTTAACCAGGATGGTTCTTCTTTTGTCTGACCATCTTGATTTACCTTGTTAATCTTAATCAAATAAATAGATAATCCCTTCTTCAAGTCTTTCACAATTCAAGAAGCTTTTGCTAATTAAACTTTAGGTTTCCTTGTTTTACCTTGTGTAGTTGCTATTTCACCGTTCAAATCCTTAAATGTGACTTGACCTTTTCCACAATGGATATGAGCATTATTGGGAATTAGCCAATCCATTCCTAGTAAACATTCATAAGCTCCTAAGTTCATTACTCTGAACCTCATACTTGAAAGGTTTTCTCCTAGGTTAAACTTTACCTTGGCAGTTTGCTATGTAGAAAGTACTTCCTTTCCATTTGCTAATTTCACAAGCAGTTTTGATGCATTTATTGTATCTATTCCTAACTTATTGGCACATTTGGGAGAAATAAATGGGTGTGTACTTCCACAATTAATCAAAACTTTAAATGATTTACCTCAGTGACTAGTTGGTGTTTGTATTATCGAATAGTGATGATTTGAACCTTTCCTGTGGAATGTAGCATAAATAGTTGCTCTTTCAATATCTTATTCCATAGTAGGGTCTTCCTCCCTATTAGTCTCTTTTAGGGTAATATTTGATGTTCTTACTCTTTCCATAGCTACTTGACCACGGCCTTGGGCAGCTCTGCCTTGACCTTGAAATTGGCCTTGGTGATGGTTTTCACCAAGCTTTGGACAATCTCTCCTGAAATGTCCTAGCTCATTGCAATGAAAGCGCCTAAAACCATCCCTATTTCCCTGGGTAGTAGGAACAAAATTTCTAACTGCATTGGATTTTGCCTTTTTCTTCTGACCTTGGTAAAATTGACCTTGGGTTCTTTTTGCTTGACCTTTGAATCCTCCTTTGTTTTGGTTATTGTAGCTCTAAAACTTATTATTTTTAGTCTTTGATTGTACTTCCCACACAATAGGAGGAGCTCAAATCAAAGCATCTTGGAGATCTATTGGACATATTGATTCTAAACGAGTGTTTAGATGAGAATTTAGCCCATTGCAAAACTTGGACACTTGTTGAGAAGTATCCATGGAGTGTGCATATTTAAGAAGTGAAACAAACTTGGAGTAATATGCCTCCAAGGTCAGTCCCATTTGCTTCAAATTAAAGAACTCATTCATCTTCTAGGTACAATAAGTTGGAAGTAAATATCTTTCTCTTACAGCTTCTTTCAGAAAATCCCAACAAGTAATGGTATTTTTAGGGAGACCTTGATCTTGGCACCACTACTTCCACCATAGTCAAGCTTTGCCAATTAATTTTAGCTTAACTATCGTGGCTTGGTTGGCTGGGACCGTTCCAGCAACAGTAAAATAATCTTCCATGGATTCGATCCAAATTTCTACATCGACTTCCACATTCTCACCTTTCCCGTTAAATTCCAGAGGTTTGATTTGCTTCAAAAGATTCCTCTTTTCTTGGGCTTCGTTGGGAATTATTGTGGGTACGAAATTTTGTGAAATTTTCAAGAATTCCCAAGTTAAACTTTATGAAATTTATATAGCGTTAATATTAGAGTTTGATACTCAAATTATTTATTGCTAAATTTATTGAAACAATTTTCAAATAAAACTCTCTTCCCATTGCTAAAGTTAAACTGCAATTTTAGAGGTTCAAAGGGAAAATAAGGTTCCATTATTTCTCTGATTGATAAATTATCAATCAATCTTTATTACAACGGATGTACAAGGTAATCACATAGCACATATACTCATCTTATTTTTTCAGAAAAGGATTCCCTACTACAATCTAAGCATGGCACTCTAATATATCCTTTATGAAGTAACTTGGATTCGGAGAGTAGATATCTAAGAATCGATATTTTTGAGGGAGTTCAAGAAATCCATCCTTTTTATAGTTGCGGCAACTAGAGCGACCCACAACTTTTACTCTGTTGACGACTGGAAGGATCTTCATAACTTCCTCATAGATATACTAGTTTAGTTTGATTTTCTTTCCTCTAGTATATAGGGTTGAGTTTACACTGGCCTCATAAAATAGATAGATCTCAACAACTTTAAGATCTTCCATCCATTTTACCCTTTTCAGATTATTCTAAAGATAATCTAGACAACTTGCATCGATATAGCAGTATCCTCCGCTAATCATCCACCATCTTTCATGATATAGAGGTGAGGGATTGTACAACTGATCTAGTACCCACATCATATGAATTCTCCAAGCAAAACTGGATGAATGCATAGCTAGCGTAAACATTACTATGAAGATCAAGATTCGTTATTCTACCATAATTCAAAAATATACATTAACAAAGAGAAGAACACTACAAGATATAGACGTTATACCAATGTTTAAAGCGATGAAAATACAAACAACAAAATTTGCCCCCGTCGTCACAAAAAGCATCGTTATTAACGATGCCATAGAAACGTCACTATTGGCGTCGCTATTGGCGTCGCAAATAGCGACGCAACCAGTAAATTTGCAACGCACATAGCAACGGAAATAGCTATGCGAGTAGTAAATTTACGACGTTAATAGCGGCGGTAATAGGGATTAAAAAAATTGTGTGGTAGGGCAGCAGCCCTGCCACATATAGCACTGTGTGCTGTATGAGAGCCATACAAAATAGTTTCTGCACTACTGTATACAAAGCGCTTGCAAACAAAAAAAATGTATACTGAAATCATAAAACTGATACATTAAATAAATACATGATCGCATAAAAAGCGATGTACAATCATGAAGGATATCACTAATACATAGAAAATGTCTACATAGATCAGGCGACTAAAAAATAAAGGTGTGTGAGCTCCAAGGATCCAAGGGCGACCTACAAATCCTCGTCCCCCGAAAGCTCATCCCGCCGCAAAGGAGCATCAAACGGATTCTGTAGAAAAAGAAACAACACATCAATCCACCATACAATAATGCATTCAAATATCTCATGGTAACTACGAACAAGAAAGATGAGTGACTTACAGGGCCGTCGCGTCTATACAATCGGTCGATCAATGCATTGAGACCGTGCCTCTCTGCATATCGAGTCTCAAGGCCTTGCGGATCGTGATTTGTAATGGAGTGCTGCAAAGAAAACAAAATGCTAACTGTTAGAAACATGATTGTCAGTACAAAGAATATTTCAAAAAAACAAACAAGCAAAACAAAAGAAAAACTTACAAAGTCCTCCAAATATGTCTTGTGGCCACCACTCCCAAGATGAAGGACCACTCCGGCCTCGAGTTGTGCCCTCGCCGCCTCACGTTGCTAACTCCAATGTCCTGGAGAATCTGTAGCCTCCTCCCTCAGTCGGCGCCAGTCGTCTGCATCTAACCACTCGGGCTTTGCAACCCCACTCTTGATTGCCTTGCGTGCGTCAGATCGTCTATGTGACATGTATGCACGCATGCAATCCATCATCCAGCCCGTAGAGAATCTATCTACTGCGGGCTGGCACCGGAAACTCCTCATGCAAGGATGCTACTATGTAGTCCTTGCTCCCCTTCGGTATATTCTTCCAATGATCTAGGACGTTGTGCCGAAAAACTTGTTGGCACAACTCTCTCATGTGAGTCATCACCCTCCTCCCCTCATCATTCATGATGATGGCTCCTGACCTACTATCGACCAGATATCCATAACCCTTAGGAGTTTGCCTAAGATGGGTCCTCTCCCATCTACGTCCACGCTCCTGGGCATATCCAGGAGACCCCTCTACATCCGGTGTACCGATGGGGATAACCTCTCTTGGAGTGGCACCCAAAGGGGTGCCACCTGGGCTGACGGCTGTGCAAAAGCCAAAGTAACTAGAGTAGACGTCCCCACCACAAGTGTAACAAATCCTGGAGGTGACGCAGCTCCAGCTGAACGACGAGATGGAGACACCACATCCGTGTCTCCACAGCAACATCCCCCTGATCCCGATGCAGTCCCTCCCTTTGGCCCAAGTCGTGAGCGTCGAGATTGTCTGCTCGAAGCCAAAGCATCCGATCGTGCTAAAGCAGATCTAGCAGAGTGCCCTGACGAAGAACGAGACAGCTCGTAGTCTGCCATCTCTCTGAATCTCGCGAGCTGGTCTGGAGACATGCGTGCGAAGATGTCCTGCAACTCCTCATCGCTCGACTCATCCTAAAAATGTCACCTGCACACATAAAAAATGGTGTTAGAATAAAAAATTTAAATTATACAAAGCACAGTAATATAAATCATTTTTAAAAAATCCCTCTTAAAATGCATATCTTATGTACCTTTATAAGAGATTGGTCAACGAATTAAGTGGACGCTCCAAGTATGAAGTATCCTATGGTCCCATGTTAATCTCCCGACACAACTCCGCATACACTGGAAGGTCGATAGACATGTCACCACAAAAAAATGAGTCCGCCTCGTTCTCAAAAAATTCTTGGACTCCTGTATTTCCATCATTGTTAGCCGATGCTGGCTCCAAGCTTTCGACGGCCTCCACCCCTTGTAATATCGACCCCTCTATTTGCATATTATCTTCATCTATGCTCGGAACATTGCTTTGATCACATACTCTCGCACTTCGGGGAGTTGAAGGTATAACATACCACCATCGAGGTTGTTGGGGGTTTGGATAGAAAATTACCTGTTCACAAACATATACAAAGCGAGTTCAAACCATTGTGATATAAACCATGTCGTATTACAATTAGCAAGCAAATGACTCCATGCACCTGTTCACAATGGGCCGGCAACACAAAGGTGTCACACAAATCCGTCCATTTTTTTTCAGAATCTATTTCGAGAAATCCCGATGGACCTCGTCGAACTGTTGCTCTAGCTCCTCCAAGTACCACTTTGAACCACTGCACATCGAATACTATCATGGAGAAGCTACGGTAATCCACCGTAATAATACTTTGCAAGTTCCCAAAATACTCCATCTCATCCACAACCGTGTTCGGATCCGTTGCTCGTCGTCGACTCTCTTGCTCGAACCTTGCCATGACACCACAGTCCATTGTGGAGCATATTTTTTCAATACGCTCCACGCAAAAATACCATCTGCATGACCACACTACACTATATATTTTGTACTGTACATTGAAACACTCAAATTAGACGCCGCATATAAAATTTAGATATGACAGATTCTAAATCCCTCATCACCTTTGGACTACATCCCCTCGAGAATTCCCACTCCTCCATTGAGGCCTCTGTCCCTTCGCTGGATGCTGTGGTCAAGGATCCATGCAACCATCGTGTTGACATAAACCACGGCATCTCCTCCATGCCTTCGGGATATCGAATTGGTCGATGATGCGTACTACATCAGAATTCAGCTTGTGCTTCCTCTCGATCTTGCCTTGCAATCTGGTACTTGGCGAGCCACGTCTCCATGGAGGCATGGTGCAACATACAAAAGTGATTCACCTTCTCTTCCATTGAGGCATCCATTCTTTTTTCTACCCCATTTCCAACCACCACATCTCTAGTCAGTCTATCATCATCCTTCAGCGTCCATAGCATTTCATTGTCTGGTTCCACCGTTGGTAGCCATTGTGAAATATGCACTAACGCCTCTGACACCAACCAACCTTCGGCCATGCTACCTTCTGGCCGAGCTCGTTATTGCACAAAGCCTTTCAGGGTTTTCATGAAGCGCTCCAGGAAGAACATCCATCGTGTATGGATAGGTCCAACAATCTCCACTTCGTCCACAAGATGCACAAGAAGGTGGATTTGTATCGTGAGCATGCTAGTGGGCAGGTATTTCTCAAAGAGACAGACCGTCTCCACTGCTCCCCACCTCGCGAATTCAATAGAGGACGTCTTAATCTCTTTCTATGAGATCCATTGCACCAAAGTCAACAACTTGTAAATGGCCCCACGAATTTCTAGAGTAAGGCATCCTGCGATTGCGATCGGTAGGACAAACTGCCACAAATGAGAAAGCATTATGAATAATGGCCACTTTTCAAATTGCAAAATGCCCACGCTAATTGCAATCCATTCGTAGCACAAACTTGGCATATCTTATGCCAATCATGGGATTTTAGCCCCGACAATTGGTCATCTTTAGAAAATGCGGACATGAGAGAATGCATCATACCCGCCGGAGTGCGGATAGACTTGATTACTTGCTTCACAGTGCGCTCTTCTTTAGTGGACAAAACCCAAGGAGCGCGAGGAAGCTGCATGCGACCATCAGCACCCGACTGCGGCCAAAGCACCTCCATCTTACCTACCTCCTTCAAATTCATTCGTGCCCCTATAGTGTCTCTCTTTCCTGTGATGTGGTCCCATAGCAAGCTGCCCACATTCTTGAAAATATGCATGGGATCCAACAAGTGGTTGACCTGTAAGTGGGTCCAATATGGCAACTCGTAGAAAACTGAGAACCGCCGCATTCCATTTGGATGTGATTCCGGGTTGACCATTTTCAGCTCGTACCAGCTTGCGGCATTCATACGTGTTGGAGGTCGTCCAAGGAAACCTTCCCTGAGTTTATGATCCTCTGGCAAGAAAGCGGTGTGTCCTTGATATACCATCTTCTTCATGGTTCATGACCTTCGGGAGTCTAACTGTGGCCCACACAATGGACATGCATGATAACCTGAGATAACCAGACCTGTAAGGACACCACGACCTAGTGAATACCTGATTGAATGAGATAAAACATAGATATTACCAGTGAGAATGGAGGCCTACTCACCTGAGCACTCTCCCAATCTCGAAAAGTCATGCATCGTCCACATGAGAATGGCTCGAATGTTGGTTGATCGCCGACTATCGCGTCTGCTCATATCTTGCACACAGTGACCCCCTCCTCCCACAAAATCTTAAGCTCATCGACTAATGGACAAAGATACACGTCCATATTTTTTACTTTGTAGCGGCCTGGGACGAGCAAGCTAACAATGAGATGTCCTTTCTTCGTAGAAAGCCATGGAGGGATGTTGTAGTTGACAAGGACTATAGGCCACACACTGTAAGAAGTTGAGCGCATACCGAATGGGTTCACACCATCCATTGCGAGACCGAGCCGAAGATTCCTTGGCTCTCGCGCAAAGCCTGGGAAGGTAGAGTCAATGTGGCTCCATGTGCGCAAATCCGTTGATATTCGTTGAACTCCATCCGTGGACCTATTCTGCACATGCCACGTTGTCAAGCTTGCCATGCCGGACGTACGAAACATGTGGTTTATGCGGGGGATGAGCGAAAAGTGTCTGAGAACTTTTTGAGGGATGGTTTGCCCTTGCAAGTCCTGTCGATACCTATGAGCACCACACTTTGGACATATCTCCATAGTCTCGTATTCTTCTCGAAACAGTATGCAATCATTGATACATGCATGGATATTATTGTAGTCCATGCCAAGCTTTCGTAAAACATGTCGTGCATCATCACAAGACTTAGGCATGGTATTTGTAGGTGGTAATATATGATATTTCAATAACCTGAAAAAAATCATAAAACACCTTGAAAAAGCACAATTGTTTGTAATAATAGTGTCAAAAATAATAATCAATGAAGCCTATGTGTAAGGTACCTGAATAACTCGGTCACACTCGTATCCCTCCACCCGTATTTTGCTTGCACACTTAAGAGTGCAAGCAATGTCTTCAACCGAGATACTCGGCACCCATCATATAATGGTATGGATGCTTCCTCTCTAAGCGAATCAGATGTCTCGACATCCATGGGAATCAATGCATCAATCATTGCCTCCATCTCAGGCTCCAAGATTGTAGGTAGGTCTGGAAGGTTGTCTGTCTCCTCTGGCATTGACGGTATAGATTGGCCTTGCGAGTGGTGGATTGGCTTCTGCACTCCATCCATCGCATGCCCACAAACTCTTCTAATTGGCCGCAAAGGGTGCACTCCCCCTTGGGACGAGACATCACCTCCCTGGATAGAAAATTTGCCAACAAGACCCAATCTTATTGTGTATGGTTTTCAATTAGCTTGTGAGTACAATGCATGATTAATATTAACTTCAAATTACCATTTGCTGAAAATCTGCAATCGTCCGATCAATGATCTCAAATTGAAACTTGCCAAATCGTCATACGTGTTCTATAGACAATCAGTGTTTTCGTCTAATTGTTGCCAACTTGCATTGAGAGCAAGGACATGGGACATGCTGATTAAGATACGCCTCGCGATCTTGAACAATAAGACCTTCTTCGTTTTCCATCTTATCTACATTACAACAAACAAGGCTCAAATGGATAGCTTTATGGAGATGTATGTCAAGTTGCAAGTTGACCATAAGCTCTTACTTGAGAGGTTTTAGCCTCTACAAGAGCTTGAGAAGCAAATTTTGTAAAATATTGAGGTTGATATTGATGCATCCATGCGATTAGTGACAAGGATGCTATGATTAATGAAGTTCTTCACGAGGTGAATATAGAGTTGAAGGGGACATTAATACGATTCTTCTTTGGGATTTAATGGTGATAAGTCAATTATTGAGGTGTCTTCTTGTACAACCATTATACCTTATATACCTAGCTACGGTCTCTAGGTTATGTACTTTGAGTATCTTAGAGGGGCTCTACTAGGATTACTTATACAACTGCACTCCTGGGCTTTGAGTATAAGTAATCCATTTATGAGCATCATTGAGGATTTCTTAGTCTAATAATAAATCAGTCTCAACAAAAAGCATCTTAGAAATGTGGTTTTTTTGTCCTAGGTCCATGTATTAAAATTAATGCCATCTATGAAATTTATCAACTATAGTAATAAAATTTGTTTCAATCAATTCTACTCATAGTCATAACATTTGAAGAAAATATCCTATGCTCAATTTAAGGGATTCTTCTTCTATAGCAATACTTTTGGGTTCATTTTGATGAAGTACCATAATGACCATTAGCTAGGGTATCATTTTCTTTTAGTCCTTCCGTTGACTAGTTGGCATGATTTCTAATTTGTTATGTCTATAAAGTTAATACAAAAACAATGAATTATGCATATCACAATTAGATCCCCTACTTGGACATTATGAAGGATATGACCAATTTTAAGCCATCTTAAAGAGTCACCAATGTACGTGGCCCATGGCAAAGCACATTGCATACCATTATCGATAAGTCTATTATTGTGCATCTTAAATCTCCTAATTAGACTTTATAAAGTGTATGACTTTATAAAGTGTATGCACTCTCCCTCCCTCTCCCTCTCCCTCTCTTTCTCTCTCTTTCTCTCCTTCTCTCTCCCTCTCCCTCTCCCTCTCTTTCTCTTTGTCTCCCTCTCTCTCCCTCTCCCTCTCTTTCTCTCTTTCTCTCTCATTTCCTCTCCTAAACAAGCAAAAAAGAAAGTGATTTAAACATTAAACAAGCAAAAGGGAGAGGGAGAGAGAGAATGCACTCTCCCTCTCCCTCTCTTTCTCTTTCTCTCCCTCTCTCATTTCCTCCCCCTCCCTCTCCCTCTCCCTCTCCCTCTCTTTCTCTTTCTCTCCCTCTCTTTCTCTCTCATTTCCTCTCCTAAACAAGCAAAAAAGAAAGTGATTTAAACCTTAAACAAGCAAAAGGGAGAGGGAGAGAGAGAATGCACTCTCTCTCTCTCTCTCTCTCTCTCTCTCTCTCTCTCTCTCTCTCTCTCTCTCTCTCTCTCTCTTAAACAAGCAAAAGAGAAAGTGATTTAAACCTTAAACAAGCAAAAGGGAGAGGGAGAGAGAGAATGCACTCTCCCTCCCTCTCCCTCTCCCTCTCCCTCTCTTTCTCTTTCTCTCCCTCTCTCATTTCCTCCCCCTTCCTCTCCCTCTCCCTCTCTTTCTCTTTCTCTCCCTCTCTCTCCCTCTCCCTCTCCTCTCTTTCTCTCTCATTTCCTCCCCTAAACAAGCAAAAGAGAAAGTGATTTAAACCTTAAACAAGCAAAAGAAAGAGAGAGGGAGACTCACCGATGAGATATGGCGAGTGTGGGGCGGCTCCTCTTTGCGATGAAGGCTCCTCCTCTCCTTCGCGAACAACGGCGGCGGCAAGTCTTCTTCCTCTCCTTCTCTCACGATGGTCGCTCTCTCCCTCGCTCTCGCTCTCAAAACACAAAACGTGAAAACGTGAAATAAAGCCGCTCTCAGTTTCGGCCCGCTTTTTTCCCTGTGGACCGTCGCTATTTGCGTCGGTATTTGCGTCGCAAAAGCAACGCAAATACTGACGCCGATACCCACCGTCGCTACTAGATCAAATCCTTGTAGTGGAAAACATGCCCTAGGTTGTATTAAAAAAATATGTTTCTTAAGCTTACATCGTATTCTATACTAACGTGCACTTTGATACCAATTATGAGGTGTTTACTATGCTCATTCCAAGGCGCACCTTTTTTAGTCCATCAGTAGGTTTTCCAAATGACACTGCCCGGCGCTCTCTTAGAACATCACAGGGTTTGTCACTTAGACCCCACTGAATCTGCACATATGAATTTATGCGCACTCGAGATTAGTAAAATAAGTCGATATAATTATTGACAAATGCGACAAGGGTAAATGTTGACTAACGCTTAAAAAGTGAAACTCTATTTAAAGGATTTGTAAGCCATCTTGATAAGTTATTGGCACAATATATTTCTTTAAGGAATTTCGCTTATGTTGGGTAAGATAGCCCAAACGGGAAATTCATGCGTTGCTTAACATGTTGTAAGAGATGTACTCAACACTTCTTTGTGGGGAGGAGAATACTTATTAGAATGTGAGGTTACCTTAGGATAATGTCTACCTTGGCTATGGAAGCTCTGAACTGCACGATGGTGTGATTATCATTGCATCATTTGATATATGTTTGAAAGGACTATTTGTGTTTGCTAGAATCTAGATCTCTGATTAAGAATATTGACAAAAAGGATAAAAGGAAAGGTCACGCTAGGCTATCCCCAAGCTAGCTGTCCTACTCCAAGGGGGTCATGGTTATCACTTCGAGAGGCTTAGACTAACTTCGTAAGCGAAAGGCATGTCCATAGGGATAGTCTTGGACAGTAGGAAATGTGGGTGCCAGGGGGGCTCTGGCCGTAAATCCTACATTGGTCCTAGCATCTAACGAGTCCCTTCGTGACCCAGGATGGGATCCTCGAACCCTAAATACTAGTTACAAGAATGGAATCTTAGTGGGCAGAATACCCTTGTGGAATTATGTATATCTTTCGCATGGTGTCGAAAAGATGGAAATTGTAATAAACTTCCAATATAATAAATACATATATTTTATTCAAGGATTGTTTGAAATGTATGCGTGTTTGTGAAATAAATTATATGAAGGAACCTGTGATTTAATAGACTAATTAAGGAATCTAGTTGTATATGTTCTAATAAGTGTGTTGCAGGTAATTGAAAAACTAAAGATGATTCTGTCATCAAAGGAAAGCGGATGGGTGTAACCTCGATGGGTCTGTTCAATGGTAGGGTGGTCTCAGTTAGCTTGGGAGCTTTTCTAAATCGGTGATTGAAATAGGAAGATGATAAATTGACCAACTAGACATTATGTAGAACCAACTTGCATTGTTTTAGGGGGCCAGAATAGGATTTTACCTTATGGGTAGGAGGGTTGACGTACTGCACTCCCCTCCATCTCCCATTCTCTTTGAACCAAGTGCAATGGCAAGTCCACTTTAGATCGAATAATCCTGTAAAAGTAGGAACTCAAAATTACTGATGCTAGCTAGCTGTTAGGAGACCCATCTGATTTTAGGAACCTGAAAATTCAGGTCGATCCTAGTGGGTTCAGCTGAAATAGTTTTGTTGTGTAACCTCTTGCAACTATTTTCATCATGATTCCACGATTTAGAATCTCAATTAATCTACTACAAAACATAGCAATTTATTGTTTGTGCATGTACTAGTATGCTTTCTAGATGAAATTGTCAATTCGTGTAAGTGTAAAATATAGAGCTAATATTTTACGTAATTAATTATTATACGAATGTTATCCACGCAATCTAACAAGTAGCTCTTGTACCATTTGATACAAAGGCTAACTTTTTTTTTGTAGAAATTCGGCATAAACCTTATTATTTTATGTGGCGAAATAATAGCCTAATAGTGAATAACTTAGTTTCACACGATGACATTGGAAAGTTCATCTTTGCTCACGCTCGTGTTTGCCACACCCAATGTTCCATTGGTAGTGGCAACTAAGGTAACCTTGGGCACTTCCGTATCTCTGGCAATACCCATTCCTTGACCTGTTGCGATGGTTCCCATGGTCATTCCACCTCATCGCTTTGGAGCCATCATTTGCAAGTGGATTCAATAGATAAAGAAGGAGGAATGAATTTGAGATGGGAGAGCGTAAGAGAAGATGGCTTAGTCGAAGACCGAGAGAGGGGGGATTGAGCTAACTCTCTCCCTCTCGCAGCCTCTCTCTCTCTCTCTCTCTCTCTCTCTCTCTCTCTCTCTCTCTCTCTCTCTCTCTCTCTTTGTGTGTGTGCCTCACAGCCTCTTTAAGGGGTATCCTTCTACTTCCCTCTCTCTACTTTCCTCTCTAGCCTCTCGGGGTCTCCTTGTGCTTCTCTAAACTACTCCCCATGCCTCTTATTTATAGTTGAATTAGAGAAGAAGGGTTATGGCTAAGAAGAAGAGCTCTTTAGGGAGGGGATCTTGGCAAAATCAACAATCTGATGCTCAAATCACAAATCTTATGGTTTGGTTGGCTCCAAACGGGAGGTAACACCTCCAAGACACTAAACACTTGGTTAGAAATCTTCCAAAACACTCCTTATTCTCCCTATTTGAAGTGTTGTTTGTTGTCTATAAACTGTGATTTGGAGGAGCGCGATTTCACCAATGCTTCTTTTTTGTATTAAATCTCCAAAACTGGCTGAAGAAACCACTTGTTTTTTTACATGACATCCTGTTCTAGAATTTTCCATAGATTTTTAGGATATTTACCAAAAAAAAAATCTACAATATCAAAAATATGCTAGTTTTGTCCAAAAATCTAATATTTTTGGACCACCCATATTATACACGTTGACACTAATGACTAATATGGCTCATAACTCTCATTCATGTGTGGTAACTTCTGTAATGGGTGGCTACAATCCTTGTCAATCCGAAAAAAAATGTACGATTATGATCCTCATTTTTTTATTTTAATTAAATTTAATTGTTAATTAGTTTTTACTTTAGTTAGTAACCTTGCTAACTTACTAATTGACTAACTTTCGAACTAACCAACTAACTTGTAATTGCGTGGAAGTATTACACTATTTTAGTCCATGCTATGAATATTGGAGTATACTCCTTCGTCAATCAGAGCATCAACAAGATGCTCTCTTTTTGTGGTAAATTTGTCCTTTTAAGATAGTTAGGAGGTGTTATCTCATCATCTTTTGGGTCTAGCTCTACAAACTGAACCTTTCAAATGCAAATGTTTGAATTTAGTGTTGCATTATTTGATATGGTTCATGTATTCAAATCATGGCTTATTCATACAATGCTATGTACTAGTAGCACATTCTAGGTTAGGGTTTTTGAATCTATTCATTTTTGCTTTTTTCTTTTGATGGAATTGCACTTTGCTTAGATTGAGTATAACCTGAATGAATACAATGTGTAGGTGCCCGTGTGTGGCCTAATTGCCCTCAATGGTTAAGTGTGGCCCTTTAGAGTTCTAATATCTCCTTTTTTTTTTTTGAGTGGGTTTGCATTTTTGTAAATTTATTTGGCTCATTTTTCTTTGGATTTCTCTTATGATATGTTAGGACTTCATGTGGCTAGGTGTGTTTTGATGTGGGCTCATTGTTTCCTTGTTATTGCTTTCACAAATTGGTCCTTGTTTTTTTCTTTGTCTAGTTTGTTTAGTGTGGTTGTAGTTTGTTCTTCCTCTTCATGTTTGTTTCTAACCTCTTTTTCAAATGTGTTATGCCATAAGAAAAGTAGTGTTAGTATGCCTTTTCCCAAAATCTTGTGATTAATAACTATGCATAGTAACAAAGTTTTTGATTTTTCCTAAGTGGTGCAACTTGCAGTTAATCACACTTTTCACTCTTCCATCAATAGTGTATCATGCCTAAACAAATTTTTAGCACACTACACTGTGGTCTATTACATAGTTTTAGACACGATGTTCCCTCAATTAGTATGGTCCTTTGGTTCCTTCAATCATAGCTAGGTAAGTCTTGGCTGCAATGCAAGTTCACTAAGGTATAGCATAGCTAGTCAAGGAGATGGGTGTGATCAAGTGCAATGTTGAAGATGTGAAATCAATCTAGGGTTTTTTAGTTGTGCTTTGGTATCATGCCATGATGTGAAACTAATTACAAGTGGAAGGGTTCCAACTGAGTGTATTTGAGGCACTATAGTTCCAATGATAGCACTTTTAACAAGGTTCTAGACAAGCATGTGAATATGAGGCTACAATTTTTGTGTTAGACGGCCTTGTGAAGCGAGTTTGGCTTCCATCTTACGATGCTTAGTAGGGATGTGATTTTCTACTTAGAGGATTCTCTTGCAAATGAAAAAGCTTAAGCCTTTCCCTCTAGGTCTTTAGAGTTTGGTTTGTTAGTGTGTACCAAACTAGGCTCAATGATTCTACTCTTGACTATGCTTGTTCATCTCAATGCTCGGCCTTCTCTACCTCAGGCCCTGTATAATAATAGTTCTTATGGTTCCTTTCAATACCGATTCTCTTTGGAATTTTAATGGTGGTTGGATATAATCAAGGATATGTAGCTAGGGAAGGTTACTAGCCTAGGACTAGGTATGTGGTTGGGACTTTGGTTAGTGAAGCAAATTTTCCACATCCTTGTTGGATGGGATTCCTTCACCCTTCTCTTGACATGGTTTCTCTTCCTTGGTGAATAAGTTCTAAACTTTTAGAAAATGCTATTGAAGCTATGAGATTTCCCTATGATTGTTATAGTCCTTCCAATCTTAAGTCTGATTCCTTAGGTCAAGAAATCATAATGATCAATGTGGTGGGTGATCTTCAAACTTTCTATTTCACTCCTACTTGGTTGTTTAGTCAATCACTCACGATGAGAGCGGATGAGGTGCAACTCATCAAGGCTTGTGTTAAAAATGATTTGATGTGAGTTGGACCCTATCCAATGTGCCACCCAAGGTAAGAGCACACCCTAAGATGATACAAGTGGTGCCCCACACTCATGGAGAGTTGTTCTACTAAGCTTTGTGAGTTGGTAAATACAATATCTTTATGAAATTAATTGTCCATCCTAGTCACACTTGCCACTTAAGCAAGAAAGAAAGAGGTGTAATTGAACTAGGGTTATGGAGTATACCTTCTGCCCCATTGTTCTCAATTTTTGGATGGTGAGCCTTCACATAGGCTACCCAATCATGCCCAAGTAGGTACCACAAAATCATTAGGTACTTATAGCTGACACTCCTCGATGTTGTGATAATGCCTCTCCTTAGCCACTTTGTGCAAGTGATCCACAATTACCCATTAAATTAGATGCAATTATAATAGGTGCAAAAGTAGAGTATATATTATGTTGAACCCACTACCATGAGCTTCTGAGCTCATTGACATAGAAATGGCTAAAAGAAATATGGCCAAGTGGTGACCAGTACAAGCATGAGAACACATTAGAAAGGGCAAGGGCGGCACACCCCAAAGTAGGAGACTAGTCACCTCAAGGATGAGATAAGTTTAGTTGAAATTCATTATGCCCATGTAATTGAGGTCACCCCAAGTAGAGAGCTACATTATGATCAGTGTGGAGACTTGTGGTAGTGAGTGGGACTATTTTCTTGTTGACTAGTGGTTTTGCTATTGTGCCTAGACAGCAAGCTTGAAGTGGACTATAATTGGTTTCAATTGTAAGGGTTATGGCTTCAAGTGAGTGTGGTATTGCATGGTCTCATGAGAAAACTAAGGCCTTGAATTATGAAAGGCCTTAAGCCACATGTGGCTATGTAGATATGCCTCAAGTGTCAAGCCACAAAAGCAATCATGCCATTGCTCCTTGTTGTGACATATTGCAAACATGGTTGATCGACTTGCTGGTACATGGCATAGGCAATACTAGCTAAAAGAGGAAGAGCATTCCAAGATTCAAGGGTCGAGATGGATATGAATACAATTGGGGCCTTTGCTATAGGACAAGGCCAAGGTGACACTATCTAAGGCCTTTAAGGCCTAGTCAATGAGCCTTGGCTTCTCTTCTCCTCCTCTCTCATACTATATCTTCACCTCCTCCCCTCCTTTGATGTTGCACTCTTAATTAACCTCCTTGGGCTAAATTTCCATGAAGTCAATTTTCAAAATGTACCAAATATAATTTCCAACCCCCAACCCAAAGTCAAAAAGCAAGTCCAAAATGCAAGGACCATGCCTTTTGTTCAAGAAAAACCAAGCTACAAAGAGTGCTCCCCCTTCAAAGAAGAAAATTCAAAAAGCAAGTCCAAAATGCAAGGACTAAGCCTCTTGTTTAGGAAAAATCAAGCTTTAGAGAGCTACTCGCAATTCAAACCCCTTACTTCTACAAGCCCCATGCTTCGGACTCACAACCAGGCCCCTTAAATCCCACAAAATACTAAATAGAGAACCAAAAACTAGATTTTTAAAAAATATTTAATTGAGATTAAGGTCATTTCGGAGTATTGCCTCATATTCTATTTCAAAGTAGTGATTCTATTTTGATGTGCCATGATAAAGAGAATGTATGTTGGGTGATTCTGTCGCATCTTGGTAATGGAACCAAAATATCGTAGCTTTTGCAAGCTCGACCACCAAACTTGACAAAATGCTTTTTGTTTTAAGCACTTCATTCAAGTAGGCAATGGATATCTCTCACATGCTCAATACACCTCTCACAATCATCGATCTATCCATTCTTCTTCCAAACCACACAAAAGCAAGAACAAATGAATTAATGAGGGTGTAGTGAACTCACCACCTTGATGCCATAAAGCAAAAACTTGATGGTGGCGCTATGATTTGTGTGGTGGTACTTGATTTTCCTCCTCTACTCCATAGTTTTCCATCTAATCTACAAGCACCCAATCCATGAGAGAAAATGCAAAGAAGAAGAGAGACGATCCAACATCTCCTCCAATTTGCCTCCCACCCAAGCAAAGAAAAAAGAGAAAATCGCATGCAAGGAAGAAACTTCACCTCTAAAGCCCCTCACACACACACACACACACTCTCTCTCTCTCTCTCTCTCTCTCTCTCTCTCTCTCTCTCTCTCTCTCTCTCTCTCTCTCTCTCTCTCTCTCTCTCTCTCTCTCTCTCTCAAAAGCACAAGTAGATAGAAAAGAATTAAGAAGAAGCAGCATGCTATCAAGTTTGCACACCACAAGAATGAGCTTATGCATTCAGTTTCTAGCTTTTATACATGGGGTTTGAGTTTGGTCTTTCACTCAAGTTGGGTGCCTACCTAAACAATATCTATTTCTAAGTTCACTCTCATACCATGTCTAAGATACCCACTGTAGCTAGGCTAGAGGAGGTAAATTTTGGTAGTCAATTGGACATATCTTTGCAAGTGGCACCATTTTGACCCCATAGAATGCTTGGACTTAGCCAATTCAATGGTTCTTGAGCCTACCTCCAATAGTATATCAAGGTTTTTAACCAAAAGGGAATGTGGTCCTGAACTTCTAAGGTCTTCCTAAATAGCAATCTAATAATCACTCTTGAGAGATTGCTTCTTAGCTCCTCATCGATCATAGTGATCAACAATTCAATTGTGGTTCATCTAGAGTGTGTTAGACTTTAATTTTCCATGGCTAGGAAGACCATTACTATAACACACACCATTTTTTCAAAATAATGTTGCTTTGTGTTTTGATACTTACAAAAGCATGTTATAAACCTAATTATTCATGTAGAAAGCAACTTAGGTTATTAATTCTGGCCATTCTTAAGAAGGGGCAATTGAGAACACCTTCCACCCACTTCCAAACCCACACATTTGTTGTCTTTAGCTATCTAAATAACTATGATATATTCACCCTATGAACCATGAAAAAAGAGTCTCCTTAACTTATCCACTAAATGAGCTCATTGAATATCTTTCTTTAAGCACATACATAAAGATAAGTCAAAATTTTCAATGATTTTCGTATATCATAAAATATTTACATTTGCTCATGATGGAGTCAAAACCAACACTTACAAGTGTTCCAACCTACCCGTATTAAGAATCAAGCCTTTTGATGTCCACTATATTGGGTTCATAATGGGCTTATCCTCCATCTTAGGACAGCCCCACCAGTAGTACCTACATGACTAGAGCCTTGGCAGTTCCCATCTTGCTATAAAAGGGAACCTTCCACTTGTGGGGATCACTTGCACTAGGGGTCAATTAGTACCCAAAAAAGCTTTATCATGGCTTGGATTGATGGAGCTTTGGATTAAGAATGTGCATCCACTAGAGCAATGCAAACAATCCCTTTTTCAAGCAAGTATTGAGAATCCTTTTTGAATTGCCTCAATCATTGCAAGTATTTCGACATCTTCAAAACATCAACATGAAGGGAAAAAAAGGTGCTTTAGACGTACTAGCATTCGTCTTGCTCTTTTTTGATAGGTTTTAATGTTTCGCTAAAAAAAAGGAAGTCCCTTTTCTTGATGTATTGACCTTTCCAAACTAACATTTTCATGAGATTGACACCCTTAATACTTTATATAACTTTAAGCCATGTCTTTTTCCTTTCTAGATTGTCTAAATTTAGAGGAGCTAACAATGTATGTTACATAAGGTTAAAGGAAAAACCCTAGACCTTGGTCCCAAACCTTAGACTTACATACTCAACATTAGATACCTTTAAATTTCCCTAGAGTTTGTAAAAGTAACTCCATATGTTTGTATCACTAGTATCTATTTTGAGTGGTTCCATGATTATCATTTTATATTCTTATACATTCTCATACAATGTATGACTATGCCTAACAAAGCTTAACTCTAGTAGATAAGGCCTATTCTTCTTGAATATAATTTCATAAAATTCTTTAACTTACACCTATGGAATTCAATGATTTTCCTTAATTTTAAGGTTCCTTATTGCACAAATAGTAATTCTTCCTTTGATTACACACTATCTAGCTAATTTGTTCCTAGAAGTCCACACCACCTAATTACTTTGTTCCTAGAACTATCTAAAGCTTTAGGGTACTTGTTCTCATTTACAAGAGTCTCTAAGCTATTGTAGATTAACAATCATAATTTAGACTAAGCTCAATTTGCCACATTGTTGGTCATGGTCACAAACTTGGATTGCAATCCTTCCCTGTTGAGGCCAAAAATGGGCTCGAGAATGGATCTAGGGCTCTAGCCGAGGCCTTCTACACTCACATAAACAACCCCATGGCCTCGTAGTTAGGAGCCAATAGACACTATGAACTAATTTATGCAAAGAATGCATTTGTAGCTAACATCTCTAGATTGTAGTCCAACGTGATATCCTTCTTGATTCTAAGCACATGGAGTACCCAAACATAAAACGGTGGGTAGCACCTCATAACACAAACGAAGGAGCACACCCCGGCTTATCGTTATGGCCCCACTAGGGATCTCCTACACCCCAGGGATTAGCCCTAGGATGTGATGTTTAAACATGAAGCACATACGCAACATAATTCTCTCTTTTGATAAAACATTCCAGGAGATAATATAATCCTTACCACATGAGTCCCCAAAGGAAACAATAACACTAGACCTATAGCTCAAGGTGTCCTCACACTCACATCATGGATCAATAGCTTGAAATCAAGTGTTATGCATTAAAGAGATAATTCTCTTAATACCATGTACAAAAATTCGGATGTAATATGGATTACATATGTGCTCAAATAAGTAAACTTTTAAATCAATCAGTGTGGATGTGCACAAACAGCCTTTTCATGATTTCACTCTAGCATATTGCTTTGTTGCTAAGGCAACACCAAATTAACCCATGCTATTACCCTTTTTGAATCCTAAATCAAATGAATCCTATATGCTTGAATATGCATACAATCATAATTCAATTGATACATAACTCCCACTATTCTCTTTCTCCTACCATTTAAGATTTTGTATTCGGTGGGTAGGTTAAAAAGGTATTTCATGTAAATTTATTTATGTAGAAAGTGATAAACATACACTAGAATATACAAGTAGAGGTAAATTGAGGCCAATCCTCATGCTTTACCTTTGCTATACTTGCTCAAAACATACCTCTACTTTTTCATTATTTTTTGGACACAACAACTTTTTTCCCTACTTTTTGGCTCAAAATCGTATTTTTCGAGTATTTTTTCTTATTTTCTTTATGTAAATTGTTGTATTTTTTATTTTTATAAGTTAATAAATTAATTTACACTCTAATCCATCTTCATATTTTATTTTATTCTATACAAACATGACTTCATTCCTCAAAACTAAGAAATATCATTTTTCATCTTAAAACATGCATTTTGGATTTTTAAAAATGAATATCTTGCATGCACAAATAGGGGTTCTATATTTTATTATTCACTGCCCTCAAAGCTTCAAACAAATTTTCATTGTATATGAATAAGATTTGCACTATGAATTGTAAAAAAGAATCGAAATTTCTATTAAAAAGAGGCTTACTACCATTTTCATGTTTGGGTCTGTTTTTTTGGATAGTGATTGGACCTGCCATTGGTCTCGAAATAGCATTGTTCATCACTTCTTAGTGTCGGCACAATCTCATATCAATACAATTCAAGTTGGACAACTTGTCTCTATCCTAATCTTCTCCAAATAATTCCTACATGAACAACCCATTGGAGAAAAGAGAGGGAGGTGAGAGAAAGACTAAAATTGCAACTCCATGCCTAGGCCACCATCTCTAGAGCCGAGACTAATGAAATAGAGCAAGAAATTTGAGGATCAGGTTGGTATCATGAGATTATATCGATTTGTTTAAGCTCTCTATCCCCCCCCCCAAAAATCCCTTCTTCACATCGACTGCCCATGGCACCTCCATTTTTTTTCATGAGACGATCAGGAAAAAGACCCCCCCCCCCCCCCCCATTCACACAAGAATTTTGGGGGCTTGTGCCCCCAAAGGCCACAACTCTTCAATTTTAAAGTCTCTTTTACACTTCGTTTGGACCCTCCATGCCTATGGCCCTGACTATCACAATTTTCGGCATCAAATTTGAAGTATGTAAAATTTTGCCTTGTCGTCTCAAAGTGCCGCACTACTTGGAACTCATTCCACTTCATTTTGGCACTTGAAATTTTTATTAAAAATATATGACCATTGTAAGATCCAACTGTAGAAGTGATTTTAAATCATGTCTTCCACCACAACCACTTAAAATTATCGAATCCACATTTGCCACTTCTAGCGGGCTTCAATTTCTACCTCAAATCAATCAAATTTGGCACATTTTTTGCACTTATCAAGTCATAGAATCCCATCTCATTGGTGTCCATGGGGATATGGTGACTCAACTTGTGTAATCCATGAACCGATTTGCACATACAAAGACTATAAAGGGCATCAAGCTACGACAAGGAAAATACACAACAAAACACACACAGCTCTCATCCTACCCCCTAACAAGATCAAGGCATGAAGATCCACAAGGGATATGCGAAGCATGATCTGATAGAGAGCCAAAGCTAATCACTAAAACCAATTGCTCCAACACAGACTGGCTAAAAAGAACTATCAAACGAGTCATCCTAAGTGGTGGCCTAACCTACCTAAAGTAGGACAACTGGATCAGAAACTCCTACTAGGCGAGGAATCCTATAACCTGATCATTTATTTTTAAATATTTTTTATTTAGTACTTTTTGTTTATACTTCAGGACTTGATACTTAGGCATGTAAAAAGAAGGGAGCTGAGTGTATTGTGACCCAAGGAGAATAGGGCATCGGCCTCAGGTCGTCTTGTCTCAGTACCCAAGAACTTGCCAAGCTCTTGCAAGGAAATACTACATCCTTTTTCTTTCGCTCACTTTTATTTTTTCTCTAACCATCCTTATTTATTTTTCGGCTAAATGTCACCCCTAGGAAGACAAGGCATCCGACTCATCCAAGATCCTAGAAATAGTTGTCTAGACAAGCTCACTAAGAACTACTAGCAAAAATAGCTCTTTAAGTGCCTGACAATGTCTTCATAGGAAGTGATCAACTGCTCAAACCTCCCCCAAATATACCAAACCAAACCATGGGACTTCATGCCTTGATTTGTTGATCCCCCAAAAGAAGAAAACTCCCTACATACACATATACATATATAGCACCAAAGGAAAGAACTCATAAAGGAAGGATATCACCTGACTTGACCACAAGAAGCTTTTTGTAGTAAGAGGCTCACTCTAGGTACTTCATCGAATCTTTTTAGTACAACACTAAGACAAGAAACCACTAATTGCACCTGCACCAAATAGACAAATGGCCTTCTTAGCCTAATGAAATCAACCAGTGCACTACAAAATAAATTTCCCTCTTAGCCTAACGAAAATGTAGCTATAAAGAACACAATTCATTATCCTATTGCTAAAAACAAACCCTTTGTCCCCACATAAATCATACTGAAATACAATACTAGACCAAGGGATGGGCTACTCAAGCCCTACACTAAATGCATCAAATTATTAGCTAGGATCCCTACATAAATGGCAAGGGGTGTTTGAAAAATGTCATGTAACAATCCTATGTATTCAAGAAAGAATAGGAAGATGATGAATTGCTACTTGGCTCATCACCCATACTAACCATTGGTAGTCATAAAAAGACATGTCAGTAATAAGCAGTCCCCATAGTAGTCCTAGGATAATAAGATTGAGCAATTCTAATAACCCCTCAAGACCACAGTTGAGAAATACATCCTTAACAAAGGCATAATTTGTCAATGAATCCACAAAGAAGTTCCATTGAGACGAGGAACTAGCTGATGAGTCACTATCTCAAAAATATCAAGTATATCCAAGGTGGCACAATGATACATCTATAGAATGGAATCCCTTACACTATGAGTCCCATTCAATTGGTTGATCACTAACTGCAAGTTGCCTTTCATTAATAAACAGTGAATACCACCACATTGGGCTATATTCAATCCTATGATTAAGGCATTGTATTTTTCCATGTTATTAGTGAAAGCGGTGCCTAAATAAACTCCCATTTTTATAACAACTATACGTTGAGGATCTTTAATAACCATATCAATACTTGCAATCTTAGCATGCCCTCGTGCAGCTCCATCAAAATACAAAGTATAGACCCATGCCCCATTAACAAGCCACTCCATACCAATCAACATATTTGTACCTATGGTAGTCAAAGTTGAGCCGAAAGAGAGGATATATGACATGTACAATACCTCATTCCTCACTAAACTCAATGGGGATTCTAATAAGAACCATGTGACAATGGTGGCAATAGACCTTAATATCCTACGTAAAAGATCTATCTTGACACTCAATAATATGATACCCCTTACTCCATTAGATCACTTGACCTTGGTGGTAATGTTGCTAGAACGATTCTTCCCATCTGATTGCCTTGGCACATACTGCAAGCTTAAGTTTGATCCTAGAAGACCTGCAAAGGTACCAAGTCCGACGTCAATCCCTACACATAATAGGGCTTTAACTTATTAAATATTATTTTATTTTTAAACTCTACCCTCTGTAAATTTGCTAAATGGACTGTAGAGCTATTATTTTCTATATGGAAAATCTTATAGGAGCCATCCCATTTGGGTTTCAATTTGCCAAGAAATAACTCACGATGTGCATTATAATACAATACCAAACAAGAGATCCTTAACAAATTTATATATTCTTTCCTATTTATATATTTTAGCACAAAGGTCATGAAGCACTTTCATATTCTTTCCTACTGCTTGATGTAACAAAGCCTGCAAATCAAATTTCATCAAGATGTGCTAGGGAGGTCAACCTTTATTGCAATGCTTCCTCTTTACCCAAATATCAACACAAACCTCATAGTAGACAACTCAATTTCCAAGGGCAAGACACACTCTTTTCCGTATACCAACATAAATGGGGTGTGCCCTATTGCTCTTTTGAATGTAGTATTATAAGCCCAAACATCCACATAAAGTTTATTGTCCTAATCGCACTTACCCTTTGATACAGTCTTGTTGGATAAAATCCTACAAGCTCCTTATTGGTACTCTTTACTTTTCCATTCATTTGGCAATTATATAGGATAGTTTTATAATGTTTAATTTTCAAAGCATCAGTCTACTTCTATAACCTCATTTAAAAAGTGTGTCCCACAATCTGACACCAGTTCTTTAGGTGGACCAAAAACGGCATACAATTTGTTCCATAATGAAACTAGCTATTTTCTTGGCATTATCCTTCATCATAGCTTGAGCTTCAGACCATTTTGTAAAATAGTATGTCTCACCATGATGATATAACACTTCTGCATAGTAGATGAAGGATGCATAGATCCAATGAAATGAATGCCCCACTTCTCAAAAGGCAAAGTCACAAGAATAGAATTTACCGATCACTTATGATTTTCCCTAGCATCGTGTCTCTCTAACAAAAATCACAATGCTTAACATAAGCAAAAGCATCTTGGAAAATAGTCAACCAATAGCCAGCATGTAAAGTTTTCTGGGTGATGAGCCATCCAACAAAATGGCTTCCACATTTTGAAACATGACATTCCTCTAGAATAAAGGATATCTCATTAGGCAACACACAATGACGATAAATCTCATCCACACCTTTCCTATATAAGACACTTGTACTTATTTCTTAATCTTCTTATTCTCAAATTTAGAAATAGTTTTTGCTAGGTTTCCTATTGATAGATAATGCATGATAGACGCATACCATTCATCAAATTTGCATAAATCCTCATAATCACTAATATTAGCCCACTCTTCCTTAGGCTCACCAAAATCTACTAGACACTCTACAATACCCTGCAACTTTGGTGACTTGCTCCTAATCTTATAGTCAAACTCCTATAAAGAGATCAACCACTTACCTAGGCGATAAGGGGGTTGAAGCTTGTTCAACATGCAATTCCTCTGCCTTCGTGAAGAACACCACCTTCTCATAAAGAATATAGTGTTTGAACTGCTTGGTGATAAATACCATAGCCAATCCAAATAGCTGAGTGAAGTTCTGAAATTTCCAAATTCTAGCTTGTGAGTGCAATAGGATGATAAAGTTATGCCTCCCAAATATGGGATAGGTAGCAACTAATACTACGCCCTGTCGCCATCATGAATATATAAAAAACCTCACCCCTTTTTGGAGCTTTTAAAATCAAAGCTTTGGATAATTCCATTTTAACATCTTCAAATGCTACTTTGCATGCTTCTATCCATTCAAAAACATGGTTGTGAGATAAAAGATCTATCAAGGGTGACAAACATTTAGCCAATGCATTGACAAATCGACAATAGTACCTCGTGGATGAAACAAAACTGTGAACTTCCTTAGGGCAAGCTCGAGTAAGTTACTATGTATAAAAATGTGCATCATGTGAGTTCAAAAGAATGGATTTTTAAAAAGATTGTCTTACAAATATGCATTCATAGAAGGGAAAATTTTAAAATGCATAAATTTTTTCATAAAAGGAGTATATATATTCTATGTGTATATTTTTTACATAAGGGTATTATTAATTCATTAAACTAGCCAAGAATTTCTTACCAAAAAGGGATCTCGAATAATGCCTTCCACTTATGAGCACTTATGTAGTGATGGAGTTGTCATTTTTGTAGATTCTTTGTAGACAATAGACCTGCTTAGATGTGATAGGAACCAAGAGTTATAGGCAGGGGCCATTGGAGCTCTTGGAATATTTGTGGAGGTTGCATAAGCGAGGCATCCAAAAGCCTTGGGTATGGACATGTTTAGTGGCATGAGTATTGTAGTTGTGTAGACAAATGGTGACCACACGAGACCACATTCTCTTCAACACTCCAACATCTCCACAAGTTGATTTGACATGTGTATGAGATGGCTCCTAAGAGTGCATCGCCCCTAACTACATGACTTGAGCTAAGAATGCGATTGAACGTGGAGTGCAATAGTGAGGCAACAACCACATGTAGGTAGAGTTGATAGTGGACCCATAGCTTGATGTGCTACACAGATGAGAGAGAAACCACAATCAAAGGAGAAAGAGACAATCCAACAAACTTCCATGTTTGGAGAGTCAATAGAGTAAACCCACTAGATGAGGTTCATTATTTTGTGGGGATAAAGTTTAGAGAGTTATTGGACACATGTAGGTCAATGGCCACTTTTACACCCTCCTCCATGATCTCTACAAGGATCAAATTGAAGATTGAGACCCAATATCCTCCTCATAGCTAGACTTGGGAGGGCTACAATTGCATCTCAACCCCCCTCAAGTTTAAAGAGTTATTGGACACATGTAGGTCAATGGCCACTTTTACACCCTCCTCCATGATCTCTACAAGGATCAAATTGAAGATTGAGACCCAATATCCTCCTCATAGCTAGACTTGGGAGGGTTACAATTGCATCTCAACCCCCCTCAAGTCTCTCAACCATAATTTTTAGAAGAATAAAATATTTGAAAAGAAAAGAAAAGCATTCATCAGACACTCTTATGTTAGGCCACCAAATATGGATGCAATGAAAAATTTTAGCTAGCTTGGTCATGCATGTCATGGAATGGTACACAAGACATAGGATTCATTGATTGAATTTTATCTTAAAGCACTCCTCTCACCCCTAATGAAAAACGAGAATAATCTTCACTCTATCGTGTGTTCCGAACTCTTTGAATGAATTAGATTAGAAGCCCACTTTAATTTTGTGGAGATTAATTATTTTGCAACGGTAAGAGAGGGAGAGTGTGTATGTGTGTAATTTTGTGAAAATGTGTTATCTCGTGAAAGTGGAGTTTGAGAGAGAGAGAGACAAACAGACAGACAGACAGACAGACAAACAAACAAACACACACACACACTGTGTGTGTGTGTGTGTGTGTGTGTGTGTGTGTGTGTGTGTGTGTGTGTGTGTGTGTGTGTGTGTGTGTGTGTGTGTGTGTGTGTGTGTGTGTGTGTGTGTGTGTGTGTGTGTGTGTGTGTGTGTGTGTGTGTGTGTGTGTGTGTGTGTGTGTGTGTGTGTGTGTGTGTGTGTGTGTGTGTGTGTGTGTGTGTGTGTGTGTGTGTGTGTGTGTGTGTGTGTGTGTGTGTGTGTGAATATATGGTGAGCATGGCATAGAGAGAGGGTCAACACAGTCCTAGTAGGTCTACCTTCCCTAGAGCTAGTGTGGCAGAAAGGATCTAAGGTATCATCATCATCATCATCCATTAGATCACCATTCTTGCTAGCAATATTTCTTCAAGACTTAGTAGAGAGTTTCTCTTGCAATCCATAGCTCCCCTTTGCATTCAATCAAATCTTAGGAAGGCAAAGGCATAGTCATTATGGATGCAATACTTCAAAGATCCTCGCAGTTGTGGGAGTCGAGACAATTGCAAGAGCAAGGTAGTTTACCCCAATATATCTAATTACAACATATTCAACCTCTACATCTGATTATGACGTATTCAACCTCTACAAAACACATACAATAAGCCTCGAAGCTAGGCTACAACAAAGAGGTAATTCCTTTCTCGCTAAATCTCGATATTGATTTACATTTATCATTTCTTGGACAACAAAGGTAGGTGTAATTGGTTTTAGTACAACGTGAGTTGAGGTTATGTGTGAGAGTTAGTCACAAATGTATGTGGTTGGAAGCTCTTAAAGGAATAAGAGTTAAGTCCATAGCGTGAAGCACAACTGTACTCTCCTAGAATGTGACATGTTGGAGCACTATACTACATGCATTTGATCAATCATTCTTGCAATGCTTTGCAAGGCATAGTTGCCATAAAGATTCATCATGGAGGGTAGCAAGATTAAATAGATCATATGTAAGCCAATGGGTTGGTGGCTAGCCCTTCATATCAAGGTGAGGATTATCCTAGCTATCATGACTTTTGACCAGTATCCAATCGATGTAGTCTTAAAAATCACCTCCATTTCAACTCAAGGTATCCTTCCTAAAGAAACATAAATTCTTTGAGTAAACCAAACAAGCTTTGGCTTAGGCTAGTTGAGAACCCGCTCTTAGATTAGAAGGCTACAAGTTTTTATCAGATTGCACTTTCAAAGGAAGATGGCAGAGGTCAAATTGCATTTAGAAGAAACATATGGTTGGTCTTTTTAGATGTAAAGAGTTTATTTTGTATGATATTCCTCTTAATCATAAATATGCTATTCTCATGTGGCTACTAGTAGAACATATTGAAGATTTTCTTATCACTCAAGAGACAAATAAGATTGAAGGTTTGAAAATCCAATTAAAGGGAATATGGTTGATAGAGGGAGATACCCCAGTCCCTCTTTTTTTTTCAATACTCTTAAGATCAAGTATAGAAAAGAGATGGCAAACATGATGAAAGAGGAGAATGGATGCTTTCATTTTTATGGCCTCCACATGTTTTGTAGGCCTCTGTTGATGCTCTCCACAACTTGCTTAATCAGAAGGGAAAGCTGGTTGTTAAGATAAAGAAGAGGGTGGATTTTGAGAGGAAAGACAAAGCAATCATCTTGAAGTCAAAATACAACTAGAAGAACTTATACCCACAAACCTCTTAGAGAAGAAAAAGTAGGCTCTTAGATGCCTAGCAAGCTACCCCTCTACTAAACTGAATGTGTTCACATGGAATATATTGGCTAGAAAGCTACTAATGAAAGATGCACTTGCCGATTTTAGAAAGTTTCAATACTATGCCTTGTTTGTTTTAGGGAGACATAAAACTATCCTGCACTTATTTTGGCAATGCCCAATGGCAAATTCATTGTAGACTAAACTAAAAAATTGGGTCTCCCAAAGCGGGTCTTAATGATTTTACTAGCATGTATCTATCACTTTTTCAAGGACAAAGGTGCCTTGGATGGCAAAACCCTCAAGCTTTGGAACATTGTAAGAGCTGTGATTTTGAAGCACACATGGTTTTGTAGAAACATGATTCCTATGTAGAAAGCTAGAGCCCCATAGGTGCAACTTTTGTTTAGATCATGTGTATTTCGAAACCTTAGCCTTATTGAAAACCTTAGGCAGTGCCCCACGCATCCCCCCCAACTATTGCAGTGAACTGTATGCCAAGATAGTAATGCAAATGGCGAAGATTTGTAGCATCAAATGAATGTTGTGATTTGACTTTCAAGAAGGCCGTAATACACATCTCGTGGAGCCCAATCAATAGCACATTGTCCACCTAAATAATGAGAATCAATAGAACATTTGAATTTATGTGGACAAAGAGCGTGCTCTTAATGTGAGTGAGTGAAACCAAGAGCAATCAAATGAGTGTACATCTTGCCATAGGTGCTTGTTTCAAACCATATGAGACCTTATGCAAACAACACCTTGCTCCTAGTATTTGAGATATCATTCAAGATACTCTCCAAAAGCTAGGGTGATGGTTTTGGGTAAAACCATCGGATATTTCTTGATTATGTAAATCTCTATTAATACAAATCATATTGTTTTGAAAAAAAGGCACTTAAAGGAATTGCAATTTTCAAATGAAAAGCCCATTGCATTTCCATTCCCTCGCACAAGATAAAATTTAAGCAAAAATGTCATAAACCTTGAGATTGCACAAGATTGTGTGCATCTCTATTGGGGTGTGTGTGTGTGTGGGGCATCATGAGCCAGCACTGTGCCCCCTGCATCTAACCTCCCTCACAATGCTCATCTAGCAAGAGCAAACCAAGCCTTGGCATTCAGCCACTACCCATAAGCAAGGTGCAGACCCACCCCCCCACAGCAAAGATGAGGACAACAAGAATGCTTCCGCAGTGAAGATTGACTTCAAAGCTGCTTACCTCAGATCTCAGCTGCTTTGAAAGGACTCTGGCCACCTCAACCAGAAGCAACCTACCCAAACTTGTCATCTTGGGTCTCGTGCTTCTCAATGTCCTCATCCTCATCATCATTTGCAATCACGGTGACTCCTCGGCCCTCCTTTGTGTACACTCAGGTCCAAAGAGTGCCGAGAAGAATCCATACCCTGAATTAGACTTCAAGAAGGTGCACAAAGTGGCAAATACTAGGAAATTCCATGTTGTCAAGGTAGAAAAATGGATCATGGTAACAACCTTTGACTATTTCACGGAGCAAGTTCAAGCTATAGTGAAAATGCAGGGATAGCAAGTTGTTTCCGTTGGAGATACAGACACACTAAGTGATTGGGAAGTGAAAGGAGCCATTTTCTTATCAATTGAGCAGCAAGCAGCTCTTGGTTAAAAGATCCTTTCCCACCTTCCATATGTTTCATATGTGAGGAAGAGTGTTGGATATTTATTTGCAATCTAGCATGGTGCAAAGGTGATCTATGATGTAGATGAGAATGCATCCATAATAGAGGGGGATCTGAGCAATCACTTTGACTTGGAGCTATCTAATAATAGGAGCAATAATTTATTGCAGTACTTGTCGTTTCATAACAGAACAATTGTCAACCCTTACATTCACTTTGGCCAGAGATCTGTGTGGCCTAAGGGCTTTCCTCTGAAATCAGTAAGCAACATAAATGCAAAGATTTGTTATGGACATGTGCCAAGTGGAAAATAGTCTATTCTTTGCAAGGATTAGCCAATGGGTTACCTAACGTTGACGTTGTTTTTTATAATACTCAAAAATCTGAATCTGAGTTGTTTGATATCAAGTTTGATACACATGCCCTTCTTGTTGCACTTCCACATGGTACAATGGCTCCCATTAATCATCTCAATACATTGTTCCATTCTCAAGCTTTCTGGGCGCTCATGCTTCCTCTATCAGTAAACCCTCGAGTTTCAAACATAATGAGGGGATATTGGGTGCAAAGACTCTTATGGAAGATTGGGGGTTATGTGACACTATACCCACCATTGATTGACCAGCAAGATACCTTGAAGCCACATTTCTTTGAAGATGTGAAGAAATTACATGACAGTGTTGACACAGTAGCTAACTTTTTGGCCCCTTTTTGGTCTCTTGGAGATCAAAGAAGGCAAACTTCTTTAAACGGGTTGATGATCTAAGCTATTCTATGGCTCAAGCAAGTTTTTGGACAGCTCAAGATGTGCATTATACTATGGCTTGGCTTCAGGATCTTGTTTCAGTGGGGTGTACCCAACCAAGAATGTTCACTCTTGAAATTGATGGGGGGAAAGCTCTGACTGATCAGTTAGTACATTGGGATGTGTGCCTCTGACACCCCCCTCCACACACCTTGGTGTGGTTGAAGCTTCAACAGTAGGCTTTGAAGTTGGAAAGTTGCTCAGATGGAGAAAGTTTTACAGGGATGTGGTCTTAGTCATGTTCTGTGATTGGCCAGTTAATAAAATAGCACTTGGATGGAGAATGCTTTATGGCAGAATTTTCAACATTGTGGCTATACTTTTTGAACAAAGTGATCTAGCTTTTGGAGTTGAAGCAGTTGAAGAATGGCAAGCATACAAGTGAGTGAAAGAAATACTCTTTCACCTCAATGTGGATACACATGCTAAAAGTTATCAGGACATTCAAATAGCTTATGTTTGTAGTTCATATCATTTGTTTGTGAAGGTCTAATCCATAAAAAAAATCTTGCCTTGATGTCTTGGGATGATTTTTAGTTCACAGGTTTATGAATGACATAAATATTGAAAAATGAATCTATTGTCCCAAGGGGCACCTTCTGTTTGGGCTTCTTTAGTCCATCTTGTATCGATAGAGTTTTTTACAACCAAAGCTTTGAAAGTAGTAGGTTCTATTATGTTGCAGTGTTAATGCTTCTGAAACATACTAGGATGCCTTCAAAGACATGCTATGCATCAGCAAACTGAAAGCAACTAAAACTCAAAATAGGAATGGATGTCTAAAGTGGGCCAATTTTTTGACACTAGCTTCATTATACAAATTGCCAAAGAGTGGAGTGATAGAAACTTGCTATGATGATGTTAAATATAGGACAATTAGAGAACGATTTTATTACCACACAGAGTTGTTGGCCCATGAGCCATGCAAGCATGCTAGGATGATGTTATAGATGAGGAAAAAAACCCATTAGCCATACTCTTGCCATTATGACAACGTGCCAATACATCTTCAAGTCTTGTGGAAAACGATGAAACCTGGGGAAAAAAGTGTGTCAAGCACTACCAAATACCCTTCTTTAAAATTTTACCTCTATTGTGATTGCCAAATTTGTAGAACCAATTATTAGCATTCAACTCTTTGGTCACCAAGGGATTAATATCAATCAAAATACATGATCTATATATCCCAAACATTCCCTCTAGATGTTGTTGTCACAAAACCAATATCAAGTAGCTAGCTGGATGGATGATTTTACTTTTTTATGCACATTGGAGTTTTGTTTGTTGACCATCACTTTTTCTTTTGTAGATGACTTTCTTAGATCTTTGAGCGTTATCCAAAAGTAGAGGGGTTCCTATTTATTAAAGATCACGTTATTTTGAATTATTGGAACTTACTGCAAGCCAATAAAACTAAATTCTGGAATTTGCAGAAGTTCAGTTTGCCAACTTTCTTCCTTGAAAATTAATTCCTTGGTAAATTTGACTTAAAAAATATCATGTTCCTGTTTTTTAATTTCATCTAATGTGGATTTTATGTGAGGATTAAGAGTTTGGTGTGGGGTCCAGGCTGTTGTACAATATATAGATGGAATAATTTCATTAAACTTTTTTTTTAATTCCAATGGTTGAGACACATAGTGTTGGTAGATGATGCTCACAAGATGTTGTAATGTTGAAACAAGCTACTGATCGACCTATTCCTCTCTTTGAACTATAAGCACATTGTCTAGTGAAAATGGCATTGTAGAGCTTATTCAAACTGATTTGAATGGCCAACAAAGCAATTGTAATTGATATATCCACTTTAGTGAGGTTGTTCCTTTCCAGTTTATTGCTACAAGAATTATCTTGAAAGCATGCTAAAAATAGGCGTCATCTTCTTTAAATAGGAGGAATCCTGCCTATCTTGCAAATCTAAATAGGATGCTTGGGGTGATCACGAGCTTTTGTATAATGTATTCCCTTCAATTCTTAGATATGCCTACTACTGCATTGTAGAAGATATCAAAAACACAAAGAGATATTCATTATCTGCAGACTCTAAAGTTTGAAGGTATGGTCAACAAAGGCACTTAGGGTATTCATCAAGAAAAGATCCTTACACCATTGAACATAATAAAATGTTGTTTTGTCCTGGACCATTTGATCTTATGCTAAGGAATCAGAGGAACATGTAGTGAGTTTGTTGCAATTTAATGTTCATGTTACATGCTGCATTTAAGTAGCTTGATTGGAGAAAAGGATTTGTATAGTTGGCCTTATAGGTTTAGGAGTAGCATCCATAGAAGGAGATCAGATCAGCCCACTCACTATCATTCTAGACTTAATGTCATTTTGGGGTTAACTTGGAGCAATTTTTTTGAGCTTTACAACTTCACCAGCTACAAACAAACCAGCAATAGAAGTTTCATCTTGAAGACCAGTTTGAACTCCACCACACATGTAATGCGTTGCTAGTACCATAGGTATCAGATACTTGTCATTGCTCTATTGGCTTCATTTGGTCTTCTTAAGCAACCTTAGCCATAGCTTACAACATCAGAAAAAAATGTCGATTGCAACATTAATCTCAGCATAGCTACTTTGAAGGCCTTCAATAATCTATTCAGGATTCAACAGACTTACAAAATTGTCTTCCTTCTTATGGTTGCTTTCTCATTGAAGTCCTAGAATGGGCACTGGGTTAGGCTAAGTCATCAGTTGAAGCATCAGATTTGCAAGTCCCTTTATGCTGATCTGGATTTGAACACTATTTCTCTCTTCTTGGTATCTAAAGACTACCAACAAAAAAAAAAGATCAATGTGCTCCTATTTGATCTCTGGAAATTGTCAAAGAAAAGTTTGTTTCCCACCCTATGCATAGCCACCCACCTCCTCCTCCCCCTCCTATATAAGGGGAGGCCCCTCCCCTCCCTCGGCACGAAGAGACTGTGCCTGCGTCGTCACCTCCAGCAACCGCACCATCCCCGGCGGCCATCAGTAGCTCTTCCCCCCTCTCCTCACTTGGTGGTAACTGCACCCCCCTTGGGCCTTCCGATTGGAGCTCTTTTCCCCCTCCGTCCTGCTAAAATGAGGTCCTTGGACCTACGACCGTAGCCACCCCCCCTTCTGATCACCAGTTTCCGCGGGGGCCCCGTGAGGGAGAGCGAGAAGAAGGGAAGTAGAGGGAGAGAAGTAGAAGAAGAGAAGGAGTAGGAGAGAAGTAGAGGGAGAGAAGGAGAAGGAGAGAAGAAGAAGGAGTGAGGAGAGAAAAGAAGAGGGAGAGAAGGAGAAGGAGAGAGGAAAAGAAGGAGTGGGAGAGTGAAGTGAAGAAGAGGGAGAGAAAGAGAAGGAGAGAAAAGAAGGAGTGGGAGAGTGAATAGTAGAAGAGGAAGAGAAGGAGAAGGAGAGAAAAGAAGGAGTGGGAGAGAGAAGAGAAGAAGAGGGAGAGAAGGGGAAGGAGAGAAGGAGAAGGAGAGAAGAAGAAGGAGTGAGAGAGAGAGAGAGAGAAGAGAAGAAGAGGAGAGAAGGAGAAGGAGGGAAGAGAAGGAGAGAGAAGTAGAAGAAGGAGAAAAAAAGGGGTTAGAAGAGAGGAGAGGAGAAGAAGAAGGAGAAGGAGAGAGGTAGAAGAAGAAGAAGAAGAGATAGAAGGAGAGAGGAGAGAAGTAGTAGAGGAAGAAGAAGAAGAAGAGGTAGAAGGAGAAAAGGAGTGGAGAGAGAGAGAGAGAGAGTAGGAGAATAAGAGAAAAGAAGAAGAAGAGGAAGAGGGGAGGAAGAGAAGAAGGAGAAGAGGAGGAAAAGAAGAAGAAAAGAGAGAGAGAGAGAAAGAAAGAAGGAGAGGGAGTGAGAGTTGGTGAGCAACTGCAAGGAGCCACACTCAAACAACCCCCTCGGCGAAGGACCCCATCCAGCGATCTTTCCTACCCGAAGCTGTCATCCCAAAAACTGTTAAGATCCGGACTTTCCAATCTCCGCAAGGCGAATGGCTCCCAAGAAGAAAGTCGCGGGAAGCGTAGATGCCAAAGCTATGGTAATGCTGGAGAGGCGAGTGGAGTGACCAACGCAACAAATATGAATCAAAACCAGGTTCTAAGCTTTAAAATTAATTAGGTATTATTTCTCGTGGAAGAGATGAAAGGGTTTGTGATGTGCATGGAACAAGAACGAGTCTTAGGGATTTTGTTTACTCTAAGCACTAAGCTGCATGCATGAAACGGTAGAGTTTGGAATTCACATAAGATTATATGTATGAAATGATAGCTTTTACACACATAAAATGATAAGGTTATAGCCTTACTTCACATAAAATGATAGCTTTTTAACCAGTTCGATGCATGAATAGTCATTTAGAATTCACATTTCGCAATCATGGTTAAAAGAAACACATGAAATGTTAGTTTTTGTTCATGAGATACACTTGCACCATTGGACAAAACCCTAGACTTTCATATACGCAAGACACATGTGATCCGATGCATCAGGAATAAGTACTCGTTGCCAGGAATGAAAAGAGATAATGGTCATTTAGGAGGTACAACTATACTAAACGCACCATGTGCATGATGGATAAGGTTGATTGGGAAATCCTACATAGAACCGCACTAAGAGAATTGGAAGGATCGCATGCATCTAGACTGCATCCTGAAGGTCTAAATGAAGAATCATGTGTTGCCAAGTGTAATAACCGAACTTGGTTAGAACTAGAAGAATAAAAGACCTTTGGTTGGGTTGTGAATGAAGGCATGACCGTTGCCTTAATTGTCCAGTTAATGCTTGGGTTAGGTTAAGATACCATAAGGAAGAACCCAAGGAAAGAGCAACTCAAAATAAGTTAACTTACATTTGCTTGTGTAATCTTGTTTGAGATTATTGGGATCTCGCCAAGTTGTGAAAAGAACCAAGATCGAATGATGGGAGAATTCGGGGAAAAAGGAGTCACACCTTAGCAGTCGTCGTACAAACGACCTCCAAAATGTTTGTGCTTGTACTTAGGTACATTATTTGATCTCTTTTCTCAAGGAACTAATTCAGTTAAAAATTTTAATGCTTCAGGTTGAAAGCTTGGAGGGAGAGGCAGGAACAATTACCTCCGACTGTCTGCCTGGCCCTATCCAAGGGGGTTGTTAGTTGCACCGGGTATATGGACCTAACCCGCCATGAGAGGTCTCTCCGTGGGTACTGCTTGGAGCGAGAGGATGCTTGGGTACCAGGGGAGGCTCTGGCTGTAAATACCTTGCCTCCGGATCCCGCACAAGAGGCTGACATGACTCGAGATGGGATCTCGAGGCCATGTACTAGTCAACGGGCGGAACTTGGAGCAACAATCCTGTAGATTGCTGGGATAGCCTTCGGGCGTGATATTAGATGTACTCCAGGATTTTGATAAATAAAGAGCAGATATTGGAGAAAAAGGAATTTGCTTGACATTGTTTTTGTGTCAGTACCTAAGTTGCGTGAAGGAACCCGTGATTAATTAAGGAAGCTGCTTTTGCATGTCAAAACATAATGTGGTAGGTAATTAGATAACTAAAGCAAACTGAGGAAAGTGCGGTGGACGTGACTTAGGTCCGTCCTACAGAAGGGTGGTCCCAGTTAGTTGGGAACTTTTCTCAAATGATGAGATAATAAGACAATGAAGACCTAGTGTCAGTAGATGTAGAATTCCTGGTTTATTCTGTTTTAGGGGAAAGGGAATGGGACTATGCCATATGGCAGAGAGGTTGACTCCGCATCCCTCTCGTTTCCCATTCTCCATGAACCAAGTGCAACATGAAACCGCTTTGATTCTGTTGTTCCTACGAAAGGAGGTACATCTGGAGCTCGACGCTAGCTTCTTCCTAGAGACATTGCTGATAGGAAAGGAACCCTGACCTCAGGTCGATCCCAAGTGGGAATGGCCAGACACTTACGCTTGGGGCAGACTCGGGAAGACCTAGATCTCAAACCCTATGTCATTCCTTGCAAGTGCCAGGCGGAGCCTTCTAGACCCTCCTCCCGATGGGCTACTAAGACGTGTCCCACAAGCGGACAAGCAGACACATTACAATTCCCCCAAACGTTGCTCGCTCTTTGGAGTCACACAGTCATTAGTCTTATCATAATATTCAAGGTCACCACACATGAGAAGGTCCTCTGGCTCTCCAACATTGAAGCTAAGCTTGGTGAATGTAGTAAAAGGGATTTAATTTAACATAGTCCATTCAGGCTAAATGTCAATAGAACTACGAAAGATAGTAGCCTCAAGGCATTGCGTATTCCGAATTTGATTGTAGAGTCAATTCTGGCGGAGTTTCTCTTTCTCAAACTCATGCTTACTAGAGAGTTAAAAACTATAGAGCTATCTTGAAGCTTAATAAAGTAGCAAGGTGAGCTACTCAAGTAGGAATACCATTTTGTTGGACTACCATTTTGCTATGAATACCTTATTGCCAACTATGCTGACCTCCCCTCCATCATTGCTAAAGTGCAAGGAGAAAGTGAAAGTAGAATTTGCTGTTCGAAGGGCCACATCAAGAGTTGCAAGCTGCAAGGGAAAAGCTGGCAGGAGAACACTAGCATTGTTGAAGTGAAGACGAGAAGAGGAGTAGGTTGTTGGTTAGTTAGGTTGAAAGAGGCAACAGAAGGGGAGAAGAGGAGGAGCATGTTGTTGGTCTCAGTAGTTTGTTGGGCTGAAAGAGGTGATAGATTTGGTGCTTTTTGGACAATATTTTAGAAGGGGGTGGAGGATTTTAAAAAAACCCTCCATGTGGCCTTGTTTTTTGGCTAGAGGCTATTTTGTCCTAGGCACCTTCTAGAAAACTATTCCCTTCTAGAAACCCTTGCTAGAATAGCTCCCTGGTGTGGGAGAAGCATATGCCTTGCCTGCATTCTGAGGAATTGAAGCAATTGAAGACGGGATGGAACCCCAATCCTCCAATGTAAAAAGTTTGATACCAAGGGGACAAGTCAAGCAACGGGGGAGGGGGAGGCATCAGCGGTGTGGACGAGGCATCATGTGGTCCACCCTAATCATGCACCCATCCAAGAATTGATTATTCATTTTCTACTGTGCAACATCTGCTTGAGCCTCCTCAAGGAAGATGACAAAGCTGAAGCCCTTTGACCTGTTCGTCTCATAGTCCATGATAACATGGCAGTCGATAATCTCGTTGTGTGCTTGGAAGGCCTTGTGGAGGGACTCCTCATCAGTGTGTATGCTAGGCTACTAACAAAGAGACAGGACATGGCTCGCATCTACACGAAGCTAAATCCATGCTGAGGGCTTGGCCTCACATATTTTGATCCATGTCTTCTCTCGCATATTTTGTATCCTCTTTCCTATCCTTGGTACCGTCATGTCAGTCTCAAACATCTCTGTCAAAGCATATGTCACATGCAATAATTTGCATCCATCAGATGCAGTCTTGTCTTATTTAGAAAACTGTCCTATAGGACCACCCTACAGAAAACTGCTCATATCTTTTGAAACATAACTTGGATCACTAAGCTTTGAAAAGAAAAAATGTAGCCCCGCTTGTGATGTACAACTTTTTAGAAGTCACTAGGATCAAATTTTGAAATTTTCAAACCCTAAAATTTTATGCGCAACGTACAACTATTCACTATAACATGTTGTCCCGGCTAGATATCAACCTTCTTGACTTTTTATCTCCTGCATATGAACATGAGTACAAACTTTGTAGGACCCTTCCCATGGTATCAAATCCCATTCTGGATGCATCGGTCACTATTAATCCTCTCCCAATTAAAATAGTTTTACACATCTTCAATTTAGCTGTGTCTATCCACTATAGTTTCCAACAGCCATATCGCCCTCCTAGGTCAAACATCCACTAGATAGTCAACCGTTAAGGCATAAATACATGCAAGACATCCCCTTCAGCTTTAAATAGCTTGCATATCACAAGAAATATGCCAAGATCAAAGATCAACATCATTAACCTACTTAATCTGTTTAGGTCATCTTTCTTTGCATCCCGAACGATGGTATCCTTTGTAACCTGCATCAATGTCTCTATTGTATTTTCTATTATTTGTTTACTCTTAACATTATCCACATTCTCTTTCTTAGTATCATTCATTCCTTTGAACTTTGCAGCATCTACATTTTCAGCCTTCATATATGCATCATCAAACTCTATAGCATCCACATCCACAAACTTTGCATCATATTTGAGCTCTTTTTTCATCATGAATCTCTATATCATCTGCAAGCTCTTCCATAGTTTCCTCTGTATCATCAATTTTTTCTACATCTTGCATGTCATCATGCATGTCATGTGCTCCACCCGCTAATATTGCATCTGTAATAACTACCATTAATGCAAATGTATTGTTAAGCAAAAGTCAAAATCTCTATATCTTTGGTATTCTCCTGTAATGCCTCTAGTGATGTTGGTACCTTGCCTCTATTGTCTGACCATTCATTGAGCTTTGGTTTTGAGGCCCTACATGTTCTTGACTTGGGCTTCTCTTTTCTCTCAATTCATGGTCTTCCTGGTCTCAGGACTCGTATTGTCTACATCAAGCTAGCTGTCTTTGTTGCGGATTCTTCTATAGGAGCCACTTTTGTGATAGGTTGGCAGGAGACGGGGCTACATGACCTCATGTCAGTCTCAAATATCTCTATCAAAGCATATGCCACATGCAATACTTTACATCCATTAGATTCAGTCTGATCCTGTCCAGAAAACTGTCCTAAAGGACCACCCTGCAGAAAACTACTCATATCTTTTTAACCATAACTCAGATCGCCAAGCTTTAAAAAGTAAAAATGTAGCCCTACTCGTTATCTACAACTTATTTGATGACACTCGGACCAAATTCTGAAGATTTCAGCCCCTAAAATTTTCTGTGCAACCTACAACTGCTCATTATAGCATGTAGTCCTAGCTAGACATCGACCTTCGCGACTCTGTATCTCCTGCATACAAACTCAGATGTTAGCCAGACTTTGTAGGACCCTTCCTAAGGTATAAAAACCCATTTTAAATATGTCGATCACCATTAATCCTCTCCCAATCAAAATAGTTTTAGACATCTTCAATTTAGCCCTACTTGTCAACATCCATTGGATAGTTGACCAAGAAGACACGCACACATGCAAGACATCCCCTTTGGCTTTAATTAACTTGTATATCACATGGAACATGCCAAGATCAAAGATCCACATCATTAACCTATGGTCGATCACATTAGACATTCAAATATGGATTGAAGTCTACTTCCATGCACCCCCCTCTCCCAAAGGGGGTTGGTTCATTGGATGCTACACATCCTTAATCTAGACCTATTAGGTTTTGGAGAACTCACTAGTTGGGCAAAGAGGGTGTAGATGGAGGGTGGCTTGCCTTAGCTACAACCTATTGACTGATTGGCCTCTTCGAATTGCAGTCCCTTTTTTTGTTGTAATCCACAATCAGCCCTTTTAGTAACCTCAACATGTGTCATTGTCATTAACAACTTCTTTCCCTACAACACCCATCAAATTCTATCTAATAACATAAAGCAAAACTTGTAGATTCTGGTGCCAGCAAGTGAAGCAATTTACATATCAATCAATATTGTGAATTTTTTTATTTGTTTGGTGGCAGGACAAAACTAGTACATTTGTTAGTTCTATTAAGGTAATGTACATGTATCAGACCTCAAACTCTTAGCGTGGCCAATTCTAGACCTTTTTTTGATTGAATAGTGATCCCGTTTACCCTCTTCAAAGAACTTTGGACTGTATGTTTACACAAGTTGTTTCCATAGAACCCTTTTGTTTCAATTGTATAGACATCATCTCTAATCCTACAGATATGAGTTTTCTTTAGTAGTCCACCTGTGAGGCAGAGAATCATGGCTTAGACACGAAAGAGGACGATGCTGGTTGATAATTCGGCCCTCTTCTCTGTTCACTGAAATACATAAGAAAATAACTCTTTTTGTTGAGAAAACTCAGTACCCAACCCTCTTTGTTGCATAAAATCAACAATCTCATGGTAGATATCTAAGGAATGTACTTGCACAAAATTGGAACCACTTTGCACCTTTGTTTTCAACATATCTTCAATCTCTGTAATAGTATTCGCATAAGATAGCCCATCATACATCCCATCAATGCACTCCTCATCCTGCAATAAACTTGCTCTTCTCAACCCTTTTTCCTTTCTTCATGCATATTGCTTGGTAACTCTAGACATCTTTGAGCTAAAAGATCAATAAACATTGAAGAAAAAGCATCACTGCTAAGAGGAGAGAGCTTTTCTCTCCTTGTACTACTGTCGTCTTGTAGGACAGAGGAACCTAGTGAAAATTTGGCTCTTTTGTGAGTAGAGGAGAATCCTGCAATGTATCTTTGTTTCATGGGTAATCTACACAAACTATCATAAATTGCTCAGCTCTTTTCCCATCTTTGCTTTGGATCTGCATACATGTAGATCTGTCATCTATAACCTTTGCTTCCATCTGTGCTTCATGATAAAGGGGTGACCCAAATTGACATCATAAGAACATGAATCCTGCATTAAGAAATGACAATCACCCTAAACATTCCCTATGGACACCCTCATATTTGGACATGTTGCATATAGCTCTCTTGCAATATTATTGGTAGCTCTCATTTGTCAACCATGTTCTACATCTACATGCCACTTTTTGCTCTCATACAAACGGCAAACTATAACATTTATCTTTGAGCTCTAATATAGCAAGGCAACACATAGTGTCTCCATCTCTCCAATCTTAAGCACTATCTCTCAATGGGTTCTCATGCCTAATGACTTTTAGAAAAATGCATGCATGTAATTATTACAAGTGCATGATCCTCTAAATAATGCATTGGTTGTATACTCTTCACAATCTTTGGATATACTGCAACACTCTCAACAAGAATTTCATTATCACTCTCCTTAGTCAGCTCCTCAATTGTGATACCTTGCATGACAGGCTCTTCTATAGTCTAAATCACATGTTTCTTTCTCTTTATGATGTTTATAATTTCTTCATCAAACTCTCTCTTTACAATTTCCAAAATCTCTCCTAAGGTGAATTCAATCTTGCTATTCAATATTTCTTTATTCTAGCATCTTGTTTCTTCTACTTCTTCTATGCATCCTCTTTATTCTATTTAGGTTGTGGTTTAGAAGGTGGTGTTGTAGCCTCACCCCTTGTAGTCTTCTTGATAGTATCATCCCTTTTTCGCTTTTCCTTAACAATCACTTATGTACCTAGGATCTTTGTTAAATATGTATAAGCTGAGTATTTATCAATTGGAGATCCCCACCCAATCTTTGTTGCGATGCTCTTCCTTGCACCAAATAAATCTGCTTGCTACACTTAGTCCTTATTCGTAGTCTATAAAGCAAAAGTCCATAACTTTGACTTAAACTTTGGTTTCTTTTCAATCTGAACACCGTAAGCTGAAGCATCTCCTGTGGCTACATAATATGTCTAAGTAGTCATATCCTCAAAAAGCTTCTTCATTCCACCCTTACCAAAATTTATAGCAATATACTTATTAGCCTTGGTTGCACAGATCTTTCTATCCAATCAAAAAATTAAAAAAATTACATAACATTCTTAAATGATTCACAACCTTCCTGCTTAGGGCTATCACACCATATGTATCTACACACTCCTAGGCGAAGTTTGTGAATGACCAATTTTCCCAGAATCTTCCTACTTAGCCAATTTAATCTGCAAATCCTCCATAGTTTTTCACTAGCTTATTAATGACATCCTTTTTCCTTGACTCTTTAAATATTTTATTACTTTATTATTTTCATAAAAAATATTTGCCAATTGATTATAGGATATCTTTGGTTTAGAGAACAAATTGCCACACTTTCGAAAGTCTAAAATACAAGTTTTGCCACATATTCTATAACATGAAAGTATACGTGGCTCTTAAAATCATCTATGGTTTGATGGCTTGGAATCCATGTTCCAAAATGTGTTAGTTGTGTTGGAGACTCAAGAGTTGCGTTTTGAGGTGCATGGGAAGAAAGTTCCATCATGCCTTATGCTTGCTTTTATAGATATTTCTACATTTACAGACTTGGGAGTTTGATTCTCTTGCAATCTAATTGTGCAAACTCTCATATGTTTGTGTGATTTTATTTTGCTTAGCACATAGATTTTTCTTTTCCAACACTATCTTGACCCTACCTACCCTTTTAATCCAAGTAGATAGGTTGCAAGCTTGTCAAACCCCATGTGGATAGTTAGCCATGATTGATGCTAGCAGTTACTAGTTGGCCAGTATTGGTACTAGTTGCTATAGTGACCATTGTTGGCCACTAGACCCTAGTGTGCTAGTAGTTGTAGTGACTAGAAGAGGAGTGGGACAGTTGTGGGAGCTTTCGCTCAACCGCCAAGACCCATGGACCGCTTATTATTTCAACCGTTCCAAGCCGAGCACTAATGGCTACCTCTCACATAGCCGATGCACCATCCATATCTACGGGTGTAGTGAGCTTACCTCCATGCTGATCAAGTTACCTCCTCTCCCACGCACTCCGATAGCTCCACGATCCAAGTGCAAGCTTCAAGCAAGCTCCATCCTCAAGCACCACGCTCCAAGCTCCATAGCCGCAAGCAAGACAAGAGAAGAGAAGAGAAGAGAAGAAGAGAGGAGAAGATGGAGAGCTTCTCCTCCCCGGTCCCTCACCCTCACACACTCACTCCCTCACACTCTCACACTCCCTCTCTCAAGCACAAGCTCAAGGAAGCAAGAACAAGAAGAAGAAGAAGAAGAAGAAGAGGAGAGCCACTTTTGGCCACACACAAGAATGAGCTTCTCATACACTTTTCAACTTTATATACAAAACCCTAAATCCCTTTTAGGTGGTCATCCCCTTATCCCCTTTTTTACATGGTCGGCTGTGGCCTAGGCCCTTTTTCCCATTGTCCTTCTATCTTCCTAGCTTCCTTTCCACCTCCCGTCTACATTTATAAATTGCACGGGTGAGAGCTTGGCGCTCCTTGAATTAAACCATGATGCGCTTGCGCTCTTTTACAAAAGTATTGACTTGCACTTTTCCTTGTGCGCCTTGTTCCCTTATTTAGGACTTTTCTCCTTGTGCGTCTTTGTCTTCCGTTTCACTTTGCCTTCACCTTTGTCTTTTGCTTTAGCTTTTCCAGATTTTCCGCCTCGTTCGTCTTCTAGTTAACATTACCCCCTCCTAGACGAGTGCCAGTCCCATGGCACTCACCGTCGTGGGTAGCAGGCTTTGGCCTGCACTAAAGATGTGGGTGGAAGAGACATTGGTAGTTGTTGTGGAGGAGTGTTGGTGGTGATGTGGAGGAAGGTCATTGGGGGCACGTTGGTGGCCTAGGTGGCTTATGGTAGGATTGTTGGAGTTGGTGGTAGGGTTGTTCCTGATGGCCAGCACAAGTGTTGGTTTGTTGGGGATTCTACACATGACGATTCCTGGTAGGCTTGCAGGATGATAAAGGATAAGAATTCAGAGTTGGATGTCAGTGAAGAGCGAACGACACTTTCGTTGGAGTCTTCAATACCTGCAATTGAAAACCTCTCATAGGTGGTCTCTCCCTAGGGGTAGTGCTAGTCTTCTTTATTGTGCACAAGACATAGTTTAATTAGTTTGGGAGACAGGTCGACTCTAAGCAAGCTAAGAGTATTGTCATGTACTTGAGGACCCAAACTATGTATATATTTTGGTGCAGATATTATGTGAGTGCTCGTGCATACTTGGATATTACGTAGTTAGAAGACCGCGTGCTGGTTTCTCATAGCGATGTGTGGATGAAGCAAAGTTTTCCATGTTGAGAAGAAGTACACGTGAAGGTGTATGCGACATCCTTTGCATTGTGACTACACGACGTAACATAATTGAACACAGGGACATTGCACTATCGGTAATAGCTGGTAGCTATTGGACCTACGTGATGAGGACAGTGTACTTTTCATGGCCATTCATGCAATGCTTACCACAATTGATTGCAATGGTATTAAGGTAGAGTGCAAGAGGGAATCATGTGAATGGGTCAGGGTGAATGGTATGTCCTGCCCTTGATGTGCCTTGAATAATTGTGGGTGATGCTAAGGGGCTAGGGGACTAGGGATGGAGCCAGCCGACCAAGGTCACTGGACGCACCTAATTTGAGGACCCCTAGGTGCTGTGCTGTGATCGTGGGTGCTTCTTATCTTTTCGTTCTTTTCTTTTCTTTTTTCCTTTTTTGTTTTCTTTTTGTTTCTTTTTCTTATGCTTTTTCCTTTCTTTCTTTCTTTCTTTCTTTCTTTCTCTTCTCTTTTCTCCTTTTTTTTTTGGACTTGCCTGAGTACAACCATTGCAATATGTTGAGGCTATCAACCTTTCAATGGGTTGGGAAATGTCAAGCTTCAAAGGCTCAAAAAATGGATATTACAGTGATGATTGTGCCCTAGCCTCATTGTTAGAGAAGCAGTTGTTGAGATGGGGAGATACACTTGAGATATTGCAAACCTCTTTGCAACACGCGATGTCGGTACAATTGAGGTAACAACTGTCGTGAGCCAACTGTAGAGCTTGACCCAGAAAGAGATCGTAGCCCATGACTATGCTTTGGGCCATGCGATGTGGGTACTCGCAAGGGTGATTTTTGCTTTCGGCAGCATGGCTTTGTCGCGGTTATTTGTGAGGTTGGTGGTCTTGCAGTGACTTGGGCATTGAACACGTTTGCATGAAGACATGTGTCATCCTGCATCCACTTGTCACTTCATGAGAGTATATACAAGTCGCATGCGTCAAGTACAACGAACAAATGCAATCATGTCAAGATATTACTTTATCAAAATCCTATGATGCTGATTGCGATGCCTATTCTAGTGCTTGTTAAAGACGTGGCATATATTAGCAATAGGTAAGGAAAGTGTGTATAGGTGGGGAGCTTGCCCCTTTAACCATTAAAAGACAAAAAGTGATGGCAGGATGGCCTTTATTAAGTTTCTTGTATATTATAGGGGCTACTCTATTTGCATGAGGCGGGGTGAGTCCGGGTGGTCAGGTGACTGAGGCTCTGCTGGTGAGGGGCTCCTATGAGGTTGGGCAGGGAAGATGTTGGCCAGGACCTAAATGGTGTAGTCCCTGGCCGCAACTGTTTCTAGAATGCTTTTGAACAATGCATCAAATTCTTCCTTGTCTTGATGTGCCCTCTCCTCTTTCAAGCACCTAGTGTCTGAGCATCTGGTGGGGACCTACACCAGATGCTCAAGCACCTGAATGGTGTAGTCCCTGGGCGCAACTGTTTCTAGAATGCTTTTGAACAATGCATCAAATTCTTCCTTGTCTCGAGCTGCCCTTTCGAGCACCTAGTGCTGCCCGAGCATCTGGTGGGGGCCCACACGATCGGTGTTGCCACGCCTTGTGTGCTCCCTTGAGCTTCTATTCCCCTGACCTAGGGATTTTTCGGCCTACATTCGGTGCGGTGTCACTTGGGGACTCGTTTCTTTGCATACCTTTTGAGGCGAAGGAGCTTGTGCCGCATGCTCCCTTTGATGACAGATAGCGTCTTTGCAAGCCAGCTGCGTTGGGTGCTCCATGTCTGCTACTATAGGGGGACCTGCAAAATGCAAACCAAGTATTAGGCCTTGAGACAGGATAAAACTATTTGCATGGAAGGGATTATACAGTGGGTTATCAAGCGCATATGACAAGAAGGAGAGAGGTGAGGCATGCAGTGTTTGTTGCAGAGGGATGGCCCCCATGATGATGTTTATTTGGCCTCCATCCATTAGTAGATCTTGGCTCGTGCTAAGTTGCATGGACTGGTTGTCATGGAGTGGGGCAGGGCTCATCCTCAGGAGGATAGACCAGAAAGAGGGAAAGGTGTATAGAAAGGGACGGTACCCTACCTGCACCCTTAGATATGTTGGTCAGATCTTCCTATGGTGGTGATGAGGGTTGCATGCCCTCCACTTGGAGGTGATAATGGTCACACAACTTCTAAATGTGTGGTGAGAGGAGGACCTGAGGAGCTTAGCCTGTTGAACCCAACTCTTCTCCTTGTGCTTGACTATCATTGCTTGTGTGTGTTGACATTGTCTATACAAGGTCACAAAGTTCATTGTTTTTTTTTAATGTACATATTTACGAATCCATGTCACTTCTCAAGGATAAAAGCCAATTGTAGAACTCCGGATTGTACTCAAGTGTGGCACACACATCTAGTACTCGTGGTAGCTTACTCAATACCAATAGATATTTTGCGACATCGAGTAGCATGGAACCTTGTCCGAGTCTACTGGCAACATGTAACTCCTCCTCAATGAGAACCTTATCAAACAGAGAGTTCTCTTGGCTAGTTTCAGCTAAGTCCGTACCCCGAATGGCAGTTAGCACTCGAAAGGAAGTTGGTGCCACATAGGTTGGGTCTCTTTGAGACCGCCATTTGGCCAATAGCTCCTCTGAGATTGTCATGATCTGGGCTCCTAGTTCGGCCATTGCAACGCGGTTTTCACCTAATAGTGGTGCATCTTAGACACATACGTGTGCTCTCTAGCTCTCTTAGTCTCGATGTTCTTGGGGTCCACAACCACCTGTTAGCTACTGTTGTTTTCACTATTTTCTCCTCTTTTTCTCGGTCAGTGAAGGTGCATCTCTCAATGACTTAGGACCTTGGACTAGGTCAACCGTTGATGTGCTTGGTTGGGCCTCAGCATTTTCTTTCTCTAGTGTGTCCTCATGGGACATAGCCATGGCCTGCTGAATAGCCTTGCTAGGGTGTGAGGGTACAACTGCCTCCCTTTTTGGAGAGTCTAGCTCTTCCCTTCTGTTTAACTCCTCTAGCCTAGACTTTAGGCTCTTGGGAAGTGCTGGAGTTGTCAATGAAGTTGGTTGCAACACCTCCTCCATAGGTAAACCACTAAGGACAAGTTCTGCAAGGGCCATTGTCACGGCCAAGGGCTGTGACTACTGTGATCCCTGATTAGAAGTTGTGGCAGCTATTTCAGTAAACTGGCTACTACTAGTAGATTGCAGTGTCAAGTCCCTAGGGCAATCGGAAGTGGACGTGTCTTTTGTTGCCCTTTGAGCATTCACTTGTGTAGATCAAGCATGAGTTGATCTAGTCACCTTAGGTTGCACAGGCATATCCTTAGGTTGAGAGCTAAGGGTGGTGTCATGTCCTGCCTCTTGGACATTTGGAAGCTCTGATGTTGGTAGGGATTGGGATTGAGTAGCCGCACTTGATGACTGTTGCGCTTCCTATGTCCGTTTAGAAAAAGAGGGTGTAGGAGATCTAGGACTCTTAGGTAGACTTGGCACTGGCTGAATGATTTGCTCGAGGCTATTAGATGATTGTGCCATTTTCTTTGTTGAGCAATCAGCATTCTCACGAGCAGCATTGTTCCTCTGGTGCTCATTATCCTCTTGGGAAGTCAAAATCTCCTTGAGCACTAGTGGTCTTTGTGCATGCTCAATGGTTACATATGACATCTGCTTATTACGCATGCTAGGCTGAGGATCTACCCTCTGATTGGTCCTGTTCGGTTTCTTGATTTCGACCATGAGGGGTTCGGTCACTCCACTGTTGTTGACTCAAGACTTCGTTTAGATCTCCTCCTACGCTTCTTTGCTCTTGATACGATCTGGCCTTCAGTTGACAAGGGAGGTTTAGCAAGGGGTTTTGGCACCCAAATCCATGGGTTACCTACATAATACCCTTGAGCACATAGCAATGCTTTGGATATCCATCGTGGCGTTGTGCTAACCCTCCATCGATGCCTTCGTCTATAAGGCTTGGGCTTCTTTTGGGGTCTTCTACGATATTTGTAAGTCCAAAGCCCATCCTTGGCATTGTCTCTTGACCTTTTTGCTTCAGGCATGGCCTCACTCACTAGTTCTCGTTGCTCGACCTATGCTTGTATCAACTCTTGCAACAAGTCCTTGCTCTCGTTAGTAGGCTTGACTGTTATGTCAGCACCTTCCTTGCCTTTCCCTCGAGGTTCGATGAGGTCACCCTTGCTAAAGGTTGTGACTATCCTCACACCCGGTAGTGTCAGGTGTATTCTCTGTGCTACATAGTCGGCCTCACACTTGATCGCCCTTTTGAAGGGTCTTCCTAAGGAGGTTTCCTTCTCGCAATTAGCACTATTTGGAGGAACATGAAATAGGATAGGCAAGCTTTCAGTTTCAATTGTCGCAAGGATTTTGCACTTCCCTATGAGTGCTTGTGGGTGTCCCCTATAAGGGCTAAGAGTTGCATTAGTCAGTGTGAGCTCTAGTTGGCCTAGTAGGGTCCATGCTTCATAGGTCAAGATATTAAAATCTGCTCCTTCATCAATCAGAGCATCGATAGTATGCTCTCTTTTCGCAGTGAGTTTGACCCTAAGATAAGCAGGTGATACTATGTCTTCGTCTTTCGGGTCTTGGCTTGTAAATTTAAGCCTTCTGACAAATGCCCTTGAGTCCCCAACTGCACGACCAGATGTGGATTCTCCACTAATGTCTTGGATCATCAGTGCAGTGCTATTCAAGGAGCATCTATCGTCAGGATTGTCATATCTAGTCATTCTCGCTGTTGTAGCTTAATGTTGTTGCTTTTCGCTTTGACTAGATGCAGTCTAAATGCAACACGTATGTGTTTTTGCAGTATGGCCTTTTTGCCCTTGTTGGCTAGATTGGGCCATTGATGTTCTAGGGTCTCTGTTTCTCTCTGTTCGTGTATGGGCTTTTGGTTGCTCTTTTGCAAGTGAGAATCCATGCTCAAGTAGAGCCATTACTACACTAGGGTCCAATTTGGAGGATATGTCACGACATGCGTTTTCTCTCCCACCTACTTGGGGGAGGTGCGGAGCCGGCAGAGCCTGCAGGGGTCCGCGGGGGGGTGGCAGTCCCTCCGGCCCGCAAGGCCGTTACAATAAACACCATGCGCAATTTGGAGGACCGTTTATAGCCAAATTTTGAACTACTTGCTCTAAGTTTCAGCCCAGTGATGGATCTGTGATGTGCCTTTAGCTCTACGTAGCCTTTGGGGTCAATTTCGGGGTTTAGATGCGTCAAATTTTGTGTTCTAAATACCTGTCCGATTTTGATAGTTTTTTGATCGATTCTCAAATGTCCGATTTTCAGAAGTCCGATTATTAGAATCGGACGTTCAATTTTGGGTTGGTCCGATCAGCCTAGTAGTCCGATTTTGGTCACGTCCGATTTCTGGAATCAACGTCCAATTTTGACAGGCGTCCAATTCTGAGCCGTCCGATTCCTTGTGTCCGATTTCTAGGGTCCGAGTGTCTAATTTTGACACTGGGTCCAATTATAACAGTCGGACAGGATGGTCCGATTTTCAAAGCAGTCCGATTCTTGGGTTCGGACCGAAAAAGTGGTCCGATTTTCAGAGCAGTCTGATTATGGGACTCGGACCGAAAAAGTGATCCAATTTTCGGAGTCGGACAGTCCAACTCCAAAAGTCGAGCAGTCCTATTCTGGGACTTAGACGAGAATTGGTCCGACGACGTAGATGACGGCCCGCGGGTTACGCGCGATGCCTCAAGGTCAACACCTACTCCACGGAATCGTCCCGTGCCTTCCAAATAGGTGCAAAACAATAGAAGAAACTGCCAGGCATACCTGGAATCAATGTGGCATTTGAATCAATCAGCACGTCAACGATCTCCCCGCAGCTCTCTCTCTCTCTCCCTGGCTCTAAACCTCGCTCTCTTCTCGGAAGGCAGGATGTCAAATGTGGTCTTTCTTGGTTCTCTGGGCCTCTTATTGCCCCATCCCAACCTGCTTGACCTCAAAAGTTAGTCCCTCATACTCTTCCAGCCAGAAATCTGAATCTATGCCCCTATTTTCCTATTTCAACCTGTTATACGGCACAACAGAAAACCCTACTATTTGCTCCAAGGTTTTGCTCCTATCCTTCCTAAATGCAAGAAAAAATTATAAGAAAAATACCTACACTACTCCATCATGCTTTCCCAAGTCCAAAACAAGAAAAACCTACTTACTAAGGAGATCGAATACCTCTTCAAACTCCCTCGCTTCCTACCTATCTACCTCAAGCACCGGTTCGGGAAAAACCCTACTTCAATGCTTGATTCGAAGTGTGCAAGCACTCAAGGCTTGAATTCATTGGTCTCGACAACGGAATCAAAATGTGGGAGCTTTCGCTCAACCGCCAAGACCCACGAATCGCTTATTGTTTCAAGCGTTCCAAGCCGAGCACTAATGGCTACCTCTCACATAGCCGACGCACCATCCATATCTACGGGTGTAGTGAGCGTACCTCCATGCCGATTGAGTTACCTCCTCTCCCGTGCACTCCGATAGCTCCACCATCCAAGTGCAAGCTTCAAGAAAGCTCCATCCTCAAGCTCCACGCTCCAAACTCCATAGACGCGAGCAAGACAAGAGAAGATAAGAAGAGAAGAGAAGAGAATAAGAGAGGAGAAGATGGAGAGCTTCTCCTCCCCGGTCCCTCACCCTCACACACTCACTCCCTCACACTCTCACACTCCCTCTCTCAAGCACAAGCTCAAGCAAGCAAGAACAAGAAGAAGAAGAAGAAGAAGAAGAGGAGGAGAGCCACTTTTGGCCACACACAAGAATGAGCTTCTCGTTCACTTTTCAACTTTATATACAAAACCATAAATCCCTTTTGGGTTATCCCCTTTTTTACATGCCCGGCCGTGGCCTAGGCCCTTTTTCCCATTGTCCTTCTATCTTCCTAGCTTCCTTTCCACCGCCTGTCTACATTTACAAATTGCACCTGGCGCTCCTTGAATTGAACCATGATGCACTTGTGCTCTTTTACAAAAGTATTGACTTGTGCTTTTCCGTGTGCGCCTTGTTCCCTTATTTAGGACTTTTCTCCTTGTGCATCTTTGTCTTCCGTTTCACTTTGCCTTGGCCTTTCTCTTCTGCTTTAGCTTTTCCAGATTTTCTTCCTTGTTCATCTTCCGGTTAACAATGGTTATGCCACATATTTGTTTAAGGATTTCTTGTAGCAAGAAAAAGTATGTAAGTTGGCATTTATGGTAGCTATTACCTCTGCTATACTTCTGCACCCTAACCTTGCCTTACACCAACTCTAGGTGTGGAGGATGTAAATTGTCCCTTTTATTGTGATTAATAGCCATCGAAAAAAATCTAGACTCTTTAAATAGGGCTATCTCAATGAAGATATCCTTTGCCGTTGCAGTTTGGATAGGTTCTTGGATATCTAATGTGCACTTATTGACTAATGCCTTGGCTGCTTTGCTATGGGATCTTTAAGTTATGAAAAGAGGGTGGAGATGTGACGTGCACACAATCTAGGGCATTGTACTTTTTGGTCTTGAAAAGGGAAGTTGAGCTACTAATATTAGGGATTTCAGTCAATCATAATTATGGTGTATTAATCTTTATTTTAGGCTCCTTAAAACAGCCCTAAAAAGTAAATAATGCAAAATTACAAAAAATAAATGGCTTATTTTTTATAGTAGGCCAAATGTACCCCCAATCCTCTATAAATAGGAGTCATGTGTGTGTGTGTGCATCCTCAATCCCTCATTCTAGCCAGCTACCCTTAGCACTTTTGAGTCTAATATTGCTGGCCACACCCCTTTCGGAGGACATCATCAGTTTGTGGAGCCTTCTCCAAGTGTTGCCTTGCTATCTTTAGCTATTGTTCATACAAGCAGCTTGTTTTTAAGTCCCATTGCTATGTTTGCTGGTTCTATTGGCCACCCAATTGCACACAAGTTTCATGTACATTGGTGACCTGTTTTTCGATTAGTCCAACTACCTATAACATTAGATCTACCTATGTATGGTTGCTTCATAGGTTGCCTAACATTCATCAACTTAGAAATAAAGAAAGTTGAATAGTGATTGGATCAAGTAGAACAGATACAAAAGGCCAGGTGTGTATGCATTCATCAGCTCACCTCTCAAATACAAAAAATACGAGATGTTGTAGCAATGACCACACCTTTTTCTTGGGGGGAGGAGAACAAGTGAGCCAGTCAAAATTGATTGATAGGATGTAGTTAGCCTCAACCGCCAAAAAGTGGCAATCTGATTGGCTTGGTTGACTGCCCAAGCTTGTCTACTTGCTGCCCTTGCACTTGCCTACACTATGTGAGGTGCCCAAACTACTTGCACTTGGCTATTGTCGTATACTTTGCATTTCTTGTTTTGCCATATCATATCTTCACACCCCATGCATGCCCCTCTTGCTAGTAGCATCCCATGTCACCTATAACGGGATAAAAGTGTACTTGTCAGGTGTGGATCATCACGATCTTGTGAGTGAATGGTGGTCATGTGAGCATTTAGCATACTTGATTGAACATGCTTTATTACTTCATTCTTCTTCGTGTTTCTTTGGCTTTGCAGTGTTTACTTGGTTCGCTTTCAGTAGCCCATTCCATGCTAGCATTATATGAGGCTTTTCCATATAGAAGGCCTTCCTTGGCTCATCGATGTGAAGATACGCTAGGGTTTGTGAATGAAAACATAAAATGTATGACCATGATTGAAACAAAGCCTCTATTGTAACCTCAAAGATGCCTCATGCTCAACTAGCATGGAAGATATATGTGTAAAATTCATTGGTGTCCATGATGTTTGGGCATGTAGAATGTTGGTACCTTGTCGAATTTTGGAGAGAGCTTGTAGAGTATAGTCCCCACAAGATGAGCTTCTCAAAGGGTGGACTATATGTGTTAAAGATGATCCTATAACGGTGTAACACAAAGTAGAAAACACTAAATAGTATCCTTTGACTCAAACTTCATTTGCTAGAGCTGATCATAGAGGGTCATAGCTCAAATGGTCGATGGAGCCTCTACAATATCTATAACTTCTCCCACGCCTTCAAAGTTGTAACGTGCCACCTATTGGCTGTCCAAGCACGTGTTAGCAATCCATTAGGATACAAATCTAAGTGTCGCCAGCTTGGCACTCCCTTGGAATGTCATGGGGTTTGTCGCCTAGGATTTCCCGAGTTTGCTGATCGACCTAAAACTTGACTCCCTATTGGTCAAGGCCCCCTGACAACATTCTAGCGTCGGGACCTGGGCATTCCACTTTACACAAAGCTACCTAATCCAAAGCAAATCCATACCACACTTGGCTCAAGGAAAATGAGAAATGAGAGGGATGTGTTGCTCAATCCCTTTGCCCATAGGGCATAGTCCCATTCCAATCCCCTAATATAGAATGAATCGGGTACTAACCCGCAGCGTTGTCTAAAGGTCAAATGACTGAAAAATCTTGTGAGAAGACTCCCAGTCCTCTGGGACCACCCTGCCGTAGGACAGACCCATCAGGGGTTCCGCACCCACCCACTTCCCTCAATAGGCATACTTTAGTTATCTAATTAGCCCTATCACATTTATGTGTGACATGTAAAAGCAACTTCCTTAATTAAGCCTCTTAGGGAATAGGGTTCATTCACGTAACCTTATGGCACTGACACAGAAACAAATTCAAACAGGTTCCTTGGAAGTGAACTTAATATTAGTATTTCATCAAAGATACAAGTCTTGTTCAAAAGGAACAATATCCACAATTCGTGGGGATGCACTTTATTTCCTCCAAGATTTTGCCTTGCACTAGTAACAAGGGCCCTCAAGAATCTATCCTGAGTCGCATGAATCATTTGAGTAGGACTCGAAGGTAGGGAATTTATAGCCAAAGCCCCCTCGGCATCCAAGTGTCCTCCTACATTCAAACCAATCGTTGCCAAAAGACCTCGCGTGGCGGGTTCCGTCCATGTTTCCATCACAGCTATTTAGAACCCCCTTGGCTAGGGTTGGCGGCCATCTGGGGGTGGTTTGGCATGCCCTCCAAAAGTTACCTGATTCATTATTCCCATTTCTTTTATGAGTTTGGGGTCACACAATCTTTTTACAAGCAGTGTTGCTAAATTTAAAAGCACAAATGTTGAGATGACAAGCTCAACACGTGTGGACATGGATGATGGACCGCCTGGTTAGATGGGTCCACACATCTACACTTAGCATGTCAGTGGTCATTATGACCCTCACATGGCCACTGACTCATTACTTATTATATTCAGGTTGTTACACCTATTTACAGCTAGCATAGTTATAGCGCCAGTCGACTAGTGTAGTCGATTATGCATTGTTTGACTTAGTAGGCTACTTTCCTTTATGTTGTATCTTATCTATACTTTGTGTACATTGTATCTTATCTATACTTCGACTATATTGACCGAAAGTGGGTGTGCAAGTTACAAATTTCAGATCTATAAGTTCAAAGGTGTTTACCAGTGAGTAAACACAAGGTTTATCTGCAAACAGGTTACAGATTGCATGTATTGTTGAGCAGACAGTGAAAAAGGCTATCTGGTGTATTGTTATGCACTACAGGTCGAAGGTTGCAGAAGAATTGCTTGCTCTTTGGTATCAATTTTGTGATAATGGTAGAGAATAGTGGAAGCCCCATCATTGAGAAGCTTGACAAGAACAACTACCCTTCATGGAAGTTCCGTGTCATGAATTTCCTTATTGGAAAAGGCCTCTACGAGTTTGTTTCAGGTGAAGAAAAGGAGCCTGAGGTGAGTGATCCTCCAACTGCAGAAGAGACAAAGGCACGAAAGGAATGGAATGCAAAAGACACGAAGGTCATGTATTGGTTGTTAGCAGTAATTGACAATAATATGCTGGGACATATTAGAAATGCAGAGAATTCATATGCAGCTTGGACCATACTTGAAAGTATGTTTTCTATAAATACAAAGGCAGGAAAGATTCAACTCAAGCAAGAGTTGAATACATTAAAGAAAGGGAAGATGTCTATCAATGAGTATGCATTGAAGGTAAAGAGCATTGCAGATGCCTTGGCAGCGATTGATGCAATGCCCGATGATGATGATTTAGTGTCATCTACCTTGGGTGGACTTAACAATGAAAAGGCTTGGAAGTCTTTTGTAACTTCCGTATATGTCAAAAAGCCATTTCCAGATTTCGATGAGTTGGTCTCCCTTATGATCACCACTAAAGAGATCAACATGCAAAGTGAGACATCTAAAAGAAGTGGTGAACAGGTCCAAGCTTTCTACTCCAGTTCAGGAAGGGGATGTGGCAGGTTCTCCTCAAGAGGTCGTGGTACAGGACGTGGTAGTGACAACCACCAAAATAGATTGAATTAGCAATTTGGAGATATGCAGGTTTCAAGAGGTCAAGGTAACTTTAGAGGCAGGGGGAGCTTTAGAGGAAGAGGTGGATGGCAGAACAGAGGTTCTAACAACTCTGGTATTGTGTGTCACTACTGTGGCAAAATAGGTCATATTACAGCCCAATGTTATGCTAAGAAAGATTATATCCGCAGTGGTAAGTTGTAGCAAGGAAACTATGCATCATCTTCACGACAAAATGAAGACAAAAATGAACGTATATTTGTTATGCAGCATATGTTGAACGTTGTTACAAGAAAGGGAACACATGATGATGTTTGGTATGTTGATTCAGGTGCATCCAATCATATGACCAGCCATGCAAAATGGTTTGGAGAGATGCAGAATTTGCAAAATGCAGGTTATGTGCAGATGGGTGATGATTCATGCCACCCAATTTCACACATTGAAAAAGTTTCCTTATCCTTGCATGATTGTAAGACAAAGAGTCTTTCAGATGTATTACATGTGCCATCTATTACAAAGAACTTGGTGTCAGTGGGTCAAATGGTAGAGCAAGGTCTGCAAGTCAGATTTAATGCACAATGTTGCTTTGTAGAAGACTTCAATGACAAGTGCAAGTTAGTTGCAAAGGGAAGTAGAGTTGGACGTATGTTTACTCTGGATGCTGGAATTCCTACTATGAATGCTGCTATGTATGCCAAAGGAAAAGGTGTTGTTGCAGACATTGAAATTTGGCACAAACGCATTGGACATGCAAATGTACAAAGGCTAAAATTAATGCAGTCCAAAGGGTTGGTTACAGGTTTGCCTACATTTAGAGTTGCAGAATTTCATAAGGTATGCGAAGCATGTCAGTTTGGTAAGCAGGCAAGACAACCCTTTTCACATGACAGAGATGTAAGCAGAAATATCCTTGATGTTGTGCATACAGACATTTGGGTCCTACACAAAATGTATCTCTTGGAGGCAGTTCATACTTTGTCACATTCATTGATGATTCGTTCAAGAAAGCTGTGGGTATATTTTATGAAGGAAAAGAGTGAAGTGCTTGAGCACTTTAGAACTTTCAAGGCTGTAGTTGAAAGAGAAACAGGCTTGAAAGTAAAGTGTTTGAGGTCAGATGGAGGGGGAGAGTACCTCTCGAATGAGTTCAGTGATTTTCTAAGGTCTCATGGGATAAAGAGACAGTTCACATGCAGGTATACCCCACAGCAAAATGGGGTTGCAGAAAGGAAAAACATGCATATTGCAGAAGTTGCACGTGCCTTGATAGCTAAAAAGAATATGCCTAAGCATTTTTTGTCTGAGGCAGTTCATACTGATGTTTATATTATGAACAGAACCCCCACAGCTGCAGTTCATGGTATGACCCCCGAAGAATGTTTTACAGGTAAGAAGCCTGATGTCTCACACTTGAAAGTGTTTGGTTGCATTGCGTATGTTCATGTGCCAAATGAGTTGCGGAAGAAACTGGATCCAAAGGCTAAAAAGTGTGTCTTTATTGGATACTCTTTAGAGCAGAAAGGGTATCGCTATTATAACCCTGTCACATGTAAGTTCAGAGTGAGCAAGGATGTCATCTTTGATGAAATGAGTAGCTGGTATGCATCTAGTGGTGATGCATTGGATGATGATGATGATCATGACACTCATGTGCAGGCTGAAAAGCAAGAATCACGGACTCTTAGTGGACCAGAGACATCATCTGGTAGTCCTTGGTCTGGGAGGCTAAGGAGTACCTCTACATCTTCAGGTGCATCTAGTAGCACTACAGGTAAAGACAAAGGAAAGAATAAAGTGTCAGATGGCATTGATGCAATTCTTGATGGAGACTCCAGTGGCTCAGAGAGCTTGGATGATGAGCTTGGCATTTCTTCAGTGAGGACTCCAAGTGTGCAGAGAGCACGCGTCAATGCAAAGACTCCATTGAGTGATCCAGTGGTACGCAGGTCTAGTAGGGTAAGCTACCCTGTTAAAAGATTTGGTTTTCAAGGTTATGCAGCTCACCATTATGCTTATATGGTGAAATTAGTTGAGGATGTTGAGCCCACATGTTTTGAGGAGGTTGTTGGTCATGCTCATTGGGATGCACCAATGGATGAGGAGATGGCTGCATTAGAGGCCAATAAGACTTGGGATCTAGTATCATTGCCAAAGGGAAAGAAAGCTATTGGATGTAAGTGGGTTTATAAGATTAAGCACAATGCAGATGGTTCTATTAGCAAATACAAAGCTAGGCTGGTTGCAAAAGGCTATGCCCAAACATATGGCATAGATTATGATGAAACCTTCAGTCGAGTTGCTAGAATGGCAACTGTCAGATGTGTGATTGCTTTGGCAGCAGCCAAAGGTTGGAGGTTGCAGCAAATGGATGTGAAGAATGCCTTCTTGCATGGTGATTTACAAGAAGAAGTGTATATGGATCAGCCAGCAGGTTATGAAGATTTAGAGCATCCCACGTATGTGTGCAGGTTGAAGAAGGCGCTCTATGGGCTCAAGCAAGCACCTAGAGCATGGTCTAACAAGATCAGAGAGCATCTTGTCAATATTGGCTTTTATGTTTCTGATGCTTATCACTCACTTTATGTGAGAAAGGGAGATGCAGGTTTGGTCATCATAGTCATCTATGTGGATGACTTGATTATTACAGGTGATAGTGATAGTGGGATTGCTGAAGTCAAGGATTTTTTGAGGAAGAAGTTTGAGATGAAGGATTTAGGTGAGCTACGATACTTCCTTGGCATTGAGGTAATCAGATGTGATGATGGTATATGACTGTCCCAAAGACAGTATGGCTTGGATATGTTGTCCAAGTATGGTATGACAACATGTAAACCACTTTTAGTCCCGTTGGAGTAGAATGTAAAGTTGAGTGTTGATGTTGGGGATGAGATAGAAGACCCTACTATGTCAGGAGGATAGTGGGGAGTTTGATCTACATGACCATTACAAGGCCAGACTTGAGCTGCGTTGTTGGTCTTATGAGTCAGTTTATGCAAGTACCTAGAAAGCCACACTTGGATGCAGTGAGACGCATATTGAGATATGTGAAGTCCACATTACATTATGAACTTTTCTATGAGGCAGGTACAGATGTACAGGTGTTTGGATACACAGATGCAGATTGGGCTAGTAGTATGTCTGATAGAAGATCTACCAGCGGATACATGTTCTCTCTTGGTAGTGCAGCAGTTGCTTGGAGCAGCAAAAAGCAATCTACAGTTGCTTTGTCGAGTACAGAGGTTGAGTATAGAGGTGCTGCTGTTGCAGCATGTGAGGTAGTATGGCTGCAAAAGTTATTGGCTGATTTGGATGTGCAGGTGGAAGGTCCAGTTGTCATTTATTGTGACAACATGAGTAGTATACAGTTGGCTAGGAACCATGTGTTCCATGCCAGGACAAAACATATTGAGGTATACTATCACTTTGTGAGAGAGAAGGTACTAGCAGATGAGATTGATTTAGTGTATGTCAGCACACAGGATCAGATAGCTGACATCTTCACAAAGGCGTTGGATACAGAGAAGCTTCAAAAGTTTCGAAGCTTACTTGGAGTTGCAGAGATGTAGTTGAGCTTGAGGGGGAGTGTTGAGATGACAAGCTCAACACATGTGGACATGGATGATGGACCGCCTGGTTAGATGGGTCCACACGTCTACACTTAGCACGTCGGTGGTCATTATGACCCTCACATGGCCACTGACATATTACTTATTATATTCAGGTTGTTACACCTATTTACAGCTGGCATAGTTATAGCGCGAGTCGACTAGTGTAGTCAGTTATGCATTGTTTGACTTAGTAGGCCACTTTCCTTTATGTTGTATCTTATCTATACTTTGTGTACATTGTAAAGTGTGTGGAAGAAGAAGAAGAAATCAGCAAGAAAACGTTTTGGCCTCCATCTCTCTTCTTGTCTCTTGAGTGAGCTTCTCCTTGTGCATTCTGTGTGTGTTGGGCGCAGCATCTTGAGCAACTCCCCCCACCACGCGATTCTTGACAACAAACAATGGTGCAAGTGAGTGCTCGGGACATCTGCTAAGGTGGGGTCCCTCTCTTGACACTTAGCATTTGTCCTTCTTGCCTTGGTGGCAATTTCCAATATCCTCCTAGGGTTATGGAATACCTTCTTTCTAACCACGCTCTTGTATAATAGGAGCGAGCAATTATGCAATTGGATCTATATCCAATAGTTCTCGAATGGTAGCTGTCCTAGCTTGCTAGCCTTTAGCCTAGGGTTCTGGTCTTGGAAAAACGACACCTGAATTTTCATTGTATTAACATTGAGTTGTGTCATGGTTAAGGGTGATATCTTCAAGGTTGTTTTAATTTTATTGAGGCCAGAGGTAGGACCAAGACCAATGAGTGTTTTACTTGTTTCAAGGTCCTCCTAGTAGTTTGGCTCACTTACTTTTAAACCCTAAATAAGTCGAGTTAAGCCTTATCCTTGCGTATATAGGGTTCATTTTATCAAACGGCCCTAAGCAATTTTAGCATTTCATATGCACGACTTATAGCTATCTTTAAGATGAATCCCTAGTAGTGCAACTGAAATCGTCCATGATACCACACAATATAGATGCGAGTCCTTCTTAGGACAATGATGCAATGCAGAGTTCTACTCTTGGAAACTCATTTTCAAGGCACATATGCAAATCTTTAAATAGTGACTTGTATTTTTCTTTTGTGCAAGGAACACAAAATCTTCAACCCTAATGCAAGTGCAGGCTACTTCCCTCTTAAAGGTTTATAAGAGCCTAATACCCGGCTTAGTATTGCAATGCCCTAAACATACTTAACCGTTATCATAGCAACTCATGATCCTCATGGACTTGATTCAAGCCTTTACTCCTATCTTTCTAATTTCACAAATTTTGCGATGCAAAAAGTATGCTTTTTGCTTAATGATGACTATACTTTATCGTCCTAATAACCCATTTTTTCAGTTTCTTTTACCCATCAAGCATGCCAATACTAGTGCATAATCTAAAGCACTACGAATACAATCAATAAAGTCCTTGATTTTCAATGTGCATGAATGCAAAATCTTTTGTGCAAGTTATTCGTTCAAAACATGCCAAAGTGCAATAAAACACAATTTCCAACACGATTGAATGATGCAACCTAAATGGTGGTTAGTTATCATAGATTTTTGCCCGAATACTTCTCCCTTCCCAGTGAAGTTGTTCTATGTTCTTAAGGGCTCCAATCAAGGTATGATCTATGGGACACACCTGGTTACCAAGCGTCATGGTTCCTTGACCTGCAGCTCCATCGGTTGAAGCAAGATTCATGCTCGATTGGACCTTTCTTTGCTTGGGAGGCATCATATAACTCGGCTTTTTCTTTGCAGCTACGTACCGAGGTTACAAGAGAGATGACTCCTTGTGGAAGGAATTAGTCCATAAGAGCCCTCTTAAGGAGGGGGAAAAAGAAAGGGGAAGCTCGGAAGCCTCCAAGGGAAATCTCTCTCTCTCTCTCTCTCTCTCTCTCTCTCTCTCTCTCTCTCTCTCTCTCTCTCTCTCTCTCTCTCTCTCTCTCTCTCTCTCTCTCTCTCTCTCTCTCTCTCTCTCTCTCTCTCTCTCTCTCTCTCTCTCTCTCTTTTCTCTCACACACTCTCTCTCTCTCCCTTTTCTCTTACTTTCTCACCAGTCGGATAGCTGGAAAGAGCAACGATCCTCCCCCTCCTCCTTTCAACACCCAAGGGCCCTTTTATAGAGTATTGGGAGGGGGGCGATTGGTAAGGTATGGATCCCCCCTTATCTCGAACAGGGCGGCCAGCTGGATGGCCGCCACCATGCCAAGTATGGGGGAGGGGAAGAGGGAGTAATCATTATCCCCTGCCCATGTTGTCTTCCTACCAGCTAGAGCTCCCCCCCCCATGCTGCTCATCCTCCATGATAGCCTCCCCTCCCTCCCTCCGTCGACACAAGCAGCCCCCGGCCACCAGTTGGTGGCATGAGAAGGGGGTTTAACTCTTCTTTTCTTTAAAAAAAAATCGTTTAATTAGGGTGGGGCTCGTATAGGAGGGAAATGTTACATTCTTCCCCCCTTAAGGAATCGAGATGTCCTCATCTCAAAAGGAGTTGGGGGTGTTGTTGGTTGAGGGTACTCTCATCAATCCATGTGGCATCTTCTTCTAGAAAGTCCTTCCACTGGATGAGGTACTCCTTGAGGGTTCTACTCCTCAATCTCTTTTCTCGAATGTCTAGGATTCTATCCGGCCAGAGCTCAAGGACTCCTTGGCTTGGCATTACAACTTGTTGATCACTGAGTACATGGCTAGAATTGGATACATATTTCTTTAATAAGCTAACATAAAATACATTGTGAACCTTTACGTTCTTAGGGAGTTGGAGTTTGTAGGTGTTGGGCCCTAAGCACTTGAGGATCTTGTAAGGTATGCAATACCTTGGACTCAATCTTTTAAATTCTTCCAATGACAAGGAACTCTTCTTGGGTTGTACATGAATAAAAACCATGTCTCCCTCATTGAAGAGTCGCTCTTATCTATTTAGATATGCATAGGCTTTCTACCTATCCTTGGCGGCTCTAATGTCTTGTCTAATGGCCTTAACCTACTCGTCTATTTCCTCAAGCATTTCCCTAGAAGCTTCCACCCTTAAAGTAGGATCTGAAAAGCTCAATGGAGTATGGCAATCATGCCCATACAATGCTTGGAAAGGTGTCATTTGAATGCTTTGTTGGTACGAAGCATTATAGGTGAACTCTACCAATGGTAGATATTGGATCCATTTCCTGGGTTCACAAAAACAATAAGCTCTAAGGACATCTTCAATGAATTGGGACCCTCTCTGTTTGGCCATCAATTTGAGGGTGATAGGCTGTACTGAAATAGAGTTGGGTCCCAATGGCCCCAAATATCCCTCTCTAGAAGTGAGATGTGAAGAGGAAGTCGTGGTCACTAATGATCCTTCTAGGCAACTCATGGAGTCTCAATATCTCCTTGATGAACAGTCTGGCAATACCTGAAGCTTTATAATTTTTCTTGACTAGAATGAGGTGTGCAACCTTGGTGAGCATGTCTACTATAACTGTAATTGAGTTGTAGCCCCCTTGCACTGAGGGTAACCCAACAACAAAGTCCATGCTGATAAATTCCCACTTCATTTGGGGGATGTCGTGAGGTTGCAACTTCCTAGGCATATTGACATGTCCCGCCTTAATGAGCTGGCAAGACAAACATTCTGTGATATATTTGAGCACATCTCCCTTAATCCTTCCCCAATGGTAGCTCTTTCTGACCTTGTTGAGAGTCTTGACATATCCAGGATGGCCTAAAAAGGGGGAGTCATGTGCTTCCCAAAGTATTCTCTGTTTGAGTTTCTTGCTCGAGGGTATGCATAATCTTGTCCTAAAATAGACAAGTACCTCATTGACGAAGAATTCTTGATATTTGACCTTAAGTCCTTTTTTCCAAAATTTCCTTTATCATCTCCACATATTCTGGATCATGGCTAGCTTCTTCCTTGACTAGTTCAAGGATAGGGTTGCTAGGCATTGACACCATAGTTGCCAATGATTTGGGCATTGAGGGTTCCTCCATGATAAGAGAGTTGAGAAACGCCTTGCGACTTAGGGCATCAGTGACCACATTCTCTTTGCCGGGTCGATACCTGATCTCAAAATCATACTCCTGCAGAACTTCTATCCAACGACATTGCCTCATGTTGAGGTTGGTCTGGGTAAAGATCCATTTAAGGCTCTTATGGTCTATGACCAAAGAAAACTTGTTATCGAGCAAGTAATTTCGCCAAAGTTTGAGGGCATGAATCACTGCTAACAGCTCCAGGTCATGGGTAGCATAATTCCTTTCATGGGTTTTTAGCTTCTGTGAGAAATAGGCTATAGGATGACCTTCTTACATTAGTACATAGCCGAGCGCAAGTGTGCTAGCATCCATGATAATTTCAAATTCCTTGCTTTAGTCAGGGAGCTTCAAAATTGGTGATGTCACCAAGCTATGCTTAAGTTGATCAAAACTTGCTTGTTCAGAGGGCATCCACACTATGGCAACTTGCTTTTTTAGCAAATTTGTGAGGGGTGTTGTGATTAAAGCATAATCCTTAATGAAGATCCTGTACCAACCTGTTAATCCAAGAAAGCTACACATTTTTTTAATAGTAGCCAGTGGAGACCACTCTTGGACATCCTTAACCTTGGTAGGGTCTACAGAGATTCCTTCATTTGACACAATAAATCCAAGATATTCAATCTTCCTTTTGAGGAAGGCAGAATTTTTTTTCTTAGCATAGAGCTTATGAGTCCTCATGGTCTCAAGGACGATGTGAACTTGGGACTCATGATCCTCCTCTTCCTTGGAATAAACCAAGGTGTCATCAAAGAAGATGAGTACAAAATCATCAAGATATGGTCTAAAAATGTCTTGCATTAGCCTTTAAAGGTGGCAGGGGCATTAATCAATCCAAAAGACATTACTGTGAATTCAAAATGACCCTATCTAGTATTGAATGCCATCTTCGCAATATCCTCATCCTTGACGCGGATCTGATAATACCCTGACCTCAAATCAATCTTGGAGAAGATTTTTTCTCCCTAGGGGATATATCAGCTCTTTAGGGGATATATTAGCAAAAATCTTGTCAGTTTCAGAAGTGGAGCAGCAATGGAAGCATGAACATATGCTGTAATAAACTATTGAAACACAAGACAAAAGAGAAAGTGAAAGAAAGAACACAATACATATGAGAACTCAGATGTATGCTCGGGAAATGGAATCCATAAATCAAACATGGGGTTGTCGCATACAACAGTGAGCCACTGGATGCGTGGGCACCGGTACCAGCACTGGCTCCTCTCTCCACAAGACCTCCAGGTAGTGAACTGACCAGCTGAGGAGGAGGAGCCCATAATAAATAGGCACGAATAATGCCATAAAATATGTCAGATCGGCCAGCAATAAATGCCCAATATGACCATAAAATGACACAATAAAAAATGCCTAAATAGCCTAAATAATATGCCCAAGACTCTACAACTCAGACTCACACATGAGCTCACATATCTGCTAATACCCTCTCTCAGATCATGGGTGATCTAATACAATACAATGGTACAATGAGAATGAATCAAAAACCATACAACATAAAACCACCAAGTAGAACCATGGATACCCAAGCAATGGGTGATCAAGCCATCACCAAGGTGCCTCGGAGTGAACATATGTCGATGTCGATCGTACTGGCTCTAAAAAATAGAGAAGATCATAGTAGCTCTCAATGTCTGTCAACAATGTTGCTGATGTAGCACACATGACCGTCATGTCACCAATACCACAACACATAAATGACCATGGATCCTTTTCTTTGGCCAAACTGCCAAAGTGTCCCCTCATGTGAGCTCTAAACGAAAGCTACCTACTCTCTGTCAAAGAACCAACCCATCATGAACTTGGATGTCAATCCTAGCTCCAGGATTTGAACCTGCTAGACTTCAGTCGATGTGTTAGGGATGTCCCTCTCTAGATATTGTGCATCTGTATAGAAATATAGATAAGGCATGGCTGCCTCATCTCACCATCCTCTCAGACTCTCTCTCTGGCACTAAAGAGTCATGAGGGATGACCTCACCACTACCACTAGAAAGTAGCTGAGGAAGGGGCCACCAAGCCTTTCCCATGATTCGAAGAAGAGGATCCCTTGCGTGCCTTAGGCTTTGCCTTGGCCGGAGGATCCAAGTCAGAATCTTGTCAAGATTGTGGGAGAGAAGGAAGGAGTCTCGCTTGAAGCTTTCTTGCTTGCACAATGGGGGAAGACACACAAGGGTGGAGGCTGAAAACAGTTTTCCTCTTCTTAGTTGTGTAAGCCAAAAGAACTCTCGTACAAAGAAATAGAAGAACCCTATATATGGGTCTCAAACCAAACTCAACTAACTAAGGTGGCATACTAACTGAGCCACAAACTAGAGTAGATAAGGATAGCTATCATGTAGCTATTATTCATGGGCGATGTACCAACCGCGTCTGCAACTGACAAGTCGGTGACATAAATATACAACGGTCACCCTGGCGTATCACGAGTGGAGCTCGATATCTCAACACTCCCCCTCGAGCTCAATCCCAATTCCTGCACACCAAGCAGGTCTCTGAACTTGCGCAGCTTCTCTGCGCCCAATGCCTTCGTGAATATGTCAGCTACCTGATCCTCTGTGCTGACATAAACTAGATCAATAAGACCTAGTAAAACCCTCTCTCGCACATAGTGATAATGCACCTCAATGTGCTTTGTTCTAGCATGATAGACTGGGTTATTTGCCAAGTGTATACTACTCATGTTGTCACAATAAATGACAACTGGCCCATCTGTAGACTGATGCATATCATAAAGTAGCTTATGCAACCAAGCTACCTCACATGCAGCCATTGCTGCACCCCTGTACTCAGCCTCTGTGCTCGACAAGGCAACTGTAGGCTGTTTCTTGCTGCTCCAAGTGACTGCAGCACTCCCAAAAGAAAACACATATCCACTGGTAGATCGTCTATCAGAAATACTACCAGCCCAATCAGCATCAGTGTATCCATGCAACTGTATCTGAACCCCAGTCTCATAAAATAGTCCATACTGCAATGTGGACTTCACATACCTGAGTATGCGTCTAGCCGCATCCAAATGCGGTTTCCTTGGAGCCTACATAAACTGACTTACCAATCCAACAACATAGCTCAAATCTGGCCTGGTAATACTCATATAAATCAAACTTCCTACTATGCATCTGTACATAGTAGGGTCTTCTAGAAGCTCACCTGCATCTGTGCTCAGCTTCACATTCTGCTCCAAAGGAACTGAAATAGGCTTACAGCCTGTCATCCCATATTTGGACAGCATGTCCAATCCATATTGCCTCTGCAAGAGCTGTATCCCACTTGGTGATCTAATCACCTCAATGCCCAAGAAATAACGCAGCTCTCCCAAATCCTTCATCTCAAACTTCTGCTTCAATAGCATTTTCACATGAAGGATATCTTCATCACTGTCACCTGTCATAATCAAATCATCAACATAAATGACAAGTAGCATAATACCTTTCTCTGTTTTTCTCACATAAAGTGAGAAATCTGCCTTAAAATCTGAAAGCCAATAGTGACAAGATACTGTCCTATCTTGTCAGACCATGCTCTAGGTGCTTGCTTCAAGCCATACAAGGCTTTCTTCAACCTGCAAACAAACTCAGGATGAACAACATGCACATAACCTGGTGGCTGCTCCATATAGACCTCTTCTTGCAAATCACCATGCAAGAAGGTATTCTTTACATCCATCTGATGTAAAGACCATCCCTTTGATGCAGCCATAGCAATGACTGCTCTTACGGTTGCCATCCTTGCAACCGGACTAAATGTTTCTTCATAGTCAATGCCATATGTTTGTGCATACCCCTTGACTACTAATCTTGCCTTGTATCTGTTCACAGAACCATCAGCATTGTGCTTCACCTTATAAACCCACTTACAGCCAATTGCATTCTTACCTTTAGGCAAAGGTACTAACTCCCATGTAGCATTTGCTTCCAAGGCATCCATTTCTTCATCCATGGCTTTCTCCCATTTTTCTTTTCCCATGGCTTGCTCAAAAGATGTGGGTTCTGGTTCCTGTATCACTTTGACCATATATGCATAGTGAATGGCTGTAAATCCATCATATTTCAGCCTATCCACAGGATACCTAGCTCTTGTAGACCTGCGCAAAGTAGGTTCACTCCCAGGTGCTCTCAAAACATCCCTGGTCTTCCTTACTCCAGGTGTAACAATAGAAGGAATACCCAACTCATCATCAATGCTCTGTTCTGAGCCACTGGATTCACCATCCACATAAGAGTGACCTGCATTCACATCAAACATGGGCTGATCAACCTTCTCTTTTCCTTTTCGTGGTACCTGCATACCACTATCTGCATTGCTTTGAGAAGATTCTCCTGATCTCAATCTGCCTGTCCATGGCGAAGAATGTGAACCACTGCTAGAGGACGCTCCAGGTCCACTAATATTTTGTGACTGCTGCTGTGAATTCTATGTAGCATTACCATTTTGTGCATCTTCATCATCAATCACATTTACTGGTTTATACCAGCTACTCATCTCATCAAAAACAACATCTCTGCTCACTGTAAACTTACGAGTAGAAGGGTTATAGCATCTATACCCTTTTTGCTGCAGAGAGTAACCAATAAAGATGCACTTCTCAGCTTTTGGATCCAACTTGGATCTCAGCTCATCTGGCACATGTACATAGGCAATGCAACCAAAAATTTTCAAATGAGAAATATCTGGTTTCCTACCAGTATACCTCTCCTCTGGAGTCATTCCATGTATTGCTGCAGTGGGAGTCCTGTTCATTATGTAGACTGCTGTAGCAACTGCTTCAGCCCAATAAAAATCTGGCAAGTCTTTTTCATTGAGCATGGCACGAGATACCTCTCCAATATGCCTGTTTTTCCTTTCTGCAATTCCATTTTGTTGTGGGGTATAACTGCATGAATATTGCTGCTTTATGCCATGCTCCTGCAAGAACTTTGCAAACTCATTTGAGAGGTACTCTCCTCCTCCATCTGACCTTAGGCATTTTATCTGCAAGCCTGTTTCTTTTTCAACCATAGCTTTAAGAGTTTTGAAATGCCCAAAAACTTCACTTTTCTTTTTCATAAAATACACCCAAACTTTTCTGCTATAGTCATCAATAAAACTGACAAAATAATGACAGCCTCCAAGAGATGCAGCTTTAGTTGTCCACACATCAGAGTGAATTAATTCCAATGGCTTCTCACTCTCTTGAACATGTCTAGGAAATGGTTTCCTTGCCTGTTTTCCAAACTGACAGGCTTCACATACCTTATGCATTTCTGCAACCTTGAATTTGGGCAATCCTGCAACAATATTTTGGGCCTGCATTGATTTAAGTCGCTGTACATTAACATGACCAATGCGTTTATGCCAGATATCAATATCTGCAACTACACCGGTCCCATGTGCAAACATTGCTGCACTCAATTCAGACATGTCTGCATCCAATGTAAACATTCTGCCCTTCTTCTTTCCTTTTGCTATCAAGCGACCTTTATTTTTCATATCCTCAACAAAGCATCCATGAGGATTAAATCTGACCTGCAAGCCCTGTTCAACCATTTGACCAACTGAAACCAGATTCTTGGTGATATTCGGGACATGAAATACATCGGACAGGTATTTCTTTTTCCCACCCTGCATAGACAAGGGAATTTTTCCAATCTGCACAATAGGATGTGCAGTATCATCACCAGTCTCCACAAATCCTGGTTTTTCCATTTTCCTTGCATCCTCCATCCATTCTGCATGACCTGTCATGTGGTTTGATGCACCTGAGTCAACATACCATACATCATTGCTTTCTTCTGTACTTGTCATAGAATTGTTCATGTGCTGCACCATGAACAAATGCTCATTTCTGTCATCACCCTGTCTACTAGAAGATGCATAATTCCCTTGTTGCAGTTTTCCATTCATGATGTCATTCTGCTTTTTATAGCAGTCTTTAGCCATATGACCCATTTTACCACAGTAGTAGCATTCAACATTACTGTTTGCATTTTGGCCTCTTTGCCATCCACCACGACCTCTTTGGCTCCCCCTGCCTCTAGAGTTACCACGTCCTCCTCCATAGGACTGGTTTTCTTGAGTTTGCTGCATATTCTGATTTCTGCCACGGCCTCCAAATCGGCCTCCTCTACCTCTGCCTCTACCTCTTCCAGCATTTGAGTAGAAGACAGCTTCTTTTGAAGTTCCTCCTGAAGAAGATGCACCACCATTTCTCTGTTCCTCAGAAATTAGAAGAGCAATCAACTCCTCAAAATCAGGAAATCTTTCACGAACTGAAATGGATGTCCGAAACTGTGCATAATCCTTTCCTAGACCATTCAAGGTCACGGAAACTAAATCATCATCTTCCACTGGCGACCCAATGGAAGCAAGTGCATCTGCAATCTTCTTCACCTTCATGTGGTAGTCGTTGATGCTCATACTTTCTCTTTGCACATTATGCAACTCTTGCTTGAGCTGCATTTTCCTGGCTTGCGTATTTGTGTTGTACATTTTTGACAAAGTATCCCATGCCTCCTTTGGCGTACTTGCATCCTGAATATGCACAATCATAGAGTCTGAAATACTGATAGACAGCCAATACATAACTTTCCTGGCTCTCTCATGCCATGTTTTAAATGCCTGCATTTGTTGTTGATTGGGAACATCAGGAAGAACTAGTTCTTCTTCATTTCCTGCAACAAATTCCCAATATCCTTTTCCCATAAGGAAATTTGTCATTCTAAACTTCCATGCCTGGAAGTTGTTCTTGTCAAGCTTTTCAGTGACAATCTGTGAAAGAGAATCAGACGCCATTACAGAATACTGCAAGAAATTCAGTCACTGCAAAAAACACAGCTTCACCCTCACAAGGGCAAATCTGCAAAACTGGCGAAAGTGGTATTTGACCACACAGTCACTTCCTAGTGACGATTTTGCATAAACAGGAACCAAGGATGATTCTGAAACTCCCAATGTCTCTGCGCACAAGCATACGATGCAATTTCTACAGTAACTTTTCACCGACCTGTAGAACAGTGGTCGCACAGCATAAAACTGAGCCTTTTCTTGAGTGCGTGCAGAAAACTTCCGTCTGCAAAACAGGCCCCGAAATGGCCTCAAATCAAAAAAACAAGGTCGCCAAGGGCTAAAGCCATCTCCCGCAGCATATACTGCCCTCTTGCTTCACCGCGAAGGGCGTCTCAACCTGAGACAATGCACTCCTGCAATTTCCGGCTGTGCTACCTGCAGAGATCTGCTCCCAAAACAGGAAATGAAAGCAACACTGCTCCTCTTACCAGAACACCGCGAGCTTGGCTTGCTTTCTTGAGCTCCTTACCACGAACAAGGCTCTGATACCATGTCAAGATTGTGGGAGAGAAGGAAGGAGTCTCGCTTGAAGCTTTCTTGCTTGCACAATGGGGGAAGACACACAAGGGTGGAGGCTGAAAACAGTTTTCCTCTTCTTAGTTGTGTAAGCCAAAAGAACTCTCGTACAAAGAAATAGAAGAACCCTATATATGGGTCTCAAACCAAACTCAACTAACTAAGGTGGCATACTAACTGAGCCACGAACTAGAGTAGATAAGGATAGCTATCATGTAGCTATTATTCATGGGCGGTGTACCAACCGCGTCTGCAACTGACAAGTCGGTGACATAAATATACAACGGTCACCCTGGCGTATCACGAGTGGAGCTCGATATCTCAACAAATCTGAGGTAGATGATGACTCGTTGGAGGAGTCTACATCCCACTTCGTCTTCTGCTCCTTTTTCTTCTTGGAAGCCGCTAACTCTTTGCATTCCTTCTGTAAAGGGCCCTTCTTGCCACAATGGTAACACTAGGCCTTCGACTTCTTCATTTTTGAACCCCTCTCTAAAGCTATGAAAGCCTCACTTTAACCTCCAGATAATGGATCATCAGTAGATGAGCATGAAGGAGCCATCTATAGAGGATTTAGAAGAGGATTAGAGAAAAGAAGGTATTTGGAGAGGGAGCACAGCCAAAACACGAGCACAAACTGCAAAAAACAAGAGTTCACATATAGTATAACCCAAAATCTGAACAAAAGAAGACAAAAAGTGTTGCAAAAAATCAAAAAATCAGTCAAAAAGTGCTAAAAATGGCAAAAACGGCTTGAAGCTACAATCGGCCAAGCTAGGAAGGAGTCAAGAACACCAAAACACAAGCTAAATACTACCACAAACAGGCTGGAAAACTAGTGTAGCAGCGTGAAAATTGAAAACGCAGGCAGCAGTAGAGGGGCTATAGACAACAAGTGATGGTAAATCTACAAAAAACGTAGGTAAAACAAGTCGCCTATATGGAGCAGCAGTCGCCTAATCAGCAAGGGTGAAAATAGTCTTGAAATCAGCAAGAAAACACAGCATGAGCACAAATCTTGAAATTTGATACCATGTTAGAAGTGGAGCAGCAATGGAAGCGTAAACATATGCTGCAATAAACTATTGAAACACAAAACAAAAGAGAAAGGGAAAGAAAGAACACAATATAGATCAGGACTTAGATGTATGCTCGGGAAATGGAATCCATATATTAAACACAAGATTGTCGCATACAACAGTGAGTCACTGGTTGCGTGGGCACCGGCATTGGCTCCTCTCTCCACGGGACCTCCAGGTGGTGAACTGACCAACTGAGGAGGAGGAGCCTAAAATAAATAGGAATGAATAAAGCCATAAAATATGTCAAGTCGGCCAACAATAAATGCCCAATATGACTATAAAATGACACAATAAAAAATACCTAAATAGCCTAAATAATATGCCCAAGCCTCTACAGCTCGGACTCACACATGAGCTGACATATTTGCTAACAGTCAGTCATTCTTTGCCAAGACCCAAGAGCATCACATAAGCCAAAAGCCACCACTTGGTACGTAAAAGTACCAAAAACTATAATGAATGTCGTCTTTCACTTATTCTCTTAAGCTATGGCCATTTGATTATAACTCGCGAAATAGTCCATGAAAGAGTAAATCTCTCGTCTTGCCAATTGATCTAAAATCTAATCAATAAAGGGTAGAGTATAATAGTCCTTCACTATCTGCTTGTTCAATTCCTTAAAATCGACACACAGTAAAATTTGATTGTTCTTTTTCTTTCTTATTACTATCGGTGAGCACCATTTTGTATGTTCCATTGGAAAGATCAAACCACCCTTCTATAAAATGTATCAATTCCTCAAAAAGAGATTCTCTAAGCACAAAAGGTATAAGTCTAACCTTCTACCTCACTGGCTTACTACATTCCTTGAATGGGATTGTATGCATGCCAATAGAGGGGGGAATCCTCTTTATTTCATCATAACTCCATGTGAATATATCCCTAAACTCCTATAGAAGTGCCACATAATCCGCATGCTCATTAGTAGATAACATAGTGCTGAGTTTAATGGGGTAGGGATCATTGGAAGTCCCAAGATCCAATTCTATCACATCAACATCCTGAACCTATCCTTTGCCTCTATTGGCTCATTTAAACATACTTTGTAAACCTCTCAATCATAGAATCCTCTTCGGAATCATTGGAACTTGAGGTTCCAATAAATGAGGTTCCCTCAAGTGTCTCCCATTTTGTAGTGGGAGGTAATGTCCTTTCATCCAATGGGCACTCAGGGTATGAATCTAGAATTAATCTCTTTAACCCATGGCCCAAAATCAATTGACCAGCTGGGATATCCACCAAACAATCGGAATGTAATATCCACATATGTCCAAGCAACAACCGATAGCTTAGCCTCCCAATGAATCGGATAACACGAAAGTCAAGGATGCACTCAATATTAGCAACCATCACATGCACTTGCATTACCATTCCTTCCAATTGGCTTAGGCTATCATCAGCCATTTTTTAAACCATTGTGACATCCTTTTGAATTGGTAGACCCGGTCTCTCCAATAAATCCATACTCATAATGTTTACGAATGAATCGGGTTCCACCACTACGTTGTCTATCAAGATTCCATTGATATATGCTTGCACCCTAGGGCAGTGCTTCTCTACATGATCCCACCATTCACTACCCACTCGATGGACACCAAAAGGTTCTACAACATACCCCATTCATAGGATTTTCTTGAACTCCTTATGAACGTTCTATGACAATTGGATTAGTTGTAGCAGATTCATATCCAGTTTGACTTCACATAGCATGTTTGCTAGGTCAAACTCTCAAAGGTTTGTGGCTACTCTCTTCTCTTTCCACATTAGCTTCTCTTTCGATTCTTGATGATCTTAGTACCCTCCTTTCTTCTTATTTGTATTTCCTTTGACCACATGCTCCTCTACAATACCATCATTTTTAAGAGGACCCGCTTGGGCATCCAAGACTTTCTTATCATCCCTACTAGGTTAGGGTTAACTTTGCTTGTATTAGGATCACATCTTTCTAAGTGTCTTTCAATTTCTGACACCTACTTACTACCCTAACATTGTTAGGAGATAAACTCTCACTTATAAGAAAAGTTTCAGTCAAACTTACCCCATTGGGCATTTTCCCAAGTGTGGCTTTACCCCTTTGCAAAATGTACTTAAGGCCCACTCCTTTCGTATTCTTGGTATTTGCACAATGATTCATAGGCCTAGGTTGCTAACTACACTGAGCACTTAACTCTCACACATCAAATCCCAACCCCTCACTCAAACCACCTCTCACTCATACCACCTCAACCCTAGCCACTCACTCAAACCACCTTTGCACCACCACACTCACTCAAACCACCTCTCACTTTGACCCTAGATCACTCACTCAAACCACCTTGCTCATTCAAACTACTCTCACTCAAACCACCTTGACCTTAGCTCACTCACTCGAACCACCTCTCACTTGCACCACCTCACCCCTAGCCACTCGCTCGTACTACCTCACTCTCGTCACCTCTCACTTGCACCACTTCACTCGAACCACCTTGGCTCCACCACCTCACTCACTCGAACCGCCTCTCACTCACACCACCTCACTCACTTGAGCCACCCCTCAATTGCACCACTCTCACTCAAACCACCACACCTCACTCATAATCCTCTCTCACTAATCCCCCACTTACTCATCCACACTCATATTCTCACTCATCCCTACTCACTCATGCTCTGTAAACTCTCACTTATCACCCAGTCACACTAACCAATCACTCCCACACTCACTCACACTCCTACTTACACACACACACTACACCTCAAGGCTCACTCATACTTGTCTTACTCACATTCTAAATTTGAACCTTTTTCTTTAAGTATTTGCATCAAACAGCCATCCTTACTTACCATATTGTTATCATGACATGGTTGTGATACTTTGAGGAATTGATTGCACCCATGGACATTGCATTGGAAAGGAAGAAATCCTAATTTTGCACACCTCACTCTTGCAAGTTTTTGAATCAAAGTGTTGCAAAGTGCCTTGATAACTTGTGGGTTTTGAAGTCTAGCATTTTCAATAAATATCTTAATGACTTAAGAACTCAACAACAGCTTTTTAAACTAAGTAACCACCTCATCATATTGCAAGGACCTTGCACACATTGCACTTAGCACCTAGGCAACCTTGGCAACACACACTGGGCTGACATTACCTTAGGTCATTTAGGATCATAATACACAACCACAAGAGTCACTTTCACATCTACATATAGGACACACTACAAGTCATTAGGGGAGGAATTGTCCAACCAAGCCACCATCATCATGTGCTCCATTCCAATCATTACAAGGGCACGATGAGTAAAATATTATCGACCAACCTATCATAAGTCCTAAGACCCCTTTGAATAATTTTGAACCACATTCAAAGAATGTGCCAAGATCGCAGCAATTGAGATGAGAAGCCAACCATTGTGCCCATAATTTCACCATTTTCACTTAGTGCAAATCACAAGACCAGTTGACCAACGAGAGACAAATTTGAAGGATAGAAACTCCAAGCAATGAAGTCACAAAATACAAGAAGAACTGACAAGCCTAGAACTAAATGAGAACACCCACACTGAGAACCACACAAGACCATTGCAAGAAGAGTTGAAGAGTTTGTCATCTAGCTATTAAGAGCCTTACACTTTATTGACATGCCTCATAGTGGACTCGACCTTAGGTCTTGAAGTCCTAAAACCTGATGAGTCAACACAACTGAGTGAATATTCCTATCCATCTATCCATTCACATGTTGCTAGAGCTAGCAACGCAAGAGCCTAGGCCAAAGCTAGAAAACTGGATGGTGATAGATAAATTTCAAAGGGTTATGGTGATAGATAAATTTCAAAGGGTTGGCCTAGATGCATGGAGTGAAGCATCACTCACGTGTATCATGGCTGTCCAACATGCAAGGTTTCATGTAGTACCCTAACTAGGTCTACCATGCCTAATATACAAAAGGTCCAAGCCACAAACAATGAACCAAAAGATGAAGATTTAATCCCTCCTGGATATATTAGGGTCAAACTAACTGGCAAGCAAGAGCTCATCATTGACACTCTCATAGACGAAGGTTCGGATTACAACATCTTGACCTATGAGTTTTGGAGATCGGACAACCTGAACTCATCCCAACCAATGCAGCTACCAAGCCGTATGGAAGATCATCCTATTCCCTCTTAGAACAATGCAAAATTATCTTGACTGTTGAGACTAAAAGCATGCCCATAGTGTTTTATCTGCTTCCAAATCGAGAAGATATGGAAAAGAAAATTTGGACCTTTCAAGCATGCAACCACATGCATTGTGGACTATGAAGCACACTGTATACACCTAAGCTTTTGAGACGTGGAGATTGTCAGTACTTTCAACAAAGGGGACCTTGTCTCTTCTCTAGAGGAGGGAAAGAAGCTTGTCTCAGAGTCAGATTGAATCCCTAGTGGAGATTGTCAGTACTTTCAACAAAGGGGACCTTGTCTCTAGAGGAGGGTAAGAAGCTTGTCTCAGAGTCAGATTGAATGCCTAGAGAGGACAACCAGAGAGTTCTTAATGAACTACTCAAGGCACACAAGAACAAGAGAAAACCGATTAGTAGGAAGCCTCTTAGAACCAAAGGAAAGACCACAGCTACTAGAAACACTACCACAGCTTCTCCAACTGTTGGGAAGATATTTGCATCTAGAAGGTGAAAGAGATTTAGGGCAAGTAATCGGAAGCATCGATGGAGAGCTAGCACAAGGTTGCGATGGGTGCCGAAAGCGTTGCTTGGTGCTCAAGGGTTTTATGTGAGAAATTGTTGGATTTGGTTACTAAAACAACAAATTGTAGGAACATATGTAGGAGAAATGCAAGCACCATGGACAATTATTGAGCAAAGAAATGCACTTTGGACTTCAATGCATGATCCTACATATGTTGTTGCTACATCTCTCCAAGTGCTTGCACTTGTCCATGGTGTCAACATTTCCAAATTGGCTAAACTTGATCCCTTGTGTGACAAACTTCTTTCAGAGGAAGAGCTACACATTGCAAGTCAATTAGAACAACAAGACATGATAACTGATGTAACTAAATATATATTTTGTTCCACCCATGACCCACAACTCCTTGATGAGCATGCTTCATTAGAATACCAAATCTTACCTCTACTTCTATTTCTACAATGACTGAATCTTCATCCAATGATGTGAAGCAGAGTGATGTACATAAACCTTCTCCTAGCCCCCCAGACATAGTGGTTGGAAGAGGTATGCTTGTGACTCCAGATCCTAGGCCCAATGCCATTGATGTCCCTACTAACTCACCCCACCAGTTAGTCCCAATTGAGCCGGTTGAACCTCGAGATACTTCCGAGAAGGTTGCTAAGACACATCTCCAGATCAGGCCTACTAAACCTGGCCCTCCTTCTGGCATCAAGCCTTTGCTAGTCTGTCGACCATTGAGTACCATGGTTGCTCATTTGGCAAAGAAACTCAATTCCTCTGAAATAGATTGCCTACTCCAATTTGAGGCTATATACACTACTTATGCCAAGTTGTTTGCAATGATTGATCCAGGCCTTGCTGATGATGAGGTAGTTTAGGTTGCTTCTCAATGGCATTCCACTTGGGAGGACAATGAACATCTTTTCGATAAAAGCCTCTTGATTTAGGAGGAATATGTTAGGACTCTCCCTCAAAAGCACTTGCTATCATGCCGATTTATTCTTTCTTAAGCTTTTGTGACCAAAATCCAAGACCAATCAATACTTGATGCGCTTGAGCAAAATTATCATTCCTCAAGTTTGTTCTTGCAAAAGTGGTTTTCTCATCGACTTGAGATCTCTTACAATGGAAATCATCTTATGTTGACCACACTTGAGAATCGCTATATAGTCAGTATACTTCAAGCTGACTGAACTTACTGTGAGACCACTTCACTTCGCTCTATCATCCTAGCTCGAAATCTTGCCTTGCCACGAAAGCTGCTATATCACCCATTGCTTGACAAGATTTTAATCAAAGATGAACTACACATTGCTAATCGCTTCAGGATCTTTGCTTGGTTATTATTTCCTACATTTGTGGACTTGTCTCCAAACCACTTAGCTCTAGATGCTTTTGCCGAATGGGAGTAGAATCTGAAATTCTATGACTGATGGATCCCAAAAATTGTAAATTACTAACTCTTTTTTTTCCTTTTTTGTTTTAGTTTCTTTGTGCATATTTTTATTTAGCTCAATTTTTTACACTAAAAATAGAAAAATCCCTCAAACTTTAGAAACGACGCTACATCTTATGTGAGGAAAAACAAACAAAAACAAGAGGTACAAGCTCAAACCCTTTTGCTCCTCATGTGACAGTGAAATTCAAAGAAGAAAAAAAGTTGTTCATAATTCTTTGTGTCTTTTTTCCTTGCATCCACTGCATGGTACTCCCAAAGTTTCACCAAGTGATTGCAAGAAAACAATAGGTGACAAAGCAATGCAATGAGCCTCAAGTCTTGAAGACAATATCATCGGCAATAGAAGCTTCCTATGAATATCCTATGCTACAACAACATTAACGACTTAAAGCTAACACTAGCATCAAAACCTTCCTAAAGATCTCAAGCTCGAGAGGCATCACGTCAAGACATCAAAGGCCAATCAAGACAACGAGTTTATCTTGGAGTCTCACTAAAGAAACACAAAACTTAAAGAACTCAACAATGAGGTTCCCATTTCTTCAATGACAACATACCTTGACTACAGCATCCAATGGTCATCTACTTCCTTTGCAGCCATTGCAAATTGCTTCATCAATAAGCATACCAGTCTTCATTGCCAAGTTCAGGTTTTTCTTCACCAATAACTTCATCAACAATGTGGCAATGTGCTTCAATGTCTAGGCTCAATATTCAAATCTTCATTCTACGCACCTCAGTGCACCAATCATCTTATGCACCAAGTTTTATTCTTTGCAGTCAGCCTTTTGATCTCATACTTCCATTTCTCCTTGTAAGGAAGCCTACCTTATTGTATATCACTATTGCTACTTGACATGCCAAAAGAAAAAAAGAAGAATAATAAAGAGAGAAAATAAAAAAAAGTGTAACAAAAAATGAGAGGCAAAAAAAGAAAAAAAAAGAAATGTGCACTGCATCTCACCTAGGGGTCCTCAAGTTGGATGCGTCCAATGGCTTCGGTTAGCTAGCTCCATCTCTAACCCCCTAGCCCTTTTCCCATTTTCCCATACATTTTCTTAGGGTACATCAAGGTCAAGACATACCTAAGGAGTCTTGGCTCGCCTAGGTTAGAGACATGTCTCCCGAGTCACCTACACATTTCATCCCTTCATTTGATTTATCCAATGTTATCAATCCTCACTTCCTAGCAAGGTGAAAAAGGTTCTTCAACATAAAGCCAACCATTGCATCAGCTACATCAGCTACTACTACCATGTGTGGTTGATCCTACAGAGCCCATGCTCTTCAAGAGCTTATTGATTTGGACACTTGCTAACTCCTTTTCCCTCAGTCATGACAATTTTTTCCATCATCATCTATTCCAATTTCTTTGCTTCCTCAAGCATCACCATCAATAGAAGCACTTGTGGAGAAGTCTTCTAACTATGTATTAGACTATGTAAGCACGTGCACTCACTTAGTATTTGCACCATAACCTATTCACGATTTTGGGTCCTCAAGTGTGGGACCACACTTCAAGATTGCCTAGAGTTTCGACCCATCTCCCAAACTAACATCATTATTTGTCTTATGCATGAACAACAGACTAGAAATTTTCCCTAGGGAGTGATTGCATGAGAGGTTTTACTTTGTAGGTTCAACATTTGTGGAGGATCACATGTCATCACTGTTGAGATGGCAAGCTCAACACGTGCGGACATTGATGATGGACCGCCTGGCTAGATAAGTCTGCACGTCTACACTTAGCACATTAGTGGTCATTATGATATCACATAGCCACTGACTTATCACTTATTATATTTAGTTTGTTACACCTACCTATAGCTGGCAGAGATATAACGCCAGTTGATTAGTGTAGTCGGTTATGCACTATTTGACTTAAAAGGCCACTTTCCTTTATGTTATATCTTATCTATACTTTGTGTACATTGTATAGTGTGTGGAAGAAGAAGAAGAAACCAGCAAGAAAACGTTTTGGCATCCATCTCTCTTTTTATGTTCTTCAGTGAGCTTCCTCTTGTGTATACATTGTGTATACAATGTGTTTGACGTAGCAGCTCAAGTAAGTCCCCCCACCATGCGATTCTTGACATGGTATCAGAGCTGCACCACTGAGAAAGGCTGATTTTGAAGGCTGAATTGAAGGAGAAGAAGCAAGGTTTGAGTAAGCAAGCAACGGGTAAGAAGCTCTCCCATTCTTCCACTCTCTCTCTTGGATAGTGCGTGTGGAGGCACCGGAAGTAGGGTCGAGCAAAAATCTCAGATTGCTGTGAGATTTGGTATACAAGTAGAGCACTATATATTCTATAGATTGGCCCTTTAGGGCTCTCCCGTAATTATTTTGGGCATCTGAGGCCATTTCAAGCCTTGTTTTAGAGCCGCAAGGTTGCGGACAGCAGTTTCAGGGTAACTGTGATTTCGGCTGTATTGACCGAAAGTGGGTGCATAGGTTACAGATTGCGAATCTGTAATTTTTGAGGTGTTTACAGGAAGCAAACATAAGGTTTATATGCAAACAGGTTGCAGATTACATGTACTATTGAGCAATCAGTGAAAAAGGTTGCTTGGTGTAGTGTTGTGCACATATTGTGAAAGATTGCAGAAGACTAGCCTACTGTGTTGTATCCTTGTTTGTGATAATGGCAGAGAACAGTGGAAATCCCATTATTGAGAAGCTCGATAAGAACAACTATCCTTCATGAAGTTCTGTGTGATGAACTTCCTCATTGGAAAGGGCCTTTATGAGTTTGTTTCAGGTGAAGAAAAGGAGCCAGAGCTAGGTATCCCTCCAACTGCAGATGAATTAAAAGCATGGAAAGAATGGAATGCAAAAGACAAAAAGGTGATGTACTGGTTATCTACAGTCATTGATAATACTATGCTAGGACATATCAAGCATGCAGAAACTTCACATGCAGCTTGGACAATTTTTGAGAGCATGTTTTCAGTAAATACAAAGGCATGAAAGATTCAACTCAAGCAAGAGTTGAATGCCTTGAAGAAAGGGAAAATGTCTATCAATGAGTATGTGTTGAAGGTGAGGAGCATTGCAGATGCTTTAGCAGCGATTGATGCGATGCCGGATGATGATGATTTGGTTTCATCCACTCTAAGTGACCTTAAGAATGAGAAGGCATGGAAATCATTTGTTACTTCAGTATATATACGAAAGCCATTTTTAAATTTTGATGAGCTAATCTCTCTCATGATTACTGAAGAGATCAATATGCAGGGTGATTCATGTGAAAGAAATGGTGAACAAGTCCAAGCATTTTACTCAAGTTCAGGAAGGGGACGTGGTAGATCCTCTTCAAGAGGCTGTGGTATGGGACGTGTTGTGATAAGCAGCAAAATAGGTTCAATCAACAGTTTGGTGAAATGTAGGTTTCTAGAGGTCGAGGAAACTTTAGAGGCAGGGGGAGCTTTAGAGAAAGAGGTGGATGGCAGAATAAAGATTCTGGAAATTCTGCTATTATTTGCCATTATTGTGGCAAAAACAGGCCATATTGCAACCCATTGCTATGCAAAGAAGGATGATATTCGTAGTGGTATATTGCAGCAAGGAAACTATGCATCATCTTCACAACAAAATGAAGACAAAAATGAGCGTCTGTTTGTTATGCAGCATATGATGAATGCAGTTACAGGAAAGGGGACACATGATGATGTATGGTATGTAGATTCAGGTGCATCTAATCATATGACCAGTCATGTTGAATGGTTTGGAGAGATGCAAGACTTACAAAACCTAGGTTATATGTGCAGACGGGTGATAATTCATGCCACCCAATTTCACACATTGGAAAGGTTCCCTTGTCCTTGTATGTTGGCCAGACAAAGAGTCTGACAGATCTATTACATGTGCCATCAATTACAAAGAATCTAGTATCTATTGGCCAAATGGTAGAGCAGGGGTTGCAGGTCCGATTCAATGCAAAAGGTTGTTTTGTAGAAGACTTTAATGATAAGTGCAGGTTGGTCGCAAAAGGAAGTAGAGTTGGCCGAATGTTTACTTTAGATGCTGGAATTTCTACAATGGATGCTACTATGTATGCTAAAGGAAAAGGAGTAGTTGCAGATATTGAAATATGGCATAAACGTATTGGACATGCAAATGTGCAAATGCTAAAATTAATGTAGTCCAAAGGATTGGTTACAGGGTTGCCCTCTTTTAGAGTTGCAGAATTGCATAAAGTTTGTGAAGCATGCCAGTTTGGTAGGCAGACGAGACAACCCTTCTCGCATGATAGAGAAGTGAGCAGAAATATACTTAATGTAGTACATACAGATGTTTGGGGACCTACACAGAATGTATCTCTTGGTGGCAGCAAATACTTTGTCACATTTATTGATGACTATTCAAGGAAGCTATGGGTATACTTCATGAAGGAAAAGAGTGATGTGTTTGAGCACTTTAAATCTTTTAAGACAGCTGTTGAAACAGAAAAAGGCTTAAAAGTGAAGTGCTTGAGATCAAATGGAGGGGGAGAGTACCTCTCTAATGAGTTCAATGGCTTCTTGAGGACTCATGGGATAAAGAGGCAATTTACTTGCAGGTATATCCCACAGCAAAATGGTGTTGCAGAAAGAAAAAACAGGCATATTGCAAAAGTTGCACAGGCATTACTGGCTGAAAAAAATATGCCCAAACATTTTTGGTCTAAGGTTGTCCATATTGTTGTTTACATTATGAACAAAACTCCCATAGCTGCAATTCATGGGATGACTCCTGAAGAATGATTTACTGGCAAGAAGCCTGATGTATCACACTTGAAGATATTTGGTTGTATTGCATACGTTCATGTGCCAGATGAGCTATGGAAGAAGCTTGATCCAAAGGCAAAAAAATGTGTTTTTATTGAATACTCTTTAGAGAAGAAAGGGTATCGCTGCTATAACCCTATCACAGGTGAGGTAAGAGTGAGCAGGGATGTTATCTTTGATGAGATGGGAAGTTGGTATATACCTACTGGTGATATTTTGGATGATGATAATGATCAAGACAGCTATGTGCAGAAAGATAAACAAGAATCACGGAGTCTTAGTGGACCAGAAACATCATCTGGTACTACACCTACAGTGAGCCCTTGGTCTGGGAGACTAAGGAGTAGCCCCACATCTTCAAGTGGATCTATAAGTGTTGCAAGGAAGGACAAAGGAAAGAAGAAAGTGCTAGATGGTAATGATGCATCTACCAGTCATTTGGGATTGGATGGAGATTTTAGTGGTTCGGAGAGCTTGGATGATGAGCTTGGTATTCCTTTAGTGAGGACACCAGGTGTACAAAGAGCTCATAGTAATGTAAAGGCTCCATTGAGTGATCCGGTGGTATGCAAATCTAGCAGGGTCAGATACCCTATTAAAAGATTTGGTTTTGAAGGTTATGCAGCTCACCATTATGCTTATATGGTGAAACTAGTTGAGGATGTTGAGCCCACCTATTTTAAGGATGTTGTTGGTCATGCTTATTGGGATGCAGCAATGGATGAGGAGATGGCTGCATTAGAAGCCAATAAGACTTGGGATTTGGTACCTTTACCTAAGGGTAAGAAAGCTATTGGCTATAAGTGGGTTTACAAAGTCAAGCATAATGCAAATAGTTTAGTTAGCAGGTATAAAGCTAGGTTGGTTGCAAAAGGCTATGCTCAAACATATGGCATAGATTATGAAGAGACATTCACTCTAGTTGCTAGGATGGCAACTGTTAGATGTGTGATTGCCTTGGCAGCAGCAGCCAAAGGTTAGAGTTTGCAACAAATGGATGCTAAGAGCATCGCACATATGTGTGCAGGTTAAAGAAGGCGCTCTATGGGCTGAAGCAAGCACCTAGAGCATGGTCTGATAAGATTGGAGAATATCTTTTCAATATTGGATTTTGTATTTCTGATGATGATCACTCACTTTATGTGAGACAAGGAGATGCAGGGTTGGTCATCATAGTCATCTATGTGGATGACTTGATTATTACAAGTGACAGTGACAATGGGATTGCTGAAGTTAAGGACTTCTTGAAGAAGAAGTTTGAGATGAAAGATTTGGGTGAGCTAAGATACTTTCTTGATATTGAGGTGATCAAATGTGATGATGGTATATGGCTATCCCAAAGGCAGTATGGCTTGGATATGTTATCCAAGTATGGTATGACAGCATGTAAGCCTCTTTCAGTACCATTGGAACAAAATGTAAAGTTGAGTGCTGATGTTGGGGATGAGATAGAAGACCCTACTATGTTCAGGAGGATAGTAGGGAGTTTGATTTACATGACTATCACAAGGCCATACTTGAGCTATGCTATTGGCCTTGTTAGTCAGTTTATGCAGATGCCTAGAAAGCCTCCTTTGGATGTAGCTAGACGTATATTGAGGTATGTGAAGTCCACTTTACATTATGGACTTTTTTATGAGGCAGGTAAGGACATACAAGTCTTTGGATACACAAATGCAGATTGGGTTGATAGCATGTCAGACAGAAGCTCTACGAGTGGATTCGTGTTTTCCCTTGGTAGTGCAACAGTTACATGGAGTAGCAAAAAGCAACCTACAGTTGTTTTATTGAGTACAGAGGCTAAGTACAGAGGTGTTGCTATGGCAGCATGTGAGGTGGTGTGGTTACAAAAGTTATTAGGTGATTTGGATGTGCATGGAGATGGTCCAATTGTCATTCATTGTGACAACATGAGCAGCATACAGTTAGCTAGGAATCCAGTGTTCCATGCTAGGACAAAACACATTGAGGTGCACTACCACTTTGTGAGAGAGAAGGTACTTGCAAGAGAGATTGACTTGGTATATGTCAGCATTCTGCCCTGTGCCCAGGGACAAGAGAAGTAAGTTGGATCCCAAGAGTGTCAAATGCATTTTCCTTCATTATGGGGATGCAGGCGAGATGGGTTATCGTCTCTGGGATCCGTAGGCGCGGAAAGTCATCTGCAGTCATGATGTAGTCTTCCATGAAGACAATATGCATAGGCAGCCTGAGAGAGTTGTTGAGATCCGCAGGATCATATTTTAGGAGGAGCCGAGAGCTCCCACACAGCCAGTTGGATAGCCTACAGCTGCAATAGATGCTCATGGTCAGGGCATTGGACAGGCAGCTGGGCAGGCAACAGAGCCTACCGTGAGATGGTCTACTAGAGACAAACATCCACCAGATAGATTTCAACCCTCGATGCATTATGTCTTCGTTACAGATATAGGAGAGCCTTTCACTTATGATGAGGCTATGCACAGGGGTGATAGTCACTCCTGGGAGAGGGCTATGCAGTCTGAGATAAACTCCTTGCATAAGAATGACACTTGGGATTTGGTTTCCTTGCCTACAGGCAAGAAGGCTTTGCCATGCAAGTGGATGTACAAGCTAAAAAGTACCCCTGGACACCCCAAGCCGACATACAAGGCTAGATCGGTAGCAAAGAGTTTTAAGCAGGAGCATGGCGTGGACTTTGATGAGATCTTTTCTCATGTGGTTAAGATGACCACCCTACGCTTATTCTTGGCTTTGGTTGCTCAGCTTGACTTGGATTTATACCAAATGAATGTCAAGACGGCTTTCTTACATGGGGACTTATATGGTGAGATTTATATGGAGCAGCCTAAGGGCTTTGCAGAACCTGGCAGGAAGCACCTAGTGTACAAATTGAAGAAAAGTCTTTATGGCTTGAAATAGGCACCTAGGGAGTGGTATCATAAGTTTGATGCCTTTATGCAGTCACAGGGCTACAGCTAGAGTGCTATGGATCCATGTCTTTACACGAAGAAAGCTGCTGATGGTTCTTTATTGATTTTGGTACTCTATGTGGATGATATGTTGATAGGCAGGGAAAGCTTTTCACTCCCTCTACTTTCCCTCCCTATCTTTTATCTCACGGCTATTTCTCCCTTACGGGATACCATCCGAGGCCATGATGATGATTTGGATTTTTAGGTTCAGGGGGGAAAAATAATAAGGGGGATACGGGGGATTAAGAGGAAAGCTTAGGGAGTTGTGGGGAAAAAAAAGAAAAGAGTTATGAGGGGGTTGAAAAATGGTTAAAAAGGGTTATAAGGGGGTGATAAGGTTTAGGGGAATAAAACACGGGGGGGGGGGGGGGGGGGGGGGGGGGGGGTGGGGGTAGGTTCCCAAAGTCAAGGGAGGGGCTTAAGGGGAAAAGGGAATTTAAATGCTTTTAAGGCTCAGCTCAAGAAGAGCTTTGAGATGAAAGATCTGGGACAGGCCGCTCACATACTTGGTATGTGCATTATACGCGACAGACATCAGGGACTCCTCTACTTGTCACAGAGGGAGTACATTCATAAAGTCCTTGAGCACTTTCGCATGCAAGACGTAAAGCCTATTGGTTGTCCATTGCCTTCTTATGTGAAGGTATCACAGGCTGATTGTCCGCAGACAAAAGAGCAGAAGGCCGTGGCCAAGATTCCCTATGCATCTGCAGTGGTGGGCAGTCTTATGTATGCCATGATAGCCACTCGTCCAGATATTGCCTTTGCAGTTGGTGTTGTGGCACGCTATATGGCTACACCTGGCAAGAAGCATTGGGATGTCGTAAAGGGTATCATGAGGTATCTGAAGGGCACTGCAAATATGTGCATATGCTATGGCAACCAAGATACAAGAGTCGTGGGATACACTGACTCTGATTATGCGGGACATGTAGATAGTAGGAAGTCCACTTCCGGCTATGAATTCACATATGCTGGAGGTGCTATTTCTCGGATGTCCAGGGTGCAGAAATGCATGGCCCTTTCTACTACAGAGGCCGAGTATGTTGCAGCCACTGAGGCTTGCAAGGAGGCCATTTGGTCAGGTTGTTTGGTTGTTGACCTTGGTATTGATGCTATCCCTACACTACATTTTAATTCTATGAGTGCTATTCAGTTAGCCAAGAATCTGTAGCCAAGAATCCGGTCTTCCATGCGAAGACAAAACACATTGAGGTGAGGTATCACTTCATACGTGGGGTCATTGAGGACAAGTCTATTGACCTTGTCAAGATCTCGACTCACCAAAATCCTGCAGATCTACTCACGAAAAGCCTCTCTACAGAGCGCTTTGCCTTTCTCAAGAGGTTGATGGGCGTGGGATCAGATGACGTCTTTCCTCATCCTGTTGTACATGTGTACATGTTGTACTGTCTTTTTTTCTTTTCTTTTTTTTTCTTTTCACTTCTCACTGGGGCAGATTCGCCTTTAAGTGGGAGGTTGTTGGAGGTAAAGGCGCCTCCACCTAGCCACCCATGTATTACTACATTGACAGTCACCACCACTGCACACTGCAGGTGGTGGACGCCCGTCACCGTAACTTTATTCTTTATTCTTTTAGTGACAGTTTGAATAAAGGAAGGCCTGGTCACACATTGTGACTATTGGAGTTCCCATTTCTAGTCTCTCCCTTTCTTGCTCTTGCTCTCCCACCATAGCTCTCGAGTCCAACCTTCGATCCGTCACTCCCTTTCAAGAATGCCATAAAGTGTCATGGCAAGCAGCCACTTTAGAAGAATAGCACTGGAACATTTCATCTATCCTCAACTCCAAATGGTTGACATACAAGGCAGCTTGTAAGACCACATCCCCTACATACCAAGCCAGATCTACATCATCTTGAATTAACAGATCACCTCATAGATACATATAAGACAGCAACATGGTATCTGTCACCATCACAGAATCTTCAAAGACCATACAGACAACTTCTGTTCAGCAAATCAGAAGACCAAGCGGCGCCACTCCAACCATTCTCTAGAAGAGGGAGATCCATCGTTGAGAGCTTAATATAGAAGGCCAACTTCTATAACTAATACTAGACAAAAAAGGAATGGTCGAGAGGAACATACTCTTGAAATTGCTCAAATATAGACCATAATAAATCCATCCTGGACTTCAATCTTTCCGCTTTAGCTTGAAACAACGGACATAATGTGGCCTGTCTCTAGAGAATTGCCAAGACCTGCTAAGATATAGAAGGAATCATGGGGACACTAGGACTTGGAGGGATGGGGACCGTGACTGTGCCAATTGGTCCTTCAACTGTTTAATCTAGAAAGCTTGGGATTCCACTATATTGTGAGCACTCTACAAAGCTGACAGTTATATATCCAAAAGATTTTTAAACTCTTGAGCTTCTTTAGGCATTTTCTCTTTCTCTTCCAAAACTCTAGTGACCTCTGACTAAGCTTCTGCAACAACTGATTTTTCAAAGAAGATATTTCTTCTCTCTGGGTTTCAATCATTTGTATTTGCTAGTTCATCTGCTTAAACAGATCGGAAATAGCGTCTTTAGCAGAGGTTAACTCTCTGGTTGCCTTATGCATCTGGTCTTTGGAGTGCATCAATTCTTCATAGAAAGAAGCATATAACTATTGAACACAAGCTGTCACACTGAGAGTTCAATAGAACTATGGATGTCGTTACAAAGGAAAGGAATGGCATCCCCTGTCACTAAGCTGTTCAACAAAGGAACTAATATATCCAAAAAACCCTCTCAATGTGCCGTGAATAAGTTGTTGCATGTGAGGTAGGCAGGGAGGTCACTTGCAGAGGTAGCAGGAACTGACACTAAAGGAATGACTGGTGGAATTGTCTATGCTACATGCTTCAAGCGCTTCCGTTGAATGACCAATGAAGAAGGGGAGTCAGTATCCTCTATGTCAATGGGTTCTAAATCTGGTGCGCAGATCGGATGTTGTACGCTCGCGTAGTGAATGCCGAAAGGTTCCCAAGAATAATAGAACTCTACTTTTTGCACAAATTATAAGGTAAAAAGCATGAACGACATGAACAAGAGACCAATTGGGTGCAATCTTCCCCCATGCCTTGTGTGAGCGCTCCACAAAGCATGTATTTTATGTATTAATCATCTTCAAGCTCAAATAATAGCCCAAATTACAAAATAGCAAGCTTTTAGCTTTTGAGTTTGCTTTAACACAAAAATAGGAATAAAGCTAATGGACGGTGCCCAAAAAGTCTGGCATGCCCAATACAATGTCCAAGTAGAAATAACATAATCGTGCGCCCATGCGCATACAAAATAATAATAAATATCCAACGCCTCAATAAATAGGCGTGACAAAATATAGACGCCATGACTAAGATATACGCCCATCAAAATATAAATGATAAATCGAATACTCGCTATCCTCCAAATGCTTTCCTCCGCCACTGCTGCTATCTCTACACATCAACTGAAGCATTCACAATCATTAGTAAAATAATACAATTAAACCGACAAAAGTGAATACCTAGCAGTCTTCAGCTACATAAATAAATCAACTGGTTAGAAATAAATCCTAACCTTAATTTATTACGAGTGCGCACTCTAAACTCATAAACGTTTATTAATTTAATATGCATTTTGCGGAATCACCCGCTATGGAATCACCCATGTACACACTAAATTAATGAAATGTCCGAAAAGGACAGGCGTCCCCATCAACTTCTCGCACAAAGAATCCACTTTGTGTATGAGCCCCGATCATCAAAGTTTACGGAATCCACCATAAAACCTCACGGAATCCACCGTGAAATATGCCTCCTGGCATCAAAATCTTCGAAAGATGGAGGGGGAGGGACTAGATCAGATGGAGGAGGAGATAAAACACCCTTCTTAAGACCTGAATATGTCAGGAAAGCATATAAATATGAACCATAGGATACATTGGTAACATTCCCTCTAGCCACCTTGACAAAATGCTAGTCCATCTTCGTAAGAAGATAAGTACTCTAGTCAATGGCAACCCCTGGAAACTGTGAATAGCTCCTTGGACAAATAGTGAGACGGTGTCTTGGCAGGCATGAATCTATCCTAGAGACATTGGTAGACTAGCTTCTAGAGAGGATCAATGATCATTGAGAAAGACACTCTTGAAGTATTAATCACCTTCTTAACACCGAGGACCTCTTTAGTCTACTTTTCTAACAGCTTGGGATCGCTTCATTTGAGAATAACTGTCTGGCTATGACAAAGGGTTCTCCTTTGTAGGGAAGAGACAAAGCCTTCTCTAACCCTCTAGGTGTCAGGACCATGGAAGTACCATGACCCAAGCCCGATTTCTTACTGTGTGATGCGAGAAACTCATCACAAAGGGCTGGATCGTCTAGAATCAGAGGGAGTGAGGCAGCCACAAAAGATGCAAGGCCAGCTTTCACAATAGGCTCAAAAGTTAGTAAGGAAGAATAATCCCTACTAATCAATGGGACATACTGAATAAGAGCAGGAGCTTGAGGCACCATTCAAATAGAATATACACACACACCACACACATAAACAATCATAGTGAATGCCTGCAAAACAACAAACTATCTATCAAAAAGAGATTGATTAGAATAAGCACACACAGACGTGACTAACCGACTGACCACCCCAAACAACTCACATCCTAGAAAAATTTTGGCATGACCCCTACACATATGCGACCGAAAGCTTTATGCTATGCAACAAACATGTACCCGAAACCCCGTATCAGGTAGAAAAGAAAACTACAGACCGCACCCATAATCGTATCATACAATCAAACCATAATACCTCAATAACCCACTCAGTACATAACCAGAACTTCGGTAAACAATGACAGCTTGAAAGACTGCGCACGTGCCCATCCCACGAAGCGTATTTATTAAAAAGAGAAAAAAGTGCAGTGAAGGAAATGATTTTAGTGAAGGGTTCGTTTTAATAAATTATTAACAATGGTTGAAATTTTATTAGGTTGTAAACCTTAATAAGAAAGCGGCAGTTCATTTTTAAATTGTTAGTTACAATTTATTAATGTGAAACAGTGCTTTTAACGAATCTCAAACTTCGATATCCAAACTCAGGTCTCTAAATGCATATTCATTGAGGATTAAAAATTTGATGTGTTTGAAGCGCTCTTCTTTTTCAGTACATGCATTTTTGTGACAGCTAGTTCATTTTTATTTAAAATTAAGGTGCCTTTGAAGCGCACGTAGTGCGTGCAAAGTGAATGATGGGTTGATTTTAATTTATTAGAAAAATGTGTGTTTGGCACAAGCGCGTGCCATGGTGGTGTTTAGGATTCATGTTAAGAATTAATCGTGAATTTTAGAGTAGCGAACAAAAAATAAGAAAAAAAAATGCTTGGAAGTGGGTATGTGTGTATGCAATGAAATGGAATGCGCACGTCTCAATCCCAAGATGCAAGTCAACAGTCCAAAAAGGAAAAAAACCATGAACTGAAAATGATATGGCACGTCAAGGCAAGGTTAATGGAGGTATATTTGTTTAATGTGGGCGATTTGTTTTCTTTTTGTTCTTGTTGATTGTGTTATTAGGTTTTTTTTTTATTTTCTATTTTCTAAATTTATTTTATAGGGTATATCCAATGTTTATTTTTTTATTTATTTTTTAATATGATTAAAATGAGATAAATGAGACACATGAATATATTAGAAATATATATGGTGAGGTTTCAACAGTTCACCATGAGTGAAAACTAGACCATTAAGTTTCAATAATGTTTCTAGATTTATCTAGTATTTTTCAACTTATTTTCGGAATTGAAAATGATTTTTCCATAAATTTAGGTATTGAATTTAGTATTTTTACCTTAAAATAATATTTGGACCATTTGGCAAAGTATTTTCAACATATGGAACATTCTAAAAATATTTAGATAAGTTGGTGGATTTTTTTGAAATTATTTTTTATTTTTTGTATATTTTTTAATGAATTTTGTTCAATGGATTTTGAAGGATTTTTAGTATTTGTAATTTCTTTGTAATTTATTTTCTGCATTTCAACCATGAAAATAAACCAAAAAAAATTCAATTTGGTAAAGGATTTTTCAACTATTTTTCTATTTTTTAATTGAATTTCTTTTTTTTAAAGGAATTTTTAAGATTTTAGATGTTTTCTCGGGTTTTGAAATTAAAAATAGGTACCCAAGGTTGCGTGTGAACAGCTGTGTGGAAATGGTTGAGCACGCACCACCACACGGACAAGTTCGGACGCGCGTGAACACTCGCAAAGCAGCACACAAACTCTCAGCATGCCGCAACGCCCGCGCATGACAATCATGCGTGTCGCGTGTAGGTCCCGGGGGGGAACAAGGGCTATGAGGCCACAACGGGAAAAGGGGAGTTGGGGGGGCTTAGGAAGGGCATGGGAAGGGGGCTTAGAAGGGGGGGTAAGAACATGGCTTAAGAAGGGGGCCAAATGTAGAGGAGGGGGGGTTGGGGGCGAGGTGTGGTAAAGAGGAGAAGGGCGGGCTGGAGGCCAGAGGGCGACGAGGTCGTCGAGGAGGAGAGAGACCGAGAAAGAAGACGAGGCAAGGGAGAAAGCCAGAGGAAGAAGATAAAGATGAAGAAGACGATGGTTTTTTTTTTGTTTTTTTTTAATGTTTTTTTTTTGTTTTTTGTGTGTGTATGTGTGTTTTTTTAGGGTTTTTATTTTTTATTTTTATGTGTTTTTTAAAATTCATTTTTCTAAATTAATTTGTTGTATGATTATTTTGTGGGTTTTTTTTAAAGAGGTGTGAAAAGTGGTGGTTTTTTTTCCTTTTTTTGTTTTGTTTAAATAAGTATTATTTTGTGTGCTTTGGTTTTGTTGTTTGTCAGGGGTTTTGTTTTTTTTTAAATTAATTAATGTTTTGTGTTTTTTTTCCTTTTGTCGTTGATTTTTTTTAAGGAAATGAAAATAAAAGAAAAGTCCAAAAGAAAGGGAGTGCACCCTCATCTCGTGCATGTGAGGATGCGAAGAGAACGGTGTGTCTCGAGGCGCGTAAAGTAAAAAACGTGCACGTTCACGCGCGAGGCAAGGCGTGCGAGAACACAGCAAAACAAAAAAAATTAATAACGCACAAACCGTGCATCGGAATGCAATGTCGTAAAAAGAAAAACTGGGTCAAAAGGTGAGAGGGAGACTACGAAAAAGTACAATGGGGTGTTAGGGATCAAATTAGGGCATTCCCATGGAAAAAAGGCCAAAAATAGACCTAAAAATCCACACGACAATCAATATCAAAGAATCCATTTGCCGAAATGAAATACATGAAAAAGGAAAATGGTGGGAAAAGTTATATTAGACAAGCCTATCATGTCAAAACACAGTTTTGACCAAGATAAGACACGTTCACATGGAAAAACCCCAAAAATCAACTCCGATACGTGATTCAGAAATTAATAGCGAATGATTCGTGCACCGAAAGGGAGGATGAGAAAAAGAAAAAATGTCAGGACATATAAAATCTTCAGAGCTATCACATCAAATTTTAGTTCGGATGGGATTAGGAGGCATTCACATGGAAAAAACAATAAAATGGAGTGTAAAAATACCAAATAAAAATTAATAACAAAAAATTGAGAGGTCAAAACAGGGTAGAGGAAAAAGGAGAATTATGGAAAAAGGGTGGTCGGACAAGGCTATCCAGCTAGAATTGAATTCAGAGGAGAATAGGATACGTTCACATGGAAAAATATCAAAAACATACACGAAAAATGCATGAAACCACACAAAAATTAATTATGGACAAACCGTAAGTCAAAATGACATGTGATTAAAAGAAAAAACATCCAATGGAAAGCATAGGACAAGGTTGGTATGTTAGATCACTGTTCCGAAGCGATAAGGGTGCGTTCACATGAAAATACATCCAATTGGGCAAGAAAAGCTTCAAAAATTAATAACACAAAAATAGTAAACCGAAACAGGGGGATGTAAAAAGGAAAAGTATGTCATTCAAAGGGACAAACGGGGCTATAAGGTTGGATCGGTAGTTTGGTGAACGTAAGGGAGGTTCACATAGAAAAGAAAAAAAGTGCACAAGAAAAGCAACCATCAGGGAAACGGCCTTGACGATAGGGGGTACGAGGGTGGGTGGTTGAGGAAGGGACCCCATCAAGGTAGAACTAGTACAGGGTAGACACGCATGATTGGGTAATGATAGATATAGGGGGGATCTAATTCAGACACGTAGGGACGTGTCCCCACACTTAAGACCTTACCGGTTAGAGTAGATTGATCGACACGGCCACGGACTTATCAACTAACTGGACATTGGCGTCCCCACACTTAAGACATAACATACACTTGCAAACAAAGAAGTAGGGTTAGGAACGCTTGGCCCATTTCGTAGATGGTTGAAGGAAACCACCGTTGTTGATACAAAAAGATTGAAATCGTCATTGGACAGCAAGAGGAACCAGGGAGCACCACAGAACATGTCCAGCAAGGTAGGAACCGTGCAACAGCACCCAGAGAGGTAGTTTTGTCGATAAAGTCCGTCGAGTCAAGTGTCGATGACCAAGAATAGAACTCTTAGCTCAAGAGCACTCAAGAGGATGATAAAACAGTCGCTCACCTCATGGCGCACATCACTCAATAAATAAGCATGAAATCCCATAACTCACGGTCGGTGTAGAATTGAACAAGGAGAAAGTGATCGGGAGGGAGTATGCCAGTGTTCACAATTGATGGTGCATTTGTGCGTTCCACCCATCTGGCATAGGTGCAAGAAGAAAGGCCAGGGAGTCTTGTAGTGCAGTGCACAAAACTGGGTGGCGTGTCATGTGCTGATGGCAGAGACCCATCCCGTGTGCGCATAAGAAAATGAAAACGTACCTTACTCCAATTGTCATAATATCCCTCAATCTCACCTCTCGGAATTGATTTAGGAGAAACACCAGTCACACTCAGCCCACCCTCTATCTCACACTCTGTTGAAAGATACAGAGGGCAGCCCATTCCTGAAACCCATTGATGTAATCCTCACATGCACTTGTGCAGAGGTTGTATGCCTTGTGCACATTTGATTGGTGCAATAGTGCATCCCGCCCTATGTTGGCATACAATGCAAGAAGGAAGGCCAGGGAGCCTTATGGTCCAATGCACGGGAACAGATCGTGCGTTGTGCATTGAGAGGCCCAACCCATGCGTGTAACATGCCATTCACACATCTCGCCTCTCATTTGATTTAAAGGGAAAGACTAGTCACTCACCCCACCCTCTATCTCACACTCTTTTGATAGATATCGAGGGTAGCCCATACTCACGTCCCCATCCTGTCAGAATGAAAGCTCACATCACTCAAGGAGTTGGTGATGAAGATCGTGTCAGTTGTTGTTGTCACGAGAGTGTTGAAGATTATGCGTACCCAGGGAGATAGCTGACACGTCTGGTACTTCAAGGATTTGTATGAAAGATCGTCTGTTAAGGAGGGCAAACATACTGATATTATAGAGACAGCGCACCAAGGGAGGTGGCTTCAAATTGCTTGTGAAAAGGTTCTGCTAATGAATCAGGTATCCCAAACTGCGAGGTATTACCACCTTTTCCACAGTCAACTTCCCGCCCAAGGGTGTTTCCACCTTTTCTTGGAACAAGACCTGCTATGACAGGGAATTTCTTCCTTTTCTCCCATAATATTTTGTTTGTTTTGTTTTATTTTATTTTTCAGGAGAGAAATGGTAGAAACACCATTTGTCATAGCCAACCTCTACACTACGGCTGATTAAAAATAGAGGATAAGAGATCAAGGGCAGGAGGTGGGCCAGAGTGGACATAGGGTTGCATGCACCTCTTCAGGAGTGGCAGAAGAACTGTTATCAGAAGTAACATCAAAAGAATTATAGTGCCACACCAATGGGGGAAAGGATGGGGTGACTATGATTGTCAAGATCCCCAAGGAGAGAAGTACTTCTTCAGGCGATAGCCATTAATCAGGAAGAGATCATCAAAGACATCAACAGTCTGCACACCTGAACATAGCCATTAGGGTTGACAGTAAGTACCTTGTACGGGCCCATTCACCGTTGTTGAAGCTTGCCTGGAAACTTGCCAAATTGTGAATCATAGGCCAGAACCAGATCACCTTCTTTGAACTCCTTGTACTTGATGAAATTGTCATGATAGGCCTTACGTCGCACTTGAGTGGTTTCCATGCACTACAGAGCCATCCTGCGAATCTCGTCTAAACGTTCCAAGTGCAGTGATTCATCATCTCCCAAGCATTCTTTAACTGCCACTCGCAAAGAGGGCAATTCCAATTCAACAAGGAAGATGGCTTCTATACCATACACTAGCTGGAAAGGGGTCTATCATGTACCTGCCTTATGGAAAGTTCTGTACGTTCATAGGGCCTCTGTAAGTTGATCATCCCAATCACGATGATGGGCAACAATCGTTCTTGTCAAGATCGAGCAGAGGATGCGGTTGGTGACTTCAACTTGGTCGTTGGCTCTGGGGGATAGTAAGGAGTGGACTTGCGATGGCGGATCTTATACAGTTCCCTCAACTCTTCCATGATCTTGTTAATGAAATGAGTGCCTCTGTCACTTACCAGCTCGAGGGGACTGCCAAAACGGATGATAATATTCTCATATATGAATAGGGCTATGCTATTACCATTGTCCCGCTTCAAAGCTTTAGCTTCACACCACTTTGTGACATAATCCGTACATACCAAGATGTATCTGTTCTGCTTCCGTTTGGTAGGCGGATCAATGGGACCCATGAAATCAATCCCCCACTTCTCGAACGACTTTAGGGGAAGAGTAGGTTATTGCAGTGGCATGGCACTTGTTTTGGTGGGTTTTCCCCTGACAAGCATCTCATCTCTTGCAATAGTCATATGCATCCTTATGGAGGGTCGGCCACCTTCCTGGCTATTGCTTCTCCTGTGAAGTGTCCACCACATGGTTTGTCATGGCATGCTTTCAATACTATGCTGATTTCATCTCCCGCAACACGTCTTCGCAATACTTCATCTTTGCCTCTCTTATACAGTGCACCGCCTAACAAGGTGTAGGGGGCTGTTTCTAACAAAAGCTTCTTCTTCTTCTCACGGCTTAAGATGCCAAGAGGATACTATTGAGTTGCCAGGAGGTTGGCTATGTTTGCATACTAGGGAGTAACTATTTTGACTAGAAACAAGGAAGCGTCAAGAAGGTCTGGATCATCATGTTCCTCTTTTGCAGTTTAAGGGATCTATGATAGATGATTGGCTAGGACATCGGAACGGTCAGGCTTAGTGACCACTTCAAAATTGAACTCCTAGAATAGGAGCAACCATCTCATCAGTCGTCATTTGACATATGCTTTGTTCATTAGGAAGGATAGGGCTTCATGATCCACATAGAACTTGAAATGCGTCGACAGTAGATAGTGTCGAAACTTCTCCAGTGCAAACACCATTGCCAAGCACTCAAGCTATGTCACTGTGTAGTTCCCTTCTCTATCAGTGACCTTTCGGCTTGCATAATATATTGGTTGATCTAATTTAGACGGGCCCTTTTGACATAGGACAGCACCTAGCCCTTCAACTGATGCATTTATGTACACATGGAACTCCTTTGTCCAGTCAGGAGGCTGCAAGATAGGTGCTTGGATAAGGCACTGTTTTAGGGTATTAAAGGCTTGTTTGCAGTCATCAGTCCAAAGGAAATCCACATCTTTCCTTAGGAGCTTGTGCAAAGGGGCTGCCTTGGTTGCAAAATGTGCAATAAATCTTCTGTAGTAACCCACATGGCCAAGAAATCCTCTCAGTTGCTTGAGGTTTGTTGGTGCGATCAAGGTGGCAATCTTTTCAATCTTCATGGGGTTTGTTCCAATCCCTTGTGTAGAGACAATATGGCCCAAAAGGACTCCTAATGAGACGCCAATGACACATTTGTCAGGGTTAAGAGAAATCCCATACTCTCGGCATCTGTCAAAACATTGCTCTAGATGTCCCCAATGCGCACGGATTAGCCTATAAACACAGAAGTCATCGAGATACATCTCAATGAGATCATGTAGATGGTTTTGGAAGGCAGCTATCATTGCTTGTTGGAAGGTGGCATGAGCATTACACAGCCCAAACGGCATCACTCTATAGACATAGGTTCCCCATTCTGTGGTGAAGGTTGTTTTGGATTGGTCCTCTTCTGCAATTTGGACTTAGTTATATCCGCGGAATCCATCCAAGAGGGAATAGAGCTCATGGCATGCCACTGTGTCTAACAATTGGTCTGTAAAAGAGATAGGGAAATGATCCTTCTTCGTCTTCAAGTTCAGCTTTTGAAAGTCCACATATATTCGAAGTTTCCCATTCTTCTTGGGTACTACCACAATGGGCAAAACCCATTCACTATTAACCATGGGATAAATGAACTCGGCTTCAAGAAGCTTCAATAATTCAGTCTTCACCAGAGCAGAATAATTAGGATTCCTACGCCGTTGTCTCTATCTTGTCGATTTGGCATTAAGCTCGAGATCAATGTGATATTTGCATACTATAGGGTCAATCCCCTTTAGGTCTTTATAAGACCAAGCAAACATGTCTAAGTTCTCCTTTAATAAGTCTCGCAGGACCACTAGTTCTTCTTCTGGAAGATTGAGACCCACTTTCAGGTGGCATTCAATACCGTTAGTATCCCAGAACGTCACTTGCCTTTCACCTTCCACTTTGCGGAGAAATGATCCACGGACTGCTTCTGGCTCCTTCAAGGGAGTAGTGTCATTGTCTAATGTTCCACTAAAACCAATGTCCTCCTTCTAAGCACAGACCTTCTAGAAGTCGTGGCTCTGATGGCTCTGGCTTCTATTAACAAGGGGCATCATCATCCTCTTTTCTCCAAATTGAATAGTCAGGGCGACAGGAGCCACTGGTGAACTTAATTTTTATACCTTTGATCCATTGCTTATGCAGATTCTACATACTTTGTGATCCATTGGTCAATCCAAATGGGACTATGGTCATTCCATCCAACACCTCAAGATCTTCGGCCTCTTCTGAGGCCTCTGTAGGGACATCAACAAGATCGTCCCATTATCAGAGGAACTTCTTCGTTTGCACTTTCATAACCTGCTTCATTTTCTTCCTCATCATTTTCATCCTCTTCCTCTAGAGGCCCTATCTCTGCTTCTATAGAGGCTTTGTAGGAGAAGAATAGATCCTCCATCTCTGTGTCTGCTTCTGCTTTTGGCTCTGGCTCTGGCTCTGTCTCTGCTTCTATCTCTTCTTTTATCTCTACGACTGCCATGTAACAGGAAGAACAGTACATCCATGCTTCTATATTGCTGTTAGAGGTGATTTCAGAAGTCAAAAGTTGAGGCAATAGATATTCTCCCATGGACAAAGACTTGGCTTCCTTTGGTAGTTGGCTTACAGTGCCCACTATTAGGGACTCTGCCTCTGTTTTCTTGGGAAATTTAATAGCCTCTTCATCTCCTCCTGATGTACCATCTGTTACCTCGTTGGAGGAGTCTGTTATGACTTCGATGGATGTGGATCCATTGCCTTTTTGCGATCCATGCAATTTCAACACCACTTTATAGGGTGCTCTCCCTAGGGTTAGGGTTCCTTTGAACAAGTCCGTCCTAGCTCTTGCTTCAAAAAGCCAAGGTCTTTCTAACAATTGAGGGTATGAGGTCCCATAGGAATTTAGTTTGACCACCAAATATGACAGCCAATAGTCTCTTCCTACAAGAGTTGTTTTTACGTATGGGAGGATGCCCAACGGTTTAATTCTGCTTTGATCTGCTAATCTAATAAGCCATTGTGTAGGTTGAGTTCCTTGCAAACCTAAGTCCTTCATTGTCACATCCGTCATTATGTTTACTGATGTGCCTCCCTCAATCAATGCATTTGAAATAAAGCATTCTTCTATCCATACACTAGTTTATGGGGTTCTAGGATCTAGCAAGGCGTTAGCCACATCTACTTCCTTTACAAGCTCTGGGGCCTTATTGGTCTTGGTCGCTGTTGAAGGAGCAATCCTTAGTCCACGTCTTCTTGTCAAGATACTTTTGAATCTTTTTCGAAAACTGGAAGATAGTATCAACAACTATCGAAATGTTAGGTTTGGTTTAAAGGTGTCTAGGTCTTTGATCAAGTCATACTCTTTGATAGGATCCACGAGCTTCTCCAGCCTGCTCGAGAATGGGGCTACACCCATTTTCATCTTTCTTTTTTCTTCTAGCAATGGTAGCATTGATACTTCCTCTATTTCTAAAGGTGCTTTTGTGTCGTCTATCTCCTAGTCCTATGGTCCTGTTTTTGGGACTATCTCTGTGACTCTTTGTGACACTACAATGCTCTGTACTACACTGTTCTGTCCTATATTACTCTGTCTCTCTATTGGTAGGTTGAACTTCACAGTCTTGGCAGGGGAGTTGTTCTCTTTCTAGACAATTGGTTCCTTTCTTGGCGCTCGTGATAGTGGCCAACTTCCAACTCTACCAAATTTGAGGCAGGCTCTTGTGTCTTTTGTTGACTGCATTAGCCTTGGTCCTTTGCAGTGTGGCCTTCTCCTTTACATCAGCTGCATAAGGTTTTGTAATCCACAGATCTTCAAGGGTTTGGATAATTCAGGGAGATATGACCCTTTTCTCCACATTTGTAACATTCCACCTCTGATCTCTGACCATTGCCAAACTGTTGTCCTCTGTAACTTTGAGAGGGAAACCTCCTTGGACCAAAACTAGGACCAAACTCCCTAGGCTTTAGTCCAATGTCCTACGTTGTCATTCTGGATTTTAGCAAGTTGAATCTTGTGTTTTCATTTTTCTGTCTTCGTTCATGTATCTCTTTCATAGAGAAAATATCCTCTCTATGGTTCTTCCTCAAACAATATGAATACAAGGCTCCAAGAATGGTTGGTTTTCGAGTACATTCAGTGGCTAAATGTCTCGCTTGATAGCACTTTCCGCACCATGTATTAGAACGCATCACATCTCTCCCAACTCCCGCAAGAGTAGATATATTAATAGTATTCACCTTCAGCGTCTGTAGTATTCACTTAGGGTAGTTGATTCTAGTTGGTAGGGTTCCACTGTTGTTGAGTCACCATTGGAGGAACTGTTTGAGGCCACTATTGTTGTGGTTGAACCATCATTTGAGGCATTGTCGTCTACGGCAACCACTATGGATTAGGTGCATTGTACCGGGGCACTGTTTGCATCTGGGGATAGGGGTAGGGAACTGTACTTGGGACTGCATTTGGTGGGAATACCATTCCTGGCATGGGAGGAGGTAAGACTCCTCTTCCTGAAGTCATTGACAACCTTGCTTCAACTTTGTCATACAATCTTGCACCTTCCACTGCAGCTTGTAGATTGACTAGTCTTCTCAATTCTAGAACTTGCAAACTTCTAGTTGTAGGCCTTTGAGAAACACTCCTTTCTGGATACCTTCGTCCAAATGATGGCTAGTCCATCTCTTCAAGATGGATTCCATTCGTGAGACATAAGCTTCTACTCTTTCTCCAGAGAACTGACTTAGGTTCATGAACTCCTCTTGCATCCGCTCTTCAAAACCTTCACGCCTGAATTTAGTGAGGAAGGCCAACTTCAAGTCGTCCCATGTGCCAAAAGTTCCTACTACTTGTCTCTCATACCATTGAAACATCGCGCCTTTGAAAGTGGCAGGGAATATCGTTAACCAATGCTCAATAGGATTTGTGGGAGAAATAGACATAAGGGACAAGGATACTGGAATTAAAAAAATGCAAAGTGCAAAAACTACAACAATTTCAAATACTCTCGTAATAAATGTTGGAGCTAGAAAGTGAATTTTGTAAAAGAAACAAACTCTAAAGAATGTTCTAAAACTCTTTTCTAAGTGGAAATTTGTCTACTCTTTTGATTGACCCTGCGTAGGCTAGAGGTTTTATAGGCATTTAAGGGACGAATCTATGCTCTTAGATGCACTTTGTCTTTAGGATGAACCAACACCAAGCAAAGGAGTTAATATGTATGGTGCTAGAGGTTGTGCTACTATAACGTGTCCACTTGTATCTTCAGGACACATCTTAGCAGTCCATCGGAAAGGATGTCTAGAAAGCTCCGCCCGGCACTCCCATGGAATGTTACGGGGCTTGCTATCTAGGGCTTTCCACATCTGCCACGTAGCGGAAGTATTCCGGCCGTTCCCACTTAGGATCGACCTGAATTAGGGTTTTCCTTGTTGGTCATTTCCTAACGGCAACTAGCGTCGGACCCGAGAGAACTACTTTACGCAGAAACGGCAAGTCCGAAGTGGATTCACACTGTACTTGGTTCAATGAGAATGGGAAACAAGAGGGATGCAAAGCTCAATCTCTCTGCCATAAGGCATAGTCCCATTCCGTTCCCCTAAAACAGCATAAATCGGGATCAATCATAACTCTAGGTCAACGCTTTTGTTATTCATGTTCTTTGACGATCTTCCTATTGCCCATCGTGATTTGAGAAAAATTCCTAGCCAACCAGGGCCTCCCATCCGTAGGACGGACCTATGGCCCATCCTCTGCACTTTCCTCGGGTTGTTTTAATTATTTAATTACCTAACACATTAGTTGGACATGTAACAATCAGCTTCTTTAATTAACCCGTTAGGCACTAGTTCTTTCACATAATCTTATCACTTGACATAGAAAAATAATATCAGACAAGTTTCTTATTAACAGGTTATCATATTTATCTTTGAAATACAAGAGTCTAGCCCATAGGCTTGTCCACAATCCGCCCGAAGGCTATCCAGCAATCCACAGGGATTACCAATCCAAGTTTTCGCTGGTAGACTAGTATGCAGGCCTCGAGATCTAATCCCAAGTCACGTTAGCCTCTTGTGTAGGGCCCGGAAGGCGAGGGATTTACGGCCATAACCCCCTGGTACCCAAGCGTCCTCCTGCTCCAAGTAGCGCTCAACGGAGAGACCTCTCGCGGCGAGTTCGGTCCACTTCCTCAGCGCGGTTAACAACCCCCTTGGTTAGGGTTAGGTAGGCAGTCGAGGGTAATTAAAGCTGCCTCTCCCTTCAGGCCTTCAACCTAAAGTATAGATATCCATTTATCTTTTAATTCATTGATCAAACGGTGCTCTAAAATCTGTAGCAAGCACAAACATTTCCATTGATTGTTTTTGTTGGCAAACTACTAAGGAATGAATCCTTCCTTTCGAATGCGTCCAGCACTCGATCCGGGATGACTTGCAACTTGGCAAGATCCCCTATATCCTGGGTTAGGGCGTATTCTATTAACCCGACTTGGTCAAACCTTAAGTTCATAGGTTATTTCAGTTTAGCGGTTGGTCTTTAGCTTCCAATCAATCTTCTGTACTTAAGAAATATACTAAATTAGGATGATTATTCATCCTCTTGCAAGATAACTTGCGTAAGGACCTGCCAACCTTATTGCGAGAATTGGCCATTCCCTTATGATCCAATCACAAGATCATATGACTCCGCACTTGTTGCACAAGTGTCGTGTCGAATTATAAGATTATTCTACTCATCGAATGGAGTCACGAAACAAACTGTTTTTGATTACCTTAGGCTGATGTTGTCAGTCCTAGGGTTCCAAGTTCCATCGCATAAGATTCTTAAGGACAACACTAGATCACTTTCCAGATATGTTTCACTGTCCCTACATTCGGTGAATGTGGGCAAGTTTTTAGGGTATTAGAGTTTTAGTTTTAGCAATACGTAATGATTAGGTTACATATTAATTCCTACTGAATTTCTTGGAATTTAATTCATTCTAAACGAGTACTCCGCGGTTGAAGTGTTTAGGTTTTATGCCAATTTGTTTAACTCTTGAAGATAGCTACGCTATCATTTCATAAACACATGACTCGTTGTCTACGCGTAAATTGATATTTCAACCCTAACTTGTCGATTTAAGGTCAAGTATAGATTAGGTTAATTCCAACTAATCTTCTTATAACTTGTGAATAAAATTCATGCTAAACAAGCAACCTTTTTCTTGATAATTTATGCAGTTGACAACGATAATTTTCCTAGAGTTATGCATCGTAAGAATCATTTCATACCTTGCACTTCCCTAAGGATTCCTAGCACTTTCCATGATGATTCATTGCGAAGAGGATATGGGTTAATAGTGCGATATGCAGTTTATACTTCCATGCTTAAACAAAGTATCTATTTTACTGGACATTAATCTAATTTTAATTCATTGCAATGCATAAAGTTATTTGCTAAAAATGCATTTATGCTTCTTCTATCTTGCTTGTTTTATTAAAAGGATTGATGACTAAATTCCTTCGTCGTGAGCATTTAGGACAAAAATGTATCCTATTTCCAACAATTAACCTTGCATGATTGAATTACAACAATACCAAATAAAAATTAGGAAAGAAAACCTGGGCTTGGGGTGAGATGTCCACGTGGATGCTAGGAGACGACCCTCCCGTGGCTGCGCCTTAGACTTTCTTAGGAGGCATCGCAATTGTAGTCTTTCCATTGTGGAAGCAGCTTTACAACTCCTTTTTGAATTTCCACCGTGACTCCCTTTTTGCAATAACTTGCACCATCCGTCGAAAGCAATTTTAGAAGGCTTCCTCCTTGAAATAGGGATTTCGAAAAAAGGGGGTGTTTCAAAATCTTTTGCGGATAAGAGCCATTAAAGCCATGGGAGGGGCTTAATGGCCTTGTAAAGACTTGCACAAACGGGGAATACAAAGGTGTGGAATCCCTTACGAGAGCTTTTGAGTGGGAAAGGGAGGTGTCAAAAGATCCTTAACACTCTCTTTTCTTTTACGTGTGGGGAAAAAAAAAGCTCCAAAGGGTATTTTGCATGGGGAAAGAAAAGGGCTAAGGGGGGGCCCTTAGGGGGGGTATTTTGCATGGGGAAAGTTCCAAAGCCCAAAGGGGGGCTTGGAAGGCTTAACCTTGGAAGCTTCCAAGGCTTCTTGAAGCTCCACGTGGAAGGGAGAAAGGCGTCGACGACGGCAGCGAGCTCCCTTACTGATCTCACGGCGATGATTAGCTCGACCTCTCACCTCCACCTCACAGCAGCGATGATGCCACATCGTCAGACTCACGGCTCCTCCTCTCCCTTCTAGGGCTTCCGTCAGCAGTCATATCTTCAATCCCTCCCTCATGATTTGAACAAGGAGACTCGCTCTGCAATAGGATGGCGCACAATGTCTTCTACCTGATCTCTCCCGGCCTGCCTTCAGCCTGCGGCCCCTCAAGTATATAGGGGAGGGGATAAGATTCTCCCCCCCCCCCCCCCCCCGCCCCCCACCCCGCCTCCTTGTGTGTCGTCAGGCATGTACCACAAAGCCCTCGTAAGCTCCAGCAAGGAGCTTGCCTACTTACTAATCCCCTCTTCCTCCAGCCGACTGTGGAGGAGAGGGGAAATTAAAAAAATTTGCTTTTGTATTTAAAAAATTATCCTTATGCCCTATTCACTCATGAAAGGATTGTTCAAGGTAGAAAGCTAAAAAAAACGTACTTGCAACCTTCAAATCAATCAATTCTCCTTCATACTATCATGGTCTCATTCTTGTTCTTATTCTTTTCCCCATAGCTCACTATTCTCTTCTTGCTATTTCCCAACATATAAATCATTTGATTGAGTGAATCCAATGGTAGATATTGATCTTTCCATGTAAAATAAATATAAGTTCATGCTCATAAACATGGACTATAATAACATGTATGATCAAGTTTGGTGGAATCTTGCAATGCATATTTTTCAACAAATTTGCTTTTGCATGATGTTTGTAGATGATTGGATATTTATTATTCAATGAGCAATGTACATTTGTAATAATGGACATCCTAACAAAGGTTTCCAACTTTGAAGGTAGATAAGGTGGGGTTAATATCCTTATATGTAAGCTTGAAACTATCCTTAATAGCCTAAATAGGTGGTTACTCACTAAGAAGAGCATCCTTTATGTCTTAGCTAATGTTGAATGCCTTTGTTAAAAATAGCAAGTTAAATCAATGCTACACCAATAAAATAAGTTGAGTTGTATAGCCATATCACTCATTAAAGAGAGAAATTGTCTCTAAGAGGAATAGCACCAATTGATTTAACATATTTGACTAAAATATTTCACATGTATCAACCAAATTTCAAATCACATTTGATTGCTTAAGTTGAATACTAGCCTTCAAATATAGATAATATATTCTCCCACTTCAAGCATACTAGGAGACTTGATGTAGCAAAACAACAACTTAGGATATTAAATAGTGGTTGATGTGAATCCTTTTAATAAAATAATAGCAATGGCTAGCTTGAATTTATTATTTCCATAAAACAATAGCAAAGCCTTATTGACTTCTCACATAGCATCCCTTGTCCAATGCCGCCCTCAAACTTGAGTGCAAATGAGCTAGGGCTAAGCAAGCGAATGTGGAAAACTTAGATGACCATATGATCAAATAAAGTATTGATCATCTTCTCAAATTAAAATTACAAATAATGACTAAAATAGAGAGCCAACAATTATCGTCAATGTCAATGAGAAAATTTTAACTAGAGCTATAGTCCCTGCCATATGTAATGGATTTTTCACCCACTTTGAAATTTTCCATTCAATATTCTCCATCCAATACCAAAAGGGTTAACCCCTCTAATCCAAGAAGGAATTCATCTTAGTCAAGAATCATAATTTTTTTGTCTTATCTTTGCTAATATGTGACCTATAAGCCTATACACCAATCGATTGATTGGGACTAATCTACATGCACAATGTTGGACCTATCATTAGCAAACATATGAATTGCCAATTACACTTAATATGATTTCCATTTGATAGAAATGAGCTTCAATGTATCCTTTTAGTACCTTGAATCGATGTTTCTCAACAACACTCAATGCTAAATGCAAAAAGTAGCGATGCAATTTGATAGCCTTTCCTTATCCACCTTTGACCTATAAGTATTTGCTATGGCAATCCTTTCACAAAAAGAAGCTAAGTATTAGAAAAAAAAGAGCCAACCATCTTGCAAAACATGACTTTGCATGCCATTACATACAATACAAATTTCTAGCTTTCTCACTCACAAGATTTATCTAGGTTCACTATTATGAGCATGAACCTATCATTGCTCTACATGGCAAAGAACATGGGGAACAAAATCAATCAAAGATCAACCCCAATTCCTTTCCCTTTGGGAATGTTTGCTGAATTAATTCAGAGCAATAAAGCTTTGGCCATCCATGCAATGTTTTGAATTGTGAATAGACACTAGCTACCTCATTTGGTTCCCTTCTATTAGGTTCTTTTGGCACCTATCATTTACATCATTTGACATAAACTATGAGTCATGGAAGTGGTTTAACATACAAAAAAAATCATCCCTAGAAGCACCCAATTTTTCAAGCTTGACATGTTTTCAATCTCCTCATTAAATATTCCAATTACTCACCCTTGCAAATTGGTTTATCTAGCAAAAATCCAACATAAGAAGAGATGTAGGATTTCACACAACTTAGAAATTCACTTACTCATTCTAGGCATGCATATTTCCAAGAGGCATTTCCTAGATGAATGGTAGCCTTAAATGGTTCTCCTCTATGCATGCTCAAGGGATGAAAACCCTAAGGGATTCTCGTTTATGCATTTTTGGACCACATTCTTAAAGGAATGATGGTTGTAGATGGTTCCCCTTGATATCTGAGATATGTTTTTCTTTTCTAACTATGAAACTTGTTGAGTGATTCTAGGTGATTTTGTAATATACACATGGGCCAATATTAATGTTTACATGTGTTTCATGAGTCTCACCCGTATGAGGGTGCTTGTGGATAATCTTTGTTCTAAAATTTTATTTTGTGGCCAGATGATTTCTATTTTTTATGATTGATTTTACAATACAAATAAGAAATTACATTCTTATGATTTGTCATGGTAGCAATAATTGATTTTAGATTTAGTTGAGTATAAAGACATGTCCAATTTGATTGCCGAGCTATTTAGCATTCAACCAACTTTTCATTGAAGGATTATTTTATTACTCTAGCTAACTATATTCTAGTGTGCTAAATGTGTTATATATATGACACACAATTTACATTTATGTATTGATTTATTGTTTGGTGTTGATCCACTTAGTATTTTGATCACCTACATCCTTTGAGAAACATTGCAAAAACTAAACCTTTTGTATTTTCTAAGAGTTCATGTTTATTTGAATGTGCTGCAAAAGCACAGTCTATTTTGATAATGGCTATTTTTGGGCATAAGCCTTTCTCTCAATGCATGGGGAAAATTTGTATCCTATCATCTGTTATTCACTTGCTTTTTGACCTCTTTTAAGTTTATCTTGAATTATGAGAGAGAAAGAGATGAAAAAAGACTACCTTCAATCTTCCAAAGATCACTACACCAGTGATGCACGTTCGGTCCATACAATAATGGTATTTAGCAACACTCCACTTGTGAGCTTCAAATTGTTTGGTATCTTGCGTGAAGGTAGCAAATAACTTTTACATTCAACTTCATTAGAATCAAACAACTATGAAATTAGTTGAAGTCCCACAAAATACAAAGAGCATACATCATACCTTGTGATAAAGCTAATGGTTTGAAAAATGGCATTTTTCATCGTAGGAGGTGCCACAAACCTTGCTCTAATGATCTCATGTGGTACCAATGGCTTGCTATAGATCATCTATGAGAGCATGATAATCTATGGCCTCTCAACCTACATCCATAGATAAGTTGTTTGACTAGGGGTCCAAAGACATGTGCTCCATATATCATGGTTGATGTGACCAATGCATCAAACGACTACCTTCATGTGTGGGGCTCATGGAAGTGTGCCTAATGGCATTGTCTCTCTAACACGGTTAATGCTACATATCCTCATGTGAATCAATCTCTAGTTGTCTATGCCATGGTGCATCTCCTAATGGACATGGTAAATGTAGCCTCCAAATAGATATATGAACTACCTTCCACTACCTCGAGTTATCCCACTCCTAGATTGATTAGTTATCTTCTTTGTACTCAGGTTGATGTGTGAAAGATCAGGATCTTGGTTTTCCCATGATTAACGGTTAATCCATTCTATGTGTAGAAGTTATGTAGAGTATGGAGTTGTCATTGTAGACCCTCCTATGATCAAGATGCCAAGACAATATCAATGTCATAAAGCATAATATAGACCACCAATGTACTTGCTATATCCACCTTGTCTCCTCCACCTCGTGTGATGTAATCTTGTCAATATAGAGTTTGAGGAGTGTAGGGGAGAGAGGACAACCTTGCTTCACATTGATTGTGCTAGAGACCATATATGAAAGTCCTCCTAGCTAGGCCTACCACCTTCCCATATAGTGCATAGATGCTCAAAGTCATTTGATGGAATCCACACACACACACACACACACACACACACACACACACACACACACACACACACACACACACACACACACACACACACACACACACACACACACACACACACACACACACACACACACACACAGAGCTTTGCATGTTTTAAGAAACTTAGTAGACAAGTTTTCTTGTTCACGTTAGATCCTAAGCTGTGGCTAATTTTAAAGTTTGGCCAAGTCATCACTCCATTAATCTTCTGAGATCATATAGAAGTATCCATATGGATGCACAAGATCGCATAGTAGGAGGAGCATCTACAAATATACCCACATGCATCTCACATAATTATGCTTTGTATACTTTGGTGCCTCCTTATATCTCAAAATTGAGCTCATGTGAGGAGATCCACAATTAGCACATACATGTCATCCTAGTACATCCATATACCTTAGTTGGAGGTTTTAGCCATTCTAAGATGGTCATGTCAAATGCCATATTCATATCCAATGTGATTCATGTCCATTGAGTGCCTATCTCTAGTATTATTCAACTTGATGTCAAAGGTTTATCTCAATGTGAATTCATTGAAAGGTGGGTGCATCCATTCTATACTGTAATAGTGGCATATAATTAAGAAACCAACGTAAGTTTGTGAGACCAAATAAAGTACTACATTACTACATCTAGACATCGCACATGTCATGCTAGAAAATCCTTTATATGGATGTGAAAGCTAAAATGGTGGTGGTATGGCTATGGTGGTATGATGGTTGGAACCCTCTAGAAGTCCAATGGTGATGGGCAAAGTCTTCATTGATGAACTTGTCATCTATGACTATGGTGGTATGATGGTCGGAACCCTTTAGAAGCACGATGGTGATGGGCAAAGTCTTCATTGATGAACTTGCCATCTATGACAGCCTCTTCATTGGGCACATCGGGTGTGATTGAGAAGATGAAGTGCATATGGCATAGGTGATTAGAAGGGATTTACAAGGAATCATGTTTGGCCTACGATTCGTTTACTACATGGAGAGAGAGAGAGAGAGAGAGAGAGAGAGAGAGAGAGAGAGAGAGAGAGAGAGAGAGAGAGAGAGAGAGAGCGAGAGAGAGAGAGAGAGAGAGAGAGAGGTTTTACCTACATTGTAGAGCATGTACAAATTCAAGGTCTTGATCCTTGGTAGGCTAGATGGCTTAAGGCACACATTCGAGATGTTGATTGAGGTTTTACCTACATTGTAGAGCATGCACACATTCTAGGTCTTGATCCATGGTAGGCTAGATCGCTTAAGGCACACATTCGAGGTGTTGATCATTGTTGGGAACTTTGAAAAGCCTTTGGAAGTCTAGTACCAAGCGTGCCTTACAAGTTCCTTTTTAGAAAGGAAGACGAGAGACACAGAGACGGGGGCCTTGGAAGATCGTTCTCGTTAGTTCGAGAGAGCTCTCCAGTCGAGTCTGCACCTAGAAGGTTCAACGGCCATGGCGACCGAGGGGGGGGTTCTTGGAGTCATCAGGGCTGCACGGCCGGAGTTCCGATCCCCGCACGATCGCGCTGCATTTGCTGTGAATGCTGCCTTCCTCTCGGCTGGCTACTCCCTCACAGCAGCCGGCTCGCGCGCATCTTCTCCCCCTCCAGGTTACTCTTTTTTTTGCTAGTTGTAGATTAAGGTCCAGCAGACTTTGGCTTTGGCGATCCCTGTGTAATGTCTAATGCAGCCTGTTTACTAATGTATCATAGTTGTCTGATTAAATAATGTATACGAACGTCTAAAACCTGCAGAAGATGGAGAGAGTCAGGAGGACGTAGGTATTGATGGCTGGAATGATATGCCAGGGGCATATGCTTTTCGATACTCTGGTTCTGGCCAACAAGGCCTCTGCAAGTGTGTGTTGGTCAAAGCTATTCCCGTAGACGATATGCTGATGGTGGATGTAGCTCCCCTTGATGATGGCAGCAAGGAGCCTCTCCACTTGGATATCCGGTATCTCCACTTTGAGTACCTCAAATGTGTATCAAGTCGAAAAACGTTCATTGAGTATTGAAATGTGTCCCACAATTGTAGCATCAAAGCACTGTATATCATAACAAGCCGTGATGTACTGTTATTGATTTTAAACAGGGTCTCAGATTATGTTACCAGCTCAGAGGGACGTAATTATGGTCAACTCTACAAGAATCTCAATGAGTTGGTTGAAAGAATCAACTCTGACTTGCTAACAAAGTTAGGTGCTCCAACACCTAGCATATGGTGAGTAAAGAGATTTTATCATATTTTCCTTTTTTCCTTTTGTACATTTGTGTACTTCTGACTAAGCATCCATGAGTCTGCGTGTGCATGCTCCAAACTTTATATAACTGCATGTATTTTAACCTTTTGGGACTGGTTTTAAATGGGTGAAATGTGAAAGCCATCGTTTCTATGGATAGAGCAGTGATACTACTTTGAAGAGGTTTGGGTCCCCTCAATAAGAACGACTTGCAAATTGTCACATTCTAACAATGTGCTATTAATTGATGGATTGGAGTTTGAATGATAGTGAAACTTGTAAGTTGTGATTTATTGTTATCAAAGAAATGGGTCCCTTTGTATGCGACAATTTTCTATGTCCACCACCATTGAACTAGGTACTCGGTTGTTTATGAAGGTTGCCTCCCAAGATATTGAGCTTATTGAAGGATCAAGTACAATTGTTGGGTCACACTTGACAATGGTAGAGGCCCTTTGTGTATTGTCAATTTGCAAGGCAATATACAAGAGGTAATCTAACTTGAGCCTATTGAAGAGCTGAGTATAACAATTGGGTGATACTTCACAATGGTAGAGGTCCTCTATACGTGGTCACTTGACAAGATAATATATTAAAAGCTACTCAAGGTTAGACACAATTACATCTCCTTGCACATTAACAAATATGTTGGGAAAAATGGTGGAGATAGTAATAAGCTACCATTCAGGCTTGTGATTTTGATTTCAAATTGCTTGAAGGATCGATCTTTGGTTCCTCCATACAGTAGCTCTTTTCCTCATCATTGATACTTCTACTTGAAGGACTGCATTTTGCTTCCTTCACAATGTAGATCCCTTCTAGGTGTTGCCATGTGATCAGCTAGAATAATGCAATTATCTCCAAGCTCCGCTCCCTTCTATTAGCAGGACTTAGTGTTCATCATTCTTCATTATTCTCTTGCGTTTTGAGTTTTCTTTGCAGCAATATTTGTTGTATGCTTTGTGTATCTCCCTATAGACTCTATCGTCTCTCAACATGGTAGTAGAGCATATCGCTCCATCTCTCAAGTAGCTTCTTAGAGCAAAGGTGCTCCAAGAGCTAAAGATCCATATTCTCCTTTGCTCCAAGAGCTAAAGATCCATATTCTCCGTTGAGGTGAAGAAAGGTTGCAAGATTGGTTTTGCATCCTCTGCACCATCAGGGTATATCATTATCTTCTTGTCTAGACTCCCTTCCACTCTTCCATTACAAGTTTGATGCAGTAGTGTTATGGCTTCTCTAGAGATGGAAGCATGAACCACTAGGTGTTCCTATTGTAGCAAGATTGTTTACACCATTGCATATTGTTGTCATCAACCTTGGCTCCCTACCCCACAGGAGTATATGTGGCTACTTCTTGGCACTCCTTGTATCATCTCACTGTTTTGGATGATAAGAGGTTGTCTTGCATTGGCTATTAGAGTTTTATGCTCAAGGCAATAAGACATATACAACATGCACTAAGCCCTTTTGAGCAAAAGCAGGCTTTAAGACCTTACAAGGTGATAAGTCATTCTAGAGGTGTCCGCAACGCACTATGAAGGTTTCTTTCACCTATTTTTAGATTTAGTAGTTACTAGGATCCTTGGCTCTATAGTTTGCTCCAACAAGAGACAATTGTTGGATATTGTCTTTTTGGCAATTAGCTTCACATGAAGATGGGTTGTTCCACTCCCTTCGCTCTACATTTCAATCCATTGCGAGACGATGAATGTTTGCCACTACCCTCGGCTTTGTAGTCCTCTTCATTATGAGGTAGTGGTTATTTGATATCACCTTTGGTTTTGAGTCCGCTCCATTGAGAGAGAGAGAGAGAGAGAGAGAGAGAGAGAGAGAGAGAGAGAGAGAGAGAGAGAGAGAGAGGCTATCACCCACATGTGGCTCTCGAGGAGCTATTCATTTCTCTCCCTTGTATGGCTCCATAGACATTGACTTCAATGAGGGCATCAAGGAGATTATGTGTGATACTCCTCCTTCCCATTCCTCTTCTACTCAATTTTGAGAGAATACCTTTGGGAGTTGTCCGGCTTGTGTTCTTTTGCATGATTTACGAGTTTTTGGATTTCCTACCTCCTTTCAAGGAGGATCCACAAGAGGACTTCACAAGGGGACTAGTTTTAGTGGGGGTCAGTTTTTGTTCTTCTCATTCATCGGAGAACCATGTTTTTTTTGTTACTTCTCATGGCCATCTATGTACCTTGGCTTGGACCAAGGTTTTTATCATTTTTCTCTTTTGACACCAATACAAAGGATCTACAAGTTTTACCTAGGTCGGTGAAACCAGCCTTCCTTTCGTGGATGGGTGGTAATTTCCTAATTAGAACTTTATAGCAGTAACATTTATTACAAAATCGAGAAATGCAAATTTACTTATAATCTTGGACAATGGATATCTTGTTGGCTCCAAAACTGGCGTCTCTTTCGGTATTTATTTGACTTAATTGAAGAAGAAGTTGATGTACAATGGAATTTTTTCAATCCCTTTCGGTGTTTCGACTCCCCTTGCTGTCCAAAATGACCAGCAAGTCTTCAATCTAATTTGCTCCTTGATTCGGGTAGTGAATTGGCCTTCACTCGCTTTGATGGAGATGGAAAATGCGCCAAATTCATTGATTTGCTGGTCCCTTCACTTGAATTTGATTAAAAACAGCTTCAGCCTTGTTGAATCCGAGTCTTAGAGCTTCCAATTATTGGTATGCTTCTCGAGTCCGTTGCTAAACCCTAATTTCTATTGCAGATTAGGGTTTACAGCGGAGAAATCTGAAATTTCTCAGTCTTTGGTAATCTCAATGCTGTAATCTTCGGAGCAAGGTTGTAGAAAGGTTAGGAGGTGAGAGAGAATGCCAAGGAGAGAGAAAATTCAGACTTTCTTTGCGAAGAACTAAAGAAAATCTGTCATTTAGTGCTACTACCCTGTCTCAATGGCTTGTAGATGCAAAGAATTGAAGAAAATCAGTCATTTACTTCTATTGTCTTGTCTCAACAGCTTGCAAATGTTGTTACTTGTTGTTGATTGGTCTTATCTTGTTCCTGATTGTCTCAGAAGGTCCTCCAAATGGCTACAAATCAGACCAGTAGCATCTCCTCCCTCTCTCTTGCAAGTTGAATACACTAAAAATTCCTCCCTCCAACCTCTTAAAAGACTTTTTTCAGACCTACATGGGCATTTTTGACAAGTGGTAGTCTTTCCAAATGGTTTTTCTAGCATTATCCATAATTAAATATTAATTTTTAATCTTTAAATACTGAAAATTAATCTAATAATTATTTTGGTGCCATAAAAAATAATCAGAGTGGCCGAAAATTAAATTGGCTAGGCAACTTCTATTTGCGAGCGTCTCTGCACCATCTTTGACCATTAGATTGACATTAGGTACCATTAAACACCATGTCTTTAGTGTCACCAACTGATACTTATGGCCAAATGAATGACCTAGGCCAACAAATGGCACTGGATACCACTAACTTCTAAGTATTTGTGTGGTATAACTTCTAGCAACTTTTGCCTTTGACATTCCATGATTTTTTTAAGTCTTGGGCTCGTAATTTACTCTAACCCTAGTTACACCTCACGTGTGCAACATTTACTTAACCATGTGATTAAAAATTAATCCACATGTTAAGTGAGGTTTTAAAAATACATGTCCTCATGATAGTTGGGGCCTTGGATATTTCACCCATGACTTGGTGGCGATACCTCTGTATTCTTATTAGTATGGAGACATTGAGGTAGTGGCTTCTCTTGAGCTAGAGTTTCTAGCACTATTAGCATACTATGTCTACTATTTTTCTCTACACGTTTTCTTTCAAGTAGAATACTTAGATTATTGGTGGAGATTGTCTCTTTTACTCTTCCTAGGGTACCTTTTTGGACTTGAGAGGGGATGTAGAGCAACTAAAGTCAATTAGTGCATTGTGTTACATAAATTCCTATTTTGGTTTGCATGGACAATCCCATAAAGGCTTTATTTGTATCATTTATTAATATTTGGGAGCCACCGAAGATGGTCGAGGTGCCACCCTAGACAGTTCAGTGACTCGTGTGCCTATAAATAGGGCATAGGCATCCATACATCCTCACGCCATCTTATTCCTTCTTTGTTATAGTTTATTCTCTCCATCAAACTTTCATCCTTTGCTTTGCACCATTGCCATCCATATGTCTATCTTGGTAGATATCTTAATTCATCAATTGTTTGTGATACCATACTAGTAGTTGGCTTCATTCTAGAGGCCGTCTTCACATTACCATTAGCTCCAGTCACTCTTGTTTGTTGCATTTTGAGTCCACACTCCTTTGAGACATGTTCCTCATCATTTCACTGTTGCATTTGCTAGTTTAACGATGGATGCAATGATGGATAGCATAGAAGATTGCTGTGATAGGCTGCACAACACAATGAAAAAAAGAGAGACTATAAGAAAAGAGAAACCAAAAAAACATAGCAAAGAAGAACTTAGAAAAATGCTTGGGAAATGGAATCCATATACTAAAAATGAGATAGCGTTGTGTACAATAGTGAATCATCCGTTGATGTGTGCACTTGCACTGACTCCCTCTCTTCAACAACCGGGCTTGCAAGTAACTAAGTATGTTGATAATGAATGGGGAGGAGGGAGCAGTGACCAATAAATAGGCCATAATTAGCAAAAAGTTGACGTACATAAATAGAATGTTGTGCCAAGACCACTAAAGCAAACCTAGACTCACTCATGAGTTGACTAGTTTGCTAACATCCTCTCAGATCATGGTGATTTGATACAATATAATTGAAACCGGTCTTTGAAAGCCCAAAGGGCTGTAAACCACATTTTAGTAGACACTTGTTGGCCCCAAAGCTTTGGTGCCTCTTTTGGTATTTCTTTAGATGATTAAAATATGCTTGAAATTGATTACACATGGTTGTATTTTAGCAATTTCTCGTTACATAACCAATCCATGGGTGCACAATGGCCTTGACATCTTCATTGTCGGCCTTCAACCAGCTGTAGAGTGTTAAAATTGCGAATGAACTCTTCGGCCTGTCAAACCCCTAAAAGCGACAATAAGCAATTGAATCCAATTTGTAGAGCATTTACTAAGATCACTCTCTTGCATAATCCCTATGTAGTCTCTCTTACAAATAGAGGGGGCTCTCATGATAAAACTATGAGAATGTTGCTCTCTTTGTGACCAAATTGGTTAGAAAGTGCACTAGGCTTGAGATCTCGAAGAAGAAGAAAGAATCTCAGGCCATAGTGTTGTCATAACTTTTTTTTTTTCGATATTTAGCTAAAACAGAAGCGTAACTTGTTGTATATGGAGTTATGAGGCTATCTAATAGAATCCCCATGCCAAGAGAAGGAAAATTGGCTAATGTCCATACTCCATCTATATTGTAAGTTCATTCCATGACTGAAATTTGCAATTTTCTATAGGAAGAAGGGGAAGTCTCCAAACTCGGGTTGCTCTAAATGAGAGAGAAGAAGCCCTAAATAGCTAAGATAAGCTTTTCAAATGAGTAACCAATAGCTCCTTAATCATATCAAGTTTTTGATAAAGTGTTAATTAATGATTTAGTTATTAATCATAAGTGAGCCGTTCACTGGATAAAACTTTAGTTCAAGGCTTGCTTAATAACTTAAGTGCCCTAAGAAATATGCTTATTGGGCGAAACTTTCAATGCAATCAAATTCTAAAGTGCAAACTTCCAATTTAATGGAAGTTTTATATTGTACCTTGTTCCTTTAGCCTTGGCCATGTACCACATGGCGTGCACACTTGTCCATCGCATGTCCTAATGTTAAATCATTCACTGTTGGTGCAATGATCACCATGCAAAGACCTAGGGGTACAAGGATTAAAGTTCATTTTAATTAAAAATCTTCATGAAGTTTTATTAAATCATGAAGTTCATTTCTCATTTTGGTGACATATCTTCCTCTTGAAACATTGCAAGTGATCCCGATTGCACACAATTAAGATTCAACACGGTATACTAAATGGCCAATACATGTTTTTTAGCTACTAAATATACTGTCATTACTGTATATATTGTTAATGTATAGTTGTTCATACATGTTTCTAAGTAACCAAGCATGTAGCTGTTACATCATGTATTACTAATGTACAATTATCTATACATGTTTCAATGTAACCAAGCATGCTGCTATTACACTATGTTTTGGTAATATGCATTTTTAAAAAAAATGATAGTTACTGTACCAGTATGTAACCAATCAGAATTGTACAAATTCTGTAACAAACCTTTTGTATATCAATTGTTACCAAGATATATTGGCTTAGTGATTTCAAATTAATTTGATGCTCATGTGCTCTGAAAGGCGATTTTGTATTATTTAAGTGTTTTAAAATATGATTAAATAGTCATCTTTATCTTTCTATTTAAGGGTGACCAATGACTAGAACACCCTATAATTATACTCGAGTCATCATTGATGAGATGCCCAAGAGAATTAAAAGTTTAGTCGGGCAGTCAAATTGACCAGAAAACTTAGATGACTATGACTTTTACACTTTGATAGTCATATTTACTAGAAGTCCATATAATGAGTGATTTCACTTTCGTGAAACCAGATGTTCATGATTAAAGAAACAAAGTATGAATTGGTGAACCTATATAGTGAGCTCTCTAGAAGCTAAATTTGGTGACTTCTAAAATTTAGGAGGTTACTATTGACGAGGTGCAATGGCCAAAGAACCCTCATGTCATAGATCAGGGGAATGAAGTAAACATCTCACGTGATTCTAACGACTTCCAACAAATGTCTAAGCAACTTGGCAATATGAATGATGGTTTACTTTAGCTTACCCACTCCATGGATGATAAATTTAATAAGATGATTTCTCATATGGAGCAACAAAGTAATAGATTGGATACCAAGTTTGATCAGTTGATCACTATATTCAGCAATTTGGGAGAGAGATTCCAAAGTAAACCCCCATCCCATGTTGAAGAAGTGCCCCACTTATTCATGGGAATGTGAGATCTACTACAGCTCATCAAAATATACCATCGACTTATGAACATGGTGGTCCTTCTAGAGTCAATGAAACCGCTTAGCCACGTGCTAACTCATGGAATAGAGACAGGCTTAAATTTCCTATCTCAAGAGAACATGGACAGCAAGGTCATTCACTGCATGTGTCATCACTGCGGTACTTGGTCTTGAAGACTCATTTGACTCCAATGACCTTTCTATGAGAAGGCTTAGGCACAAGGTACCAAGTGCCATTTCGCTCAATCGACTCTAGCTCCTGCTCCATCGCTCTTTGCCAATGATCATGTTGTAAAGCCTCCTTTAGGGAGACAGGCTCCCGATCCTGCATGGCATGAGTTATCAAATAGTAATTGGTGCACACAAGCTCTGTGTGGTATGCACGGTTCCTCTGAGAATGCCACGGGTCATCTTGCGGCTACCACTTCTCAGGGAACCCCTCAATCCTTGTGTCATGAAGAGAGTCATGAGCCCAACAAGGAGGATGCTGGATCTCTCCTCGTTGCTCTCCATCTACGGAAGTCTTTGGAAGGTCCACCAATTGCTGGGGCTAAACTGGTGAATCCGATGGCGGAGAACTAAGCTCATCATCCGAAGAAGAATCCTCACGAGGCACGGGCTCTAGAGGAACAATTACTAGCATCTAGCTATCGTCGGGATTGCCAAGAACGGAGTGTTCCTCACCCCCCTCTAAGATGAGAATTTCCACAAACCAAACATCATGGCTTGTGTAGACATTCCATTTAATGGGATCATACAATCGGTAGCCTTGAGATTGCATGCTATAGCCCATAAACACGTGTCTTTTGAAAGCCGCTTCAAATTCGTCACTCTATGTTTACGGGATGTGAACGTAGGCGTCATGCCTAAAAACCTTGAAATAAGCAACATATGGCTCACCACAATATCCGACAAACCTCGAACAAGCTGTCCCTTAGATGCCTTCCATAGGTAATCATATTTGAGGTGGCCAAACTGAGCATGCCAAAGGTCGGACTGCATTTGTGAGGTAAGAAGAAGAGAAGTGAAAGGCAGAAGAAGACTGCAACTTGTAGATCCATTCTCCTCATAACCTAAAGCAAGTACTTGTCTTGATCCACGATCAAGAATCCAAAAGGAATCCACATCAAACTCGACCAAGAGGCCGAGGGCACAAATCTTGTGTGCTAAAAGTAGATGGTATCCCAAGGCCGGCACATAAAGCACCTCGGATGTATGGGCACCACCTTGCCCATCTAGAATAAGATGCATATTACCCCATCTTTGAATTGGGATAGAAGAACTATTACCAATGAGAATTGGCCATGGGAAGGCCGCAAATGAGCAACACTTGTTGTAGAAGGAGTCATGTGCTAGGAGGCACCACTATCAACAATCCACTCTTGAGTGTATGGGGTTGTCAATGTGGCATTAGAGGCCTTCAAGGGCGATGCCACAACCACCCCCAAGTGGAGAAAAGCAACTGATGAGGGAGCAACCACTGCTCTGGAATCCTTTGAAGATTTCTCCTTCTCCTTTTCCTTCTTCTCCTTGTTGGGCAGTCCTTCTTGCAGTGACTTGTCTTGCCACAGATGTGACAAGTGGACTCCTTTTCCTTGTCCTTCTTTGATTTGGCCTCATTTTTCTTCTTTTGGGCCTTCCCCATATGCCATCATTCCTTGTAGGTATCCTAGGAAGATTAAAGATAAAATCCGTGGCTATGCTATCCCACGGTCTATGAGGAATAGGCAAGGGTTGCAACAAACCCAATGCCTTTTGTCGATCAAACTTGACGTTTTGACATACATTACACGTGTGCACAAAGTGATTTACATCATGTCTCAAGGTTGGCCAATAAAAGAAAGTTTCAATTGCTTTCACTGTAGCATCAATGCTAGGATGCCTTGCATACGTAGATGCATGACTTTCAACCATAATCTTGGCCCTTAAATTGCTTTGTAACACATAATCGACCATGCATCATAAGAAAGCCCTCTCTAAGATTGTAGTGCTCATGGTGCTTACCATTTGATAACAGATCATACTAACAAAGTCCTCGTCGGCTGGATACTTTGTCTTCATCTCATTAGACAATGCATCGGCCACAACATTCTTTTTACCCTCCACATGTACTATTTGAAAGTGAAACATGGATAAAAAGTTGGCCCATCGCATGTGCTTCTTAGGCAGCTTAGTCTAAGTGAGAAAATATCGCAAAGTTTGATGATCCGTTTGTACAACAATATCAGCCACTAGCAAATAGTGTTTCCAAGTGGAAAGAGCGTGAATTAGAGCAAGCAATTCTTTCTCATAAACTTGCAAATTTTTCTTTGCACCTTGTAAAATTCTACTCTCATGTGCCACAACACGGCCTTCTTGTATTATAGCTGTTCCAATACTGTTCCCACATGCATCACATTGAACAATGAAAGCTTTTTGGAGATCTGGCAAGATCAACATTGGATTTGAAGTAAGCTTTTCTTTCAGCTTATAGAATACTGCAATTTCCTTATCAGCCCATGTAAATGGAACTCCCTTCTTTTGCAATGCATGAAGGGGTGAAGCAATTTCAGCAAAGTGGCGTATGAACCTTTTATAGTAAGAACACAGCCCCAAAAAGCTGCGTACATCACGCAAGGTTCTTAAATGAGGCCAATTGCATATTGACTCCACTTTTGCAGGATCCATTCTAACACTATCTTTTGAGACAATATGCCCTAAGAAGTGAATCTTTGACATGAAGAATTCTCTCTTTTTTGCATTAGTAACCAGCTTGTGTTTTCTAAGTTCCATAAACAAAGTAGTCAAATGCATTCGACGTTTTGCCTCATTCTTTGAAAGGACTATGATGTCATCAAAGAATGTGCCAATGAAAGACCTATAGGGTTGAAAAATTCGATCCATCATGCGATTAAACGGCGCAAGTGCATTTGTAAGCCCAAGTGGCAAGTCCAAGAACTCATATAATCCAAAAGTGGGCCTAAAAGTTAGCCTTGTGCACATCTTTTGGCATTATACGTATCTGATGATACCCACTTTTAAGGTCTATTCTACTAGAGATTGCACTTCCCTCTAAATGATCAGGGATATCATCAATCCTCGGTATAGGGAATCTATTTTTAATGGTGTTTTTGTTCAGGGCACAGTAATTGATACACATTTGCCATGAACCATCCTTGTTTTGCACAATCTGTAGAGGTGAGCAATAGGGTGATGAATTGGGCTGAAATAACCCTTTTTTCAATAGCTCATCAATTGATTCATTATTTCCTGCTGTTGAGCAGCACGCACTCTATAGAATGGTCTGTTTGGAGGCGTAATATCAAGCACAAGGTCGAGAGAATGATCTTGTGGCCTTTCGGGTGGTAATTCTCCAAGCAAGGAGTCAGAGAAACAATTTTGAAATCCTTTTAAGAAATCTGTCCGCTCATTGTACAGCATTGAAACATTAGACTTAGCATCATCTTTACTAACTTAGACTTAGCATCATCTTTACTAACATCTTTTGCAAAAACTAAGTATGTGGAAAGATGATTTTTTATTACTAAGGAAATTGCTGAAGCAAACACAAGAGGAATAGACTCTCCCTTCAACTTTACATCAAGAACATGTTGCCTGTCTTTTTGAGTGAGAGTGATTTTCCTATTATATACATCAATCATTGCATGCACTCTATGACACCATGGAATATCCAATAAGACATCACAGCCCTCCAATGGCATAATGTGAAAATCCTCGCTATCCACATATGACTGCAAATGAATTTGGAGTTTTCCCAATGATAAGGGTGATTGGCTCTGTGTGTCTAGGACAAGGCAACTAGCCTCACCCATGGGATCCATATCATCATCTCTAATACCCAACTTGGCCGCCAATTTTGGGGAAATGAAGGGCGTCAAAGAAATCTAAAGCATGCTGATCCCTCACTTTGCCCCATGCATTGAATAGTTCCGAAGCATTCATGTTTGGTTGCTTACCAACAAGATCGGATACCAATCCAACAATAGTTTTATGCTTCTTGCTGTTCTGATCCTTATTGTCATTTGCATGGTTTTTAGACTTACATTCTAGGCATTCACGTGCTATACGCCCCTCTTGTTCACAAACATAGCATTTGTTTGCATCGTACAATGCCTTTCTTTCAATAGCTTTCTTAGCACTATCAAATGACCTTTTGCCTTGTTTGCCTTTTTCAAAGAATGACATTGATTGATTTTCAGCTTGTCGACCGTTTTTTTAGGATTTAAACTTGCTGCCCAAAAAAGCAGTCTTTCTGCCCTTATTTTTTAGTATTGTCCTTTGAACCATCTTTGCTACCCTTGTGACATGTCCTTTCATCAATGCATAAGTTGTATTTGCATTTTCAGTCAATTGTGCCATACTGGTCACTTTTGTCTTGGTGCATGACTTATTGGAAGAGTCCATATTCTACTTCTTTTTCTCCTTCCTCCAAGCCACTAAGTCCTTACAATCCTTGCACAAATGGCCCTTCTTACCATAGTTATAGCATCGGACCTTAAGCTTCTTCTTGTCACCCCTCTTTGAAGCTGCAAATGCCACATCATGGCCACCATGTCGATATGAAAACCCCCTCTATAAGCTCAATGATGCCTCATGCTCAAGCAACATCAAGAACATGAGTGAAATTGACTAGCGTTGATGATATTTGGGCCCACAAAGCATTGGTTACTCCATCAAACTTTGGAGGGAGCTTATAAAGCATGCCTTTGGAAGCGCGGATTGCATGCGGCGAAGCTGATCATGTATCTATGTAACTCAAAGAAAGAAAGACTAAATCACATCTTTAGCCTTAAACTTCATCTATCGGAGCTTCCATAGAGGGTCACTATACACATAGTTGATGAAGCCTCGTACAACATCTAAAGCTTTTGCCATATTCTTGAAGTTTTTTTGTAAGAGGTAGCTGTTGGTAAAATCTCTTTGGAAATACATTGGAGAAGGGTTGTATATGCACGGTCATCATTGGAATCCCATGTAAACAGAACTTCCTCATGGTTGTTAGGGTCCCAATTAGCTAGAAGAGGAGTGGGAGGCCAGGGCCACTCAATAGCTCTTGAAACAACGTACTATAATAGCTTTTGCACAAACCATGCTTTCATAATAGCAGCCCATGTTAGGTAGTCAGGGCCATGGAATTTGTCATTAGTGGAATAGTAGGGGGTGCCATTTGGTCCTCAGAGAGGATGGGATGAGAAGATAAGTGAAAGAAGAAAGATGGAGAGAGAGTACAACCAAAAGACAACAAAGACTGCAATGCCAAGAATTCGCACGTAGTGGATAGACTATTGAACACAAAAAAGACTGCTGGAGGAAATCTTTGTAAGAGAACATGGTGAAACCAACCAAAACGAGCTAGAAAAGGACTGAAGACAGCAAAAGCAGCAGCCTAAATGTTGTCCAGCCGACGGAAGATGTAAAACCTGAAAACACAGATGCTGGGAATCAAAATGAAAGAGGCAGCAGCATTAAATGCAGTCAATGCAGCAGCAAAAATACAGGCATTGACGAGGAAAATGCTGGGTTTTTGGGGATTAGATAGGCTGATTTACAGCAAACTAGTGTCGACCAGGCTGAAAAATGGTCACAGCAGGCACATATATGTTGGAAAATGGTAGCCAGCTATGGAGAGAGAGAGGAGAGACAATGACAACAAGAGAGTAAGCTGAAGCAAAAAGAGAGGAGTGTACTTGCTAGAATGAAAGATATAGTGAAAGTACAACTTATGTTTAGGTCAAGGGTTGACCTAACCAGCCTTCCACCAACTAACTAGAGTTAGGTTTATTTTACTCTAGAGCCTAGTGTCTAGGTATACACACCTTACATTGACACTTTAATAAGTGTCCGCACCACACAAATTACATTGGGTGCTGCCCATAGAATCGGCAAATTCTAACACCCCCTTGCAGTGCCAATGTGATAAAGTACAAGGATGATCAATCACCAAAGGGTAACAAGTTTAAGGACTTTCGAAAAGCCTCAAACTTCTCGCGTGGTAGTGCCTTGGTGAAAATGTTTGTAACATTTTTCAGTGTGGGTATATACATCAGGATGATCTCTCCTGCATAGCATCTCTCTTTGACATAATGGTAATGCACTTCTATGTTTCGTGCTAGCATGAAACACAGGATTTCGTGCTACTGCAATAGCACTCTTAACTATGTGAAAGAATGGGTGTAGGACTCTCCAATGGTAAATGTAGATCAGTCAATAATCTACGCAACCATACACATTTCACTGTTGCCATGAAGGTTACCCTGTACTCAGCCTCACAAGACGAGGTAGCCACTGTAGGTTGTTTCTTGCTTAGCCATGAAATGCATGAACAGCTTAGAAAGAAACAGTGCCCACTAGTAGACTGCCTAGTGTCTATATCACGAGCCCAATCTGAATCACTGTAAGCTTGTAAGTGCAAGTCTCCCCCCTAGGAAATAATAATGTATGTGATTGAGTACCTTGCAAATATCTGAAGATCCGCTTAATAGCTTGCCGATGTATGGTCTGTGGGCTATGCATACACCTGCTTACTTGAGATATTGCATACTGAATGTCAGGGTGTGGGTTGTAGAGATAAATAAGAGAGTTGGCTGTAAGTTGCAACATCAGACATCTCTTCACCATCATGTATAGACAGCTTTAAGCCTGGCTCCATAGGAGTGCACATATGTTTGCAATCTTACATACTAAACCTATGTAATAGCTTATCCACATATTGTGACTGTGACATGATGATACCATGTTGATTTTGGGTGAATTGAATCCCCAAATAATAGTGTAGGCAGCCCATATGTGACATTGCAAATGCATGTTTTAATTTAGTCTTAAAATCTGCAAATTTTTCTTCTGTAGGTCCACTGAGCAGCATGTCATCTACATAAAGAATAATAATCAACAAGTCTCCCCTCACATTCTTAATGTATAGAGTGGAAGCAGTTGGACTATTTTTGAACCCTTTGCTAGCCAAATAAGCATCAATTTTGGAGTACCATGCACGAGGAGCCTATTTGAGACCATAAAGAGCTTTACGCAGCTTGCATACCATGTGCTCTTTTCCTTTAACCACAAACCTTGGAGGTTGTGACACATAAACATCCTCATACAAATCCCCATTCAAGAATGCTGTCTTAATGTCCAACTGATATACTTTCTAACCATAATTTGCAGCCATAGCAATCACACATCTCACCGTACTCATACGGGATATAATAACAAAAGTTTTTTCATAATCTATGCCCTTCTTCTGTGCATAGCCTTTTGCTACCAACCGTGCTTTGTACCTATCAATTGTACCATCAGCCTTGTGTTTGAGTTTAAAAACCCATTTTGTGCCAATGGCCTTCTTGCCAGGTAGTAAATCCATAAGTTCCCATGTAGAGTTAGTGGCAATAGAGTCTAACTCATCCTGCATGGCTTGCATCCAATGTACATCTTGTTGAGCTTCGTCCAAGGAAGTAGGCTCATCATCATCCAATAGTGAGCTCATAAATACATGCTCATCACAATCATCTACTTCTGTAAAATCAATCAAATGTGCCCCCCTTGCATCATTCGTTGCATTTTTGGCAGCCCTTCTAGTGCGATGAGGTATAGGAGCATCCATTTTACTCTCCTGGAGAGTTTGTAACAGCTATCTTGGGACTGTTTTGGTTGCATTTACAGCAGCCCTTTCATGTTGTACTCTTTCTTCCACTGCATGTGGAAAAACCATCATCGATACCCTGCTGTTCGGGAGCATATAGTGCAGCGACAACTTGCTGTATTAAGTCTGTCCTGCCATTTACAACAGGCACAGACTCCAAAGTAAGTGGCAAAAGACCCTCAAAAACATCACCAATGTCGTGGGTGGCTGGCATTTGAAATTGATCATGTGAAAATGCAGCATTTTCAGCAAATAGGACATCCCTTTTGACAAAGACTTTCTTCGTGCGTGGGTCATACAAGCGATAGCCCTTGCTCTTCGAACTGTAGCCAATAAATATGCATTTTACAGCCTTGTCATCAAGCTTCCAACGAAGCTCTTTCGGAGCATGTGCATAGGCTATGCAACCAAACACGTGAAAGTAGTCTACTTTGGGTTTCTTGCCATGCCAAGCTTCGAACGGTGTGATCGTCTTTAGTGCCTTAGTGGGTGCACGATTCAACACATGATTTGCACACTGAAGGTCTTTCAGCCAAAATTTATGAGGTAGCCTCTTGCTTTTTAGCATACGAGTCATCTCCATAAGAGTTCGATTCTTCCTTTAGCAACACCATTTTGTTGAGGAGTCATTCTAACAGTGGCTTGATGTGTAATGCCATGATCAAGCAAATATGTCTCAAAAGCACGAGGTATGTACTCCCCCCCTCTATCTGTGCGAAGTGTCTGTACTTTTAAGTCGGTTTCAGCTTCAAGCTTTGCAACAAGATGTTTGAAATACATGAACTCATCGGATTTTGCGTTCAGCCCATGCACCCATGTATACCAAGAGTAGTCATCAATAAATGTAACAAAGTGCTAATTACCTCCAAGTGCATATGTCCTCATGGGACCACAAACATCAGAGTGAATAAGTTGCATTTTTCAAACAGCACGCAATGCACCATCCTTTTTGAAGGCAAACCTATGCTTCTTGCCCAAAATACATCTCTCACATGCATGAGGAGGTGGAGTCTCCACTGGAGGCAACACATCTACCATATGACACCTTCGAAGGGTCATCAAGCTCCCAAAGCTCATGTGTCCATAGCGAGCATGCCATAGCTCCACATTTTGCATAGTAGGGCGAAAGAGTAGTGACTGCCAAAGCATCATAAGTCAGTCAGTCATATGTATCCAACAAAAATAGAACGTGGAAAGCATAGCCACATCACTTGAACGCAACACCACATTCTTTCGAGTCTGTTCCTCTTGAAGCAAGAGGCCTTCCAACTCCACAAATGTAAGGGGCTATTGCCCCCTCCTCAAAGACAACATCAAAGAGGTGTGGAAACCAAGATATGACTCTGGAAGAGAGTTCAGTGTGATGTTTACCAATTCAGCATCTTGAATGACCTCATCAACATTGAGTAGCTGCTCACGCAAATCTTGTATGTGAGTAAGGTGCTCTGTCATGCTATCACCTTCATCCATGGTCACATTGGCCAACTCTCTACGGAGATAGGATATCTTGGCCTCATTGTGTGCTGCAAATATACGCTCAAGTACATCCCATGCAGATTTTGAGGTCTTGCAAGACCGAATGTGCGGAATAATTGCCCTTTTCACTGACAACGCAATCAAAGAAAGTGCATGTGCATCTTTTGAGTCCCCTTTCCTCTAATCCTCGGTAGGAGGGAGAGGAGGGGCAGCAGCAGTAGTAATTGTTGAGCTAAAATATGCATTACTTGCTGATTAGCCTATTAAACAGCCCCAAAACACACTAAAAAAATTCTTTTTTAGAGTAAAAACCCTAAAACGGGGAGCGGTTCGAGAGAGTTTAGTGGAAACCCTAATTTTTGGGGCATCCTTCCACATCTATAAATAGACAGGCTGCCCCCATTCAAATTTATTCCGTTTGTGTAGGTTTCACACTCTCTAGTGCAGATTTCAGTCATCAGTCTACCTCCATATGGCTGTCCAACTTTCGTGACTGTTGCCACCTCTCCATCCAGCCTTGTAGTGCCCTGGCGCCTTCTTCCGATTGTCGCCCACTGATTGGCGCCATTCCTCTTGCTACGTTTTTCCCTGTTCCTCATCGTCAACACCTTCATCCTCATCTGTTCTTTGCGTTTGCAACTTCTGGTTGTTGGCGACAATAGGCAGCACTCCTCCATCGGGCAACCTTCAGTACCCTACGTTTTGGTCATCCATTGCTAGGCGACTACTGGTTGATGCTCTCATCCATTAGGCGACACTATCTATTGCGTATGCAGCCTTTCGGGGTGACCTCTGCCCTCTGCATCTTCTACAGCTTGCGTTTGGTTCTCTAGCAGCCTCTGGTACCATCGTTTTGTAGTTTCCTCTCTCTTTACTCTCCGACTGGTGGTCACAGACTTGGGATCCGTCTCCGGTGGACGTCACACTCTGACATTGCTCTGCTCTTGAGCACATTGTACACTCTTACATTCATTTAGAGCATTCATTCACTTCAAAGTTGTGTTCTCTCTCTCCCTTCTTCTATTTGTGTTTGAGTTTTGAGTTTTGCCCTCTGTGTGTGTGTTTGTCTCTTTGTGTTTCTTTCGTGGTCGTACACTTTGTGTGTTCTCAGTGCAAACCCTAGTAGTTTTTTTCACAACAACACCAATACCACCAGCAGCAGCATCGCTTGTCCTTGAGCGTTACGTTGAGGTGTCTGAGGTGCAAGACCTCTTGGTCGCTGCAAGTCACCTGTAACATAGTCCCACAAGTCCTTCGCCACAAAAAGGTTACGGACCATAAAACTCCACAATGGGTAGTTTGAGCCATCAAGTTTGGCCTCCTAAGTGAGGACACCAAGGATGTTGCTCTGATCATTATTCCCGTGACGTGTCATGCTGTCAATGATAGACAAAAATTTGCAGTCAAATACTTCAATGCTGAAGTATAGAGTATACTCCTCAGAGTACCAAAATCCCCCACGGGATTAAGAAACAAGTACCAAAGTGTCACTTAAATGCCAAAGTGTGCACAATGCCACCCAAATCAGCACTTAGCAAGTAAATTATAGCAGTATATTGCTGTACCACACCTGTCTCGAAATGTGTGTCCACAAAAGTACTAAATACAGCAACTTAATGCTGATTCTTACCAAAATTTACTGAATTTTTCTAAAGTTCTTCGCCCAATCTAATTGTAACAGCAATGAAATGTTGCTGTATTGCTTGTTGCTTGCCTTGGAGTGTGTATCGGGCAAAAGCCCCAAAATTCTTTCTAAAATTTTAAAGAAATTGAAGAAATTTGTACCTTACAGTTGGAATTTCTGCAGAAATGTTACTTCGGGACGTGTGTCAGCAGTGAGTAGCTCTAAAATCAGCCTCGTGATGCGTGTTGGATCCAAAAAACTGAAAAGCCCCAAATTTTCTTGAGCCAATGTGGAAGAAATTGCACAATGTCTATGAGTTTGGTAACAATTTGTGCAAAGGGTCTCCAATTGGGCAACAACTCTAAATTTTTGGTGGGAATTCCAAGAAATTGAGAAATTTCTTCGAATTGGTTGTCAATTCAAACTCTGAGAGTAAAAATTAGCAAAAGCTCCAAATTTTGGGGCAGTAAGAGTTGAGATTCGAGAAGAGATGGCTGAAATAGACTGGAAATTCTAAAAATTTTGAGAAAACTCCAAACTCCAAATCTGAAAATTAGGGTTTTTACACTTTTTAGGGTTTGGTGGGCAGGACTGAGAAAATGACTGATAGAGCTGAGAAAATGGTAGGTAGAGCTGAAAACAACAGCAGCTCCTCAGGTTGCGTGCAGGGCTGCGTGTGGGATTGTGCGTTGGATTGCGTGCTTGGTTGTGCATAGACTGAAAATGGCAGATCTGGAGCAGATGACTGAGCTGGACAGATCTGGAGCAGATTTGGAGCTGATGGTTGAACCGGACAGATCTGGAGTAGACAAGCGATGGCTCAGCTACAGCTCCTCCTCCACTTCACCAGCACCTCACAGCAGTTGAAAACTCTTCCTCGAGCTTAGAACCAAGCTGGTAGCAATAGGACCTTGGGCGGGATGGCACTGACTGATGGTGGCTGAACAGAATCTGCGCGTAGGAGCTGCTCTGATACCAGCCAGCTATGGAGAGAGAGAGAGGAGAGACAATGATAGCAAGAGAGTGAGCTGAAGCAAAAAGAGAAGAGTGTACTTGCTAGAATGAAAGATAGAGTGAAAGTACAACTTATGTTTAGGTCAAGGGTTGACCTAACCAGCCTTCCACCAACTAACTAGAGTTAGGTTTATTTTACTCTAGAGCCTAGTGTCACTACTTTTAAGTTTCTAAGACACTAGGTGTACACACCTTACATTGATACTTTAATAAGTGTCCACACCACACAAATTACATTGGGCGTTGTAGATAGAATCGGCAAATTCTAACAATATTATCAATAGCAGCAATTGGCAGACCTGCATGAGCAGAAAACAACACTTTGGGATCAAACACGGTCGTCTGATACCATGTCAAAAGTGGGTGTAGTGATGGGAGCAAAGAAGACTGTATGCTCCGGAAACGGAGTCCATATACTAGACATGAGACAATCAGAAACAACAAAGAGTTATTGGCTGACGTGGGCATTGGCATTTGCTCTCTCTCTCCAATTGGACCTGCAAGTAACTGAATATGCTGATAATGATTGAGGAGGAGGGAGAAGTGGCCAATAAATAGGCCACAATCAGCAAAAAGTCAGCTAGCAATAAATGAGTACAATAATCAAGTTGGCCAACTCAATATGGCTAAAAACTCAATAAAATGCTATGTGCTGCCCACTAAAGCACACTGAGGTTCACTCATGAGTTGACTAATTTGCTAACCCATGCCAGAAGTGGGTGAAGCGATGGAAACGTAGAAGATTGTTCTTATAGATTGCACAACACAAAAAAAGAAAGATATAGAAGTAAATGACGATGAAGAACTCAAAAGAATGCTCGGGAAATGGAATCCATATACCAAACATGAAGTACTCATGTATGACGAGTCACTGGCTGATGTGGGCACTGGCATTGGCATCCTCTCCAATTGGACCTGCAAGTAATTGAGTATATTGACAATGACCAAATAGGGAGCAATGGCCAATAAATAGGCCACAATTTAAAAAAAGTCAGCGAGCAATAAATAAATAAAATAATCAGGTCAACTAGCTAATTAATGGCTAAAACCTCATAAATCTTGCACAAAAAAAAAACATAAATAAAGTGCTTTGCCTAGCCCACTAAAGCACACCGAGACGCACTCATGAGAAGACTAATTTGCTAACACCCTCTCTCAAATTATAAGTGATTTGATACAATACACTGATACAACGTGGAGAGGGAGAGCATGCTAGAGACATAGCTTACGTTGAGCGAGCTTGTGACCACCCAATGATCCTGAGTTTAGGAGACCCAGCTTGACTTGCATGATTATGATGCAGTCACGCAAATACCTAGCTTGACACTGCACTCAGTGCCGAAGTCACTATACGTTAATGCCTTCCGGGAAGGCACTAAGACCCAAGTAATTTTGCCTATCCTAGCCCTAGGAGACGCCACACGAAAAGAAGTCATGGATACTGGGGCGGGAGTAAGTGGGTTGAGCCACACTAGGCTCTAGGCTTGGGGAAACCTGCCCATCGAAACCGCTAGGGTCAGTAGCACTCTAGCTAATGGAATGAAAGTAATGACTGATCATAGTCCATATAACAAGGACCATTAGAATAGGACCATGGATACCGAAGCAATGGGTGATCAAGCCACCGTTAAGGTGCCTTAGAGAGGTATTGATGTTGATTTTGATCGTACCAACTCTTGAAAATAGAGAAGAATCATAGCAGCTCTCATTGCCTTATCAAACAATGCCTTGCAGTAGCTTATGTGGCCATCCTGACAGCAATGTCTTTGAGCATTTGTGATTGTGAACTGCTTTTTCTTTTTCTTCTTCTTTTTCTTCTTCTTTTTTCTTAAAGTTGTTAACTCCTTACAATCCTTGCCTAAATGTTCCTTTTTACCACACTAGTAGCATGGGACATTCGAATTCCTTCTTCTTGGTGACTCCTCTCTGAAGTTGCAATGTCTCATTATAGCCACCATGTCGAGATGAAAACCTCCCATGTAATCTCAATGATGCCTCATGTTCAAGGAGTATCAAGGACATATGATTGGAATTGAGTGGCGCCGATGATGTTTGGGACCGCAAACCATTGGCTACTCCATTAACAACTCTCGATGATGTCTAGACCTGCAAAGCATTGGTTGCTCCATGAAACTTCATTGTGGAGGTCTTGTTCATATTGCCATTAGCTCTAGTCACTCTAGGTAGCTGCATTTTGAGCCCACATTTATTAAGTTGACATTGCAAATACTTCTGTATGTAAGATTCAATGATAGTCTTAAGGTGCGGCAAGTAAAAGTAGCAAGTAACTAAGGCCAAAGTCCGATGTTTATTAAGGTGTCCTTGGCCTACAAGGAGGTGGCCCTTGGTTGGGTAGGTGGCCTCTGGTGGGGTAGGCGTTGAGCTGGCGGGTGTTCCCTATTGGGAGTTGCGGACTCCAAGGTGACTTGGCTGAGTTGGTGTGGAGTTGCAAGATGGCCAAGTTGGTGTCGAGTGGCCAAGGCGACTTGGTTGAGTTGGTGTCGAGTGGCCGAGGTGGATGTGGCTCTGATACCACTTGTTGGTGGAGATGGCAGCAACTCAACTCAACTTGGGAGAGTGTGCAGGTAGTAGAGAGAGAGAGTGTGTGTAGTCATTGCTCGACTTGATTGATTGCTAAGTGTGTAATGTGACTAGGGGAAAAAACCCCTCTTATGGAGAGTAAAAAGTGTCCCAATGTCCTATGTGCGGATCATCGACACTCCTATGTGAGTAAAATTCAATATCAATGTAAAAAGTACAAAGATGAAAATTTATCAAAAAACAATGGCATACCAATAATGACATCGACATGGTTAAGGCTCAGAAGTCGGAAATCCATAAGCTGATGGTACTGTTGGATCAAAAGATCCAAACTTGGTACCATCTTGTGCCAGTGATCCACGGTGAGGCCATCCACATAAGGACATGGTATGCTTGGTACCATGTGGAGCTGTAATTTTTGCACCAACCAAGAAAAAAGGAAATTGTGAGTAGAGCCATTATCGAACAAAACTGTAACTTCTGGGCAACTAATACGCCTAGTGATCTTTAAAAGATCATGTGGGCTAAGTACAATTTTATTTATTAAGCAACCATTGCAACTACTCGCATTTACAAAATAGTATTTCGATAAAAGTTTAGAAGAAATACTTGAAGCTTCTACATCGTATATTTAAGCCTTTGATGTAGACTTCACACTCTTATTCTTATCATGGTGTTAGGCAATGACGATTGTGGAGAGAGAGTGAGAGAGTGAAATGCCACAAAGACACACTTGGTCGCTCGGTTATGGCGACAACATGATCACGCACAGTAGATACATGTAATGGATACAGAGTATCACTTTTAGAGCCTTTGGCAACAATTCTAGAGCCCTGGCTCCTTACATATTTTCCATTTGCTATCCCCAAAAGTGGTATCATAGCCTTTGTCATCTAATTGCCTTGTGCTTATCAAGCTCTTCTTGAGTTGGGATACATGCCTTACATTATGCAAAGTGAACACTGAACCATGTTGAAATGCCAACTACACATTGGCAATCCCTACAATGCCACATGCATAATTGTTTCCCAAGTGGACAACACCATGTCTACCACCACTATAGTCAGTTAGCCACTCGCGGTGTGGTGTTATGTGGAATGAGGCACTTGAATCAAGAATCCAAGTGTGCATGTTATCATTTGAATCTACAATCAATGACTGTGTACTAAAAGAAGAAGCAAAGAGTACATCACTGCCATTGTCACTCTCGTGAGTGACTACATTGACTTCCTCTATCTTTACACAGCTTTTCTTTGCATGTTGGTTGTCCTTTTTCTCATCTTTGTTATCATCAGTGTTTTTGTCTTTGCTCTTTTCTTTCTTCCATTTGAAGCAATCTTGCTTGAAGTGCCCTTTTTTGCCTTAATGATGGCACTCCATATTTTTCCCATGAGACTTGCTACATGCTTTGTTGTTAGAATTTTCCTTTTGTTGGGATTTGCCTCTAGTATGCAGTGCGTGAGTGACTACATTGACTTTCTCTATCTTTACACGACTCTTCTTTGCATGTTGGTTGTCCTTTTTCTCATCTTTGTTATCATCAATATTTTTGTCTTTGCCCTTTTCTTTCTTCCACTTGAAGTAATTTTGCTTGAAGTGCCCTTTTTTTCCTTTATGATGTCACTCCATTTTTTTCCCATGAGACTTGTTGCATGCTTTGTTGTCAGAATTTCCCTTCTATTGGGATTTTCCTCTAGTATGCAATGTATGGAAAAACTTGTTTACTGAAATATTTAGCCTATTGAGCTCTTCCATGCATAAAGAGCTCTCCACATCTGGAGAGCATTTGAGTTACTCATTGCTGTCCTAAAAGTGTCCCAACTTTCAAGCAAGGTGCATAGTAAAAATGTTGCCTCAAACTCCTCATCAATGTGAAATTCCAAGGCAATTAGCTGGCTGAAAATAGAGTTAATGTCATGAGGATATGTATTTTTGAAACCTCACTTAACATGTGGATTAATTTTTAATCACATGATTAAGTAAATGTTGCACATGTGAGATGCAGCTAGGGTTAGAATAAATTTACGAGCCTGGGACCCGAGAAAATCATGGGATGTCAAAGACAAAAGCTGCTATAAGTTATGCCGCACAGGTACTTGGTGTTATCTAGTGCCAGTAGTTGGTGACACCAGAGAAGTGGCGTTTAATGGTACCTAACGCCAATCTGATGGTCAAAGATGGCGCAGAGACACTCGGGAATGGAAGTTGTCTAGCCAATTTAATTATTGGCCAGTCAGATTATTTTTCAGGGCATCGAAAAAATTATTAATTAATTTTCAGCATTTAAAGATTGAAAATTAATATTCAATTATGGCTAATCCTGGAAAAACCATTTAGCAAGGTTGTCACTTGTTAAAAATGCCCATGCAAGATTGAAAGGCGGCTTTAGAGGCTGGAAAGAGGCATTTTTAGTGGATTCAGCCTGCAAGAGAGAGGGAGATGCTGCTCGTTTGATTTGCAGCCATTGGAGGACCTTCTAAGGCAGCGAGGGGCAAGAGAAGACCAATCAACAGCAGGTGACAGCATCTACAGGTTGTTGAGATAGGGTAGCAACAATAAATAATTGATTTTCTTCAGTTCTTTGCATCTACAAGTTGTTGTGGCAGGGCAGCAGCTGCATTTGACTGATTTTTAGTCATTCTTCGCGACAAAACTCTGAATTTTCTCTCTACAGCTTTCTCTCTCATCTCCTAGCCATTTCACAGCTTTGCTCTGAAGATCTCAGCATTTGGACTCTTGGAGGTTGAGAAATTGCAAATTTCTCAGCTGTAAATCCTAATTCACAGCAGAAATTAGGGTTTACCAACAATCTCGGGAAGCGTGCCAGAAAGTGGAAGCTTCAAGACTTGGATTTTTCAAGGCTGAAGTTGAATCTAAGCTAAATTCGGGTGGAGGACTAGCCAGTCATTGAATTTGGGGCATTTCCATTGTCTATGAAGTGGGTGAAGGCCAATTAAGTGCCCGAATCAAGGGGCAAAATAGATTGAAGACTCGCTGGTCACTTTCGATAGCAAGGGGAGTTTGGATTGCGAAGGGGATTGGGAGAATCCCATTGTAAATCAACTTTTTCTTCAATAAAGCTAAAGAAATACTAAAAGGGGTGTCAATTTTGGGGCCAATTAGGTGTGCATTGTCCAAGATCAGTAGGTAAATTTGTATTTTTAGATTTGTATTAATTGTTTGCTGCTGTAATTAAGTTGTAATCAAGGATTTACCATCCATCCACGGAAGGAAGTCTGGTTACAGTTAAGTTACAGTTAAACTCATTCAAATGTACAAACATGGATGTACCTACCTTCATACGAAGGTCTATCAAAAATTTCAACCAATAAACCTTGATAGTTGCACTTTTTTGAGCATATAACCCCTCAAGTCTTTGCCGCATACCATAGGCAGATTTCAGTTTCTTGATGTTGAAAAGCAAAGTGTTTGACAGTGAAGGCTCTATGTTAGAGCGTGCAAGCTCATCTAAATCATCCCACTCCTCTTGATCCATGGTTGTTAGTTTTACTCCTTTGTTTTGATGGGCTTTACCTGTTTCTTCTACACCAAGACATTATAGCATTGCTTTTGCCATATAGCAAAGTTGTGTGCACCTTCAGGCTTCTTAATGTGCAAAAGATTGCTGCCATCCATGATTTACAGCTCAAAGGTGACTCAAAGGTCAACAAATGTGAGCCCAAATGTCACATAAATGACCAAGGTACAAAGCAAGTACCAACCAACAATGAAAATTCTAAGTAATTGCAGAAATTTCAGATCTGCAAATTAATTTTTTAGAGGTACAAAATGTGTGCTATAGCACACCACAAGCAATTGCAGCCATATTATGGGTTAATATATCAATTACATGAGAAAGCCCCAAATTTTAGGTACAATTTTTTCTCCAAATGCATCCATGGGCACCAATTCGGCTCTTACAGTCAAAAGCCCTAAAATTTCTCTGCTCAAACTACTCAAATGACATCAAACATAACTCCCAAGTGCATTGCCAAGCAAATTTCGCCAAACTTTCACAAATTTTGCAAATGCCCCAAATTTTTTCGGGGTCTTATGTACTCATTTTGTATAGAAACTACATTGCAAGTACATACCAAGACCGAATTTGACCTAAATTTTGTAAGTTTTGTAAAAGCCCCAATTTTTTGAGATGTGAGAGTGCTCAAGAATGCATAAATTTTACTCTGATGAGTAAAATCTCCCGCGTATACCAAAATCCCCAAATTTCGGAGTTAAAAGTGTGCCCAATCTTTGAGATTGTTAAACTGTGCTTTTGCGTGTGTGAAGGATTGTAAATTTAAAACAAAGAATAAACCTTTGATGAAAAATAAATGATTTTTTAAAAAAGAAAAAGAGGAGGGCGTGATGGGTGATAGCTGATGGCCCATCAAATCCTATGCCCGCGTTGACCTGCCTTGTGATGACCTGTCCAACGCTGGCGGCCAATCCGTCGACGACCTGTGGTACTGCCACTTGGACGACTTGCTGCACTGCGTGTCAAGGGCTTGTTTGCCCTGCGTTGACCTGTCCGCCTTGTCGAGGGCTTGTCGACTATGGCACGCTTGACCATGATTGATGACCTGCAACGTGACTGCGACCTGTAACCTTCAGCAACCTTCAATCTTTAGCTATTTAATGTTAAATTAACATAACAATTAATAATAAGGGTTGACATCAAGTATTAAATCCATTGTCGAGAAAAAACTTTGATGCCCCTACAAATCAAGATTTCATCGGCTATTGATGTCAGTCTACCATAGCCTTGGAGTGGCAACTCCTCGGGCTTCCTCATTAGTACAATTGAAAACTCCATGCACACGTATCACCCTGACACAAAAAATCAAGCGTGAGTACTTGACAAGAAACATATCTTGTCATGCGTCCCCCTCGGCTCTTCTGTATGCCTCTCTTGCTCGTACTGTCCCATATCACCCTAAATGAGATGAAAAGCATACATGTTAGGTGTGAACCATCATGGTTTTAGGAGCAAAAGTGGGTTTATGCGCATCATCGGATCTTGCGTCCAATTGTAGATTGTAGCTATGATACCAATGAGATGTCTCCTTAGAATCCAACCTACACGCAAGACATGACACAAGCCATTCAAGGAATACAAGGAACTAGACATTAAACTTGCCTCCCAACCATATCCAAGGAACATAAGGGATTGGACATTAGACTCACCTCCCAACTATAGAGCCAATTTCCAAATGGGCGCATCCTCGAGCTTGGAAGCTAGTAGCACTTTGGGTCATGACCACATCTGAGGATCGGTGTTCCATACCACGGACTCACACTATCTCGGTCCAGGTGTGTTGGCTGATACGCCAAGAGTACAAGTGTGGTGATCACACAATGAATGTGCACAATAGGACCTTGAGTCCTAATGCGCACAATAGGGTATGGATTCTATAAATAGGACTCAACTGCCCCAAATTACTTCATAACCACTTTGACCAATGCCACTTGTACCCATCTGGATGTTGTCATGAGGACATGTATTTGTGAGACCACACTTAACAGGTGGATTAATTTTTAATCACATGGTTAAGTAAATGTTGCATATGTGAGGTGTAATTGGGGTCAGAGTAAATTTATGAGCTCGAGACCCGAGGAAATTACGGGATGTCAAAGGCAAAAGTTGCTATAAGTTAAGCCGCACATGTACTTTGTGGTATCTGGTGCTAGTTGTTGGCATTTGGCCATAAGTGTCAGTTGGAGACACTAGGGAAGTGGCATTTAATAGTACCTAACGCCAATGTGATGATCAAAGATGGTGCAAAGACACTCGGGAATGTCAGTTGCTTGACCAATTTAATTATTGGCGAGTCAGATTATTTTTCAGGGTACCAAATTATTATTAGATTAATTTTCAGTATTTAGAGACTGAAAATTAATATTTAATTATGGATAATGTTGGAAAAACCATTTGGGAAGGTTGCCACTTATCAAAAATGCCCATGCAAGGCTGAAAGAGTCTTTAGAGGCCGGAGAGAGGCATTTTTTGTGTATTCAGCTTGCAAGAGAGAGGGAGGAGATGCTGCTGGTCTGATTTGCAGCCATTGGAGGATCTTCTAAGGCAACCAAGGGCAGGAGAAGACCAATCAACAGAAGGTGACAACATCTACAAGCTGTTGAGATAGGGCAATAGCAGTAAATGACTGATTTTCTTCACTTCTTTGCATCTACAAGCTGTTGAGACAAGGCAACAGTAGTAAATGACAGATTTTTTTCAGTTCTTCGTGAAGAAAGTCTGAATTTTCTCTCTCCTCAACATTCTCTCTCATCTCCTAGCCTTGCTTTGAAGATTACATCATTGAGATCACCAGAGGTTGAGAAATTTCAGATTTCTCTGTTGTAAATCCTAATCTGCAGTAGAAATTAGGGTTTAGCAACAGCCTTGGGACGTGTGCCAGAAATTGGAAGTTCCAAGACTTGGATTCAAGTGGAGGGACCGAAAAATCATTGAATTTGGGGCATTTTCCATCTCCATCAAAGCGGGTGAAGGCCAATTGATTGCCAATCAAGGGGCATATCAGATTGAAGACTTGCTGGTCATATGGACAGCAAGGGGAGTTGGAATACCGAAAGGGATTGGGAGAATCCCATTGTACATTAACTTTTTCATCAATTAAGTTAAATAAATACCGAAAGGAGTGCCAGTTGTGGGGCCAACAGGGTGTCCAATGTCCAAGATTATATGGTAAAGTATGCATTTCAGTTTTGTGAATTTGTTAATTGCTGTAAATAGTGCTTACTGAGGTTATTTACCACCCTATCCAAGGAGGAAGGCTGGTTACAGATGTCCAAGGATGTAACAGCTTGCCACATGGCAGTTGAACGACAGTGTGGACAGGCTGTAGGCAGCAGCAAATTGTCAGAAAGCTGTAAACGCAGGCTGGGTACCATAGGGCAGTTGATTAGTAGTGGAAGACTGGCTGAAAACAGTCGCCAACAGCAGCAGGGGGTGGGAAAACAGGCGCTTGATGACAGTCAGTAGTGGGTAGCAACTCGAACTTAGATATCCTTGATGATCGGGGTATGGCACTCAGCAAACTGTAAAAATGAGATTGAGATTGAGTGGTAGGCAGCCTGTCTATTTATAGGTGGATGGGTCCTCCCAAATTAGGGTCTGGCTTATGGGACATAGACTCTCTCTCTAGGATTGTATTACTTTTTAATGAAAGTTTGGTAATTGATTAATTAAGCATGCTTTACGGCTGTTTTAAATGTCTAATCAGCATATAATGCACGTTAAGCTCAACAATACTTCGTTCTACAAAGGCAGAGTACATGCCTGCTTGTTTAGATGCTAGTTGTCTGAGGCAGATGCTGAGATTTATTTTCCATAGAGGTAGTCAAAAGTTCTTCAAAAGTTCTTCTGTGAAACAGTGAGATGCCTGGCCATGAACAAGAAGAAAGGAGGGCCACTCGAGTATGCTTTTAAGTTGCTCCTTAAATGGAAACTATGACAGGATGAGTATCCTTGTTAGTGCTCCCATATTTCTTAGCCCTGTAAGCCTCTCACATACTGATTTACTTTCTTCTTCCATTTGTGTCAACTAGAGGCCCCATCCTGAGCTATGAGCTGGGCTAACCATTGTGGGTGCCTCCATGTCTATGTGACCATTGGGTCCCCACAGTTATCCAGTCCATGTGCATCCAGTATGCTTATGTACCCTGCCACATTTTGCTGCTGTCTCTGCCATGCGTGTCTCAAGCTGCCATTGCTTGGCTGCCTATCTGACCTGCTAGTTCTTTTGTAAGGTATCATTCCTTTCAGTAGCCTCTAGAGGTTGGTTGTATGAGAATACTCACAAGATCCACTGCCTATCAAGATTTTAATGTGATCTCTTTTCCTGAAGGTGTGGATGGGGTATATTTTGTTACACTCTGTGTATAGGTTGATAAGTGTCTGGGTCTCCTACATTCCCCCCTAGAATTTCAGCTATACTCAGCTACTTCTTGTCCAGGACCATGTGCCAGTTCTTTTAGAACTGACATACCCTGAATCCCTTGTTTTTTTTGCACACCAGGAAGTGTTTATTTTTATGGGCAGTTCTCATCCAAGGCCATGTGCCAGTTCTTTTAGAACTGACATACCCTGAATCTTTGCACACCATGAAGGGTTTAGAATAATGGGTAACTACCATTTTGCTAGTCAACTTGGGTCCAGATTTCAGCATAGCATCTAATGTTGATGTTTAAGGACAATGGTGGCTTGCAAAGTATCTGTCACATCAGAGAAGTCAACTATTCTCATCTGCGATCACTTTGCATCTCCCATGCTAGCACTGTCCAAGAACTGGTTGAGAACTCCAACTACGAGAAACCAGGGCTGTAATGCCTGTAAGGAACCTCTGAATGTTAATATACCCCTTGGGGCACAGTGGCACATGCTGTTAGTGACCTTCAGCATAAATTTTTGTGGACAATACTTTGAGAAGTTTTTATGTTGGATGTTATGAACTAGAGGAATAGGTGCATATTAAAAGCTGTCTATTATGTTTTTGCAGCAAAGTAACAGCTAGGAAGTCGAGTGAGGAAGATGTGGGTGGAGTTGGGTTTACAAATGCAGAAGAGCCACCTGCAAATATGCCAGGGTAATGCTTTTTAGACACTAACAGAGGCTCTACTTGCTACCTTCTCGGGCATCATGATAGCTTGATAATGTAGAGTTTTTTGCATCGTGCCATGGGGCTAACCTGATGTTTGCCTTCAGCAAAGCATGGGCCATGATGTGTATGGTTAGGAGGTCATGTGTACACAAATCTATGGCTATCATTATCTGCTGGGTACTCCAATGTCAAAAGAGGATTTGTTGTGAAGGAATCACATGCATGTGTGTTGTGCTTGCATGTTTAGATTGATATCTAACATGGTGTGTTGAAGGATGTGTGTGGAGAGGAGGTGCAGTCTATGCACATGCACACTTCACATGTAGGCATATTTCTTGTTTCATCACCTTATTATGTGAAGAATGCATGTAGTGACTTGAACTTTTAATTGCATTTTGTCTGCATTTCAATAGCAACTTGTATACAGTCACATGGATGATTTGCAAGGTTTGATTTTTCTTTTAAAGTGTTCTTGTACGCTTGATTTTCTGTGTGTGGCACATTTCAACATATGCTTGCTTTATTGTAGAGTCTGCAGAGTCTTTAATGCAACATTGATATTTGTAGATTTGTGTCTCCCCCTATTCCACCGATTGGGTCAAGTGATTTGCTGCCAGGACCGGGAGCAGGAGTCTTTCCAAGCAGGTTGGTCTCCAACCAGATTTTTGCATTAAAAAATGTTCTGCCCTGAAAGAGAAACCATGGTTATAAACATCTATTTTCTGGTTTTGTGTTTGTGTGTTTTTTCTTTGGGGGGGGGGGGGGGGGCAGTCAACTCTTGGTTTTCACAGATGCTCAGTGGGAGTTTCTCCACATTGCAAATAAGAGTCCTTTTTTGTGGCTTCTAGATAGAATATTTTGCTTGGATATGAAGCTTAACAGTTAATTGTTCTTTACAGGATCAGTCCTGGTATTGGTGGTGACATGCTTGTAGGTAAGTCACCTTATTATGAAAGCTTCACTACTTTCTGTTGTGTTTAGTATGAAAATGCAGGCTTTCCCTGTTTCCTATATGAGCAAAAGGACAAATTTTTTATTCTTTTATGGTTGATGAATGCTGAATGTGTTTTGTTTATGCAGGCCCAAATGATCCACGATGGGGGCACATTGGTGTTGGTTTTGATGGAAGAACTGGTTTTGAGGGTGGCAGGTGGTTTGGAACTCTCGTGTTTTTACTCTGTACATTGTAGACTAGTCTGCTACTGTCTTTTGACTTTGGGAACTTTGCTCGACAGAGGGATCCCACCAGGTGCGAGATTTGATCCTTTTGGGCCGCCAGGTGTCCCTGGGTTTGATCCAGACAATTTCACGAGGTAAATAACATTTTGATTTGAATGAATTGTCACCACAAAGTAGGATACTGTAGTGCTTTTTTGTGTGCCCTTTTTTAACTTCTGGTGTGTCTTTTTTTTGCGGGGGGGGGGGAGAAAGGGGTCGGGGTTTGGGTTGGGGGTCTTGGTTGTATGAAGAGAATGGGCTCTAGCCCAAGTAAATGTGAGGGTCAGTGCGTGCATATAACCAGTTTCAATTGATGTGCGGAGGGTCTTGGTTATATGAAGAGAATGGGCTTTTAGCCCAAGTAAATGTGAGGGTCAGTGCATGCATATAACCAGTTTCAATTGATGTGCAGAGGGCGGCGACCTCCTGGAAGAGGAGGAATCAATCCCGATCTGGAGCACTTTCAACCCTTCTAGAATGGACAATTTGGAATTTCACCATAGTTAGTCACCACTACTAGTGGAGGTACACTGAAATTTTGCAGCCTTCTGCTGTGCAAGCTTCACTCAAGCATGCACAAGGTCAAGTACTTGAAACAAACTTTTTATGAATCTCTGTACACGTCTGCTAAAGTTCTGTTCAATTTCCTGGCTCTGTATAGCTTTTTGCTTCAATACAAACTTACAGCTTTTTCCTTGAACACAGCAATTCTGTGTATCAGAATGTGAACTTGTGTATATGAACCTCCATACATATAACAAATGCAATAATGTTGTTCTCTGGAAAAATTATTATGGAAATGTGAGTGACTTAAGAATAATATTTCCATGTCAGAGTTTGGGTTGTGTTTCTCCATAGAAGTTTCACAGTAATGTTTCTGCATACGCTTCACAGAAAGGACACTGAAATTGCATATCATCTACTTCAATTGCAATAGGAGGGTTCAATCCACATCTGCAGTTATATTGTTGGAAGTGTCTAGGGTATCAAAGTTTTTGGTCCTGTTGAAGGAATTACTGATGTTGATTACTGAAGGAGTTTTCTACTAAAAAAGCTAAGTGACTTTTTGAAAAAGAGATTTCATGGTTTTAAGTAACATGAAGCTTAACTTTCTCAATCATACGAGTTTCCAATGACCTTTTGAACAAAACAATGGCACTTAAATAACTGTTTTGATAAAAGAGAACATGACACAGGTATTTACTGTTGATGAGAATAGAACTCACTTCCTTTGTGGTTTTCTCACTTGTGCACGCGATGTATTAACTCTCTGCCAAGACATGGATGACTTGATTGACCCTTCGGTATGTCCATTTGAGGCATGCACTAGGTTCCTCTTGCATTGAAGAGCTGTAAGACTCTGTTTCTTTCTTCTTGTATGAGCATGATGATTTAGAGGTGGATAAGAGCTTGTGTCAAAGATAATGTGCTCTTCGAGAACATGCAGATAAAGGCCTTGTACTTGACGCAAACCTTGATGTCTATAGGCTCTATAAGCTTAATCTTCAGGCTAATGTTAAAGCCTCAAGATGGTTTTGGATCTTGGTGGGCTCTTTTTGGACTATGCTTTGGTATATCTTGTGTGAACCTTGTGTTGGCCATCTTGAGAGATTAATGCATTCTTACCCAGTTTAGTTTAAGTTTGATTTGAAAGCCATTCTTGGGTCTCTTCCCTAGATGGTGCTTCTATGCTCGGAAGAGTTTTATATGGTGCACCTAGGGAGTGGGCATAGTTGTCATGTATGAAAATATGGTACCGTATGGTACAATAAAGAAATGGTACTAAACCAAAACCTTCGTTGTGTATGTTATATGTGCAACTTGTGCTACAACTTAGTAAATAGATGGAAGTGGATGCATCATAAAAGAAATGATAATACAAATACGAGAAGTGTATGTGTCATGAGGACATGTGTTTTTGAAATCTTGCTTATCATGTGGATTAATTTTTAATTATAGGTTAAGTAAATATTACACATGTGAGGTATAACTAGAATTAGAGTAAATTTACGAGCTTGAGACTCCAAGAAATCATGGGATGTCAAAGGCAAAAGTTGTTATAAGTTATGTCGCGCAGATACTTGGTGGTATATGGTGCTAGTTGTTGGTCTAGGTTATTCATTTGGTCGTAAGTGTCAGTTGGTGACACTAGGAAAGTTGCGTTTGATGATACTTAACGTCAATGTGATGGTCAAAGATAACGCAAAGACTCCAGAATAGAAGTTGTCTAGCCAAGTTAAGTATTGGTCAGTCATTATTTTTTAGCGTATCGAAATAATTATTCGATTGATTTTTAGTATTTAAAGATTAAAAATTAATATTTAATTATGAATAATTTTGGAAAAACCATTTGGGAAGGTTGTCACTTGTAAAAAATGTCTATGCAAGATTGAGAAACGTTTTTAGATGTTGGAGATGTAAAAAATGCCTATGCATGATTGAGAAACGTTTTTAGATGTTGGAGATGTATTTTTAGTGTCTTCAGCTTGTAAGAGAGGGAGGAGCTATTGCTGGTTTGATTTGCAGTCATTGGAGGACTTTCTGAGACAGTTAGAGGCATGAGAAGAACAATCAATAGAAGGTGACAACATTTACAGGTTGTAGAGATAGGGCAACATTAGTAAATGATTGATTTTCTTCAATTCTTTGGATCTACGAGTTGTTGAGACGGCAACAATAATAAATGACAGATTTTCTTCAGTTTTTCGTGATAGTGTGAATTTTCTCTCTCAACATTTTCTCTTATTACAACCTTGCTTCGAAGATTACAGCATTGAGATTACCAAAAATTGAGAAATTTCAGATTTTTATGCTGTAAACCCTAATCTACAGTAGAAATAAGGTTTAGCAATAGGCTCGGGAAGCATGCCAAAAATTGGAAGCTCCAAGACTCGGATTCAACAGGGCTGAAGCTGTTTTTAGTCAAATTCAAGTGGAGGGATCATCAAATCAATAAATTTAGGATATTTTTCATCTCCATCAAAGTGAATAAAGGCAAATTCGCTACCCGAATCAAGGAGCAAATCAGATTAAAGACTTACTGGTCATTTTGGACAGCAAAGGGAGTTGGAATACTGAAAGGGATTGGGAGAATCCCATTGTACATCATCTTCTTCAAGTAAGTTAAATAAATATTGAAAGGGGTGATAGTTTTGGAGCCAACAAGGTGTCAAATGTCCAAGATTATATTGTGAAGTGTACTTTTTAGTTTTGTGAATTTGTTGATTGTTGTAAATAGTGCTTAATCAGGTTATTTACTACCCCATACGAGGAGAAAGGCTGGTTACAGTAGGCTTCATATACAGACACACCCCCCCCCCCTCCCCCCTACACATCCACACATCCACACATCCACATACGTGTGTGCACGCATGTGCACACAAGAGAGAGAGAGAGAGAGAGAGAGAGAGAGAGAGAGAGAGAGAGAGAGAGAGAGAGAGAGAGAGAGAGTTTATCAAGGGGGATGGGGGGGGTAGGGTTTGATAACAAAAAAGACATTGTTTTTTCATATGCTGCTATGTGAATACATACAAAATCGTATGAATACATACGAATACCTTTGATCCTTTTTGAATAGAAAGGTCTTTACTAGAGTATGTTGGCAAATCATTAGGACAAGCTTGATTGACCTTCCTCAACAGCTGTGATGAAAATTAGAACGACATTAAGAAATGATGAGTAATATGAATTCTTTGTTTGGTTCAAACTCAATATATATAGCTCTATTGGGGCGGATAAGTAAGAAGGCTTTAGATGTTTGCACTCAGGAGTATAAATTATATTACTATGTTGTCTCTACGCTACCCTGAAGATCATGCAACATGGCATTTTTGTGGAAGGACAAACTCACACTTGGGAGTTATTTGGATAAAGGGTTTTTTTCACCCTTGACTCTTAATATATTATCATTTTGGAAATCTTTATGCATTTTCTTTTGTTTTAGAATGAGCCATGCTCTATTTCCCAGTGAGTTGTACAAGGAAGATACTTAGACTATCCTAATTTTTTCTATTTTTCACCATGCTAATTAAGAATCTAGAATCAAGTGAGAATATTTGATGTGGAATTTCCTAAACCAAGTGGTAATCTAAATGTTACCAATGAAGTGGCTCAAGTTGCCTTAGGGTTGCTCTTAGGATATGAGTTCTAATTGTTTGAGGAATGTAATGTTGCAAGTGTAGTAAATAAATGAAGAGATTAGGGATGATGCTTCAAAGGTACCTTGATTATTGAAGTTCACTCCTAGCTAGCAGATATAGGTGTCTCAACCGAGGTATACGTTCCAAAATCACTTGAGTGATAGCGCCATAAATGTCTCAACAAAGATGGGTATATTCTAGAATCTCCTAGGTGAAAATTACCCACATGCATTCATGTTGGCACAAACACTCCAGTGGTTGAAATTCTTATAAACTTTTCAATCAAGAGGAGAATGAAGCCTAAGCAATACACCTCAAACTAGAGAGTAAGATGTAAGCCTCCTAAGCCTCTCAATCACCAAGAGTACAATAGAATCTCTTGTATCATAACATCTAAACAATTCAAACCACATAGACACATGCAAAATAAGAGGTGCAAATAGAGTGTATGTTTGATTTCTTTATTGCATGCACATGTACTCCTGGTGGTTCCAATACATGAAAAGGATTTTTAATAAACTTGCAAGTAGACACGTGTACTCCTGGTGGTTCCAATACATGAAAATGATTTTTAATAAACTTGCAAGTAGAAGCAACCTAAATGATTAGTACAAATCAAACGATTCAATCTACATCATTCTAAACTAGACAAACTGACTCTAAAATCGATGAAGAGCATTTTCTAACATATAATTTCCATAACACATTTGGTTGGTTAGCAAATCAAGGGTACATTGATGATTGAAGAGTATGTTCTCTACAACAATATTTATGTTGGTAACTAATCTACAAATACATTGAAAGTCATCCATTTGCATGCAAATAGGTGTAAAACTTAGCCCTTTGTATGCAAATAAGTGTAAATGCACCCATCAACTTCTTGATTAATAAAGTATGGTGGAAGCCTCAACCTCTTAACAACCTCTCTCAACAATAAAGCATAATCTAAACCAAGAGTGTATGATTAAAAAGTACCTTTGTTTAGGATGTGGATTTTGTCACCCCTAAGCTATGTTGTGCATTCAACTAGTTTGTTTCTATTTGGAACATTATTTTCTTAGAACAATGTCCTTTTGGATAAAGGCAAACTAGGACTATTTATGTAAGGTGTTAATTCATTTTTTATAATTTAGAACAAAAACACAATAATTTATATTTCATGACATTGATGTACTCATTTATTTTGTTTTGGACTAATTAGGCCACTAAAAATCAAGGTAGGAACCTTAGATTTGACCACAATAATATACAAGTTAGGGATGATGTCTTTGGACTTTGGTAAAACTTTCATTTCCTTGAATTGTGCACTAAGAGAGCTTCTTTTGATAGTAGAAGTTTTGAGGAGCCTCACATGTAACTAATAAAATCAATGGACTATCATGATTACTTCAGCAACAATTTTTACCACTATTAAACTCATGGTTCTAGTGTTCAAGACACTAAAACTCTAAGAGATAAAACTCGTAGGCTAAGAGATGAAACTCATATGCTATAGAAAAAAAGTTAAAATGCAATCCAAGTATAAACTTAGGACTAATCGACACTGTAGAAGTATCTTTTTGACTCAACTTGGACAATACATAATGCACAAGACTAATCAACATTGTAGAATTATCTTTGACTCAATGTGGACAATAAGTAATGTGCGAGAGGATGGTTGGAGGCAAGCAAGCCATATAAATGAAGCATGCAAAAAACTAAGTGTTTTGAAGGTAGGGCATGAGGAAACTTTGCTAGTCCAAGAATTGGTTTATTGTGAAAAATGTTTGATATGATCAAGTGCATGAAAAGAATACTTCATTTTCACAGACTTGGGTTGAAGACAACACCATTTGAATGCTAACATATTAAGTAGGGTCTTCGTATCAAACTCTTTATTATCTTAGTTAATTGAGAAGGCTAGATGATACATATTTACCTTGTTGAATGCTAGAGTCATCCCCATATGTCATAGCGGATGTTTCAAATGATAGACACAAGTTCAAGTCATGAGGGAACTAGTAAGTAAGAAGATGGTGGAAAAATATCACAAACCTAGGATTGAAAATTGAAATTTAAAAAAATCTAATGTTAGTTTATGTTCTACATGTCACCATTGGTTGGAGAGAAAGACAACTCATCTCACAAGCAAGGTAAGGTCTCACAAATTGGGAGGTTGAACTTGGGTAAGTGCAAAACATGCATATAGCATGAAGTATTGTCCATGTTATTGTTAAGAAAATATACAAAACAACAACATGCATTTGTAATGCACACAAGAATCACATGAAGTTCAATCAACAAAGCTTGATGGAAATATTGATAGAAAATCACACAAAGTGCTCTAGTTGAAACACTGTAGAAGAATACTTTTGATTTGTGGATGTTTATGGTTGTCTTATGATCATTTTGATCTTGTAATGGAGTATATCAATTTATTTTTTCATGACCGTCCAACGTTATATTATGTGTCTTATTAAACAAGGAAGTACGTAAACTATTTGCCAATCTTATATCCCTTACTCCAATTGAAATTTACTTTAACCTCCTTTGCTTCTTGTCCAATAACTTGCATCTTAAGTTCCAATGGCATACAATCAACATCAAATACTAAAGGAACCCAAGTATCATATCTAAGTTTGTATCTCCTATTATCAAAACCCATAACAAGAGATTGTCAATTTGGCAAAAGCCTTATCTAATTTTCCATTGGTAATTAAGTAAGAAAATCCTTAGAGTCACATTCATAGCCCTTTTATCCTATTTTGAAATACATTTTTGTATAGTTATCCACACACATTAGCATTAGAAGACAATACTAGTAGGTGGATGAGTTGGATTAATAACACTAATGGTAGTAGCCATGATAGGAAGAATTATTGAGTAGAATTAGGTGCTCTAGCAAGGATGATAGAATATATAATGTAGGTGTGAATATAGGCAACATAATAAAGTAATGTTCTCTTTGTTTGACATGTTGAGCTTTCTTTAGAGCCCTTGCATTTGACCACTAACTATGGATGGTAAACACTATCATAAGGAATTTGGTAGTGAATGTCTGTAGAAAAATAATATAAATCTTGGAGAATAATTCTCAAATAAAAGAATACACATGAAAGGAAAGGCTAAGGTGTAGGTTGATTTATGCTCTTGGAAGGATAATACCTTCAAAATTGGTTTTAATCTTGGTGTAAAAGATTGTGATAGCCTAGTCTTGGCATATTATTGTTACTCTCAGTTTCAATACAATTATTGGTCATAAATTTCATTAATCAAGATGTTTGATCATCCAATATATTAATGTCTCTTTGCTCTAATCTATCTACAAGCTAAGTTTGTAACTTATTAGTCATAGCTCTCTCTCAAAGAGTAGATTAGTAAATGGTCTTGATAAGAGACTATAGTAGACCTAGTTTACTATTCATAGTCTTCCTCTCATAGAATAGTGTAATCATGGTTGATCACAAGGTTTAGCCTTTAGATTGCTTTCTACCAAATCTAGTAGCTAGATTTGGTCTTGTAAGCATAATCTAAAAAAGTATCATGTTGGTCTCTAGTAGCCTTGTCTAGTGCCATTAAACTAATACATAGGGCTTACCTTATAAGCTCGTTTACATATCAAGTCCCTAGTTAGTGCTTTTGTGTTTACTATTGGGACCTACAAATCATCAAACATGCTTAAATTTATCTATATTCACACTTGATGGTGGAATAGGTTATCCACGATTTTCGCGAGGGATTGAGTAGTTATCTGCACTCCTTTATGGAAAACATAACTTTGTGAAACCTATATGGTTAGAGTAAGAACGCCAAATTGAGAAAACCCAATTTGATGGAATATGACTAGATTAGAAGAGGGGGTTGATAAGACTAAGTATGTATTAGTGAAAACATAAAACTCATAAAACAAAAAAAACAAGTTCACGTGTTGCACGGGAATCATCTGCTTGTGCTCTATGGACAATCTCCTATGCATAGTGTGCAAATGAGGCATCGTAAAGTAGCTTGCATCCACACACTAGAAAAAAGTAACTTTGTCATGGGAGCTAAAAAATTGGTGGGTATTGCATATGCAATACATATTACATGTGTCGTATATGTGATGGAAATAAATATTACATAAATGACACAAAAAAAAACCATGCTTACATAGTAGAATTTGTGACAGCTCTTTCAATGTGTGCGTTAACCCTCAGACGAACAAGGTGGAAAATCTAGAAAATCTAAAGTGGAAGACAGGGCCAAGGCAAAGTGAAATGGAAGACGAAGGCGCGCCAATAAAAATATGGAAACACAAGAAGTGCTAGAAAGTCCTAAATCAAGGAGAAAGGCGCACAAGAAAAAGTTCAAGTCAATACTTTTGTAAAAGAGCGCAAGGTGCACCATGATTTATTTTAAGAGCACTGGGCTCTCACCCATGCAAATTGTAAAAGTAGATGGATGGTAGGAATGAAGCTAGGAATATAGGAGGACAAAGGGAAAAAGTAGCTACAATGGGAATAAGGGGATGACCGCCCAAAAGGGATTTAGGGCTTTGTATATAAAGTTGTAAAGTGAATGAGAAGCTCATTCTTGTGTGTGGCCAAAAGTAGCTCCCCTCTTCTTCTTCTTCTTATTGCTTGCTTGCTTGAGCTTGTGCTTGAGAGAGGGAGTGTGAGAGTGTGAGGGAGTGAGTGTGTGAGGGTGAGGGACTATGGTGGAGAAGCTCTCCATCTTCTCCTCTCTTCTTCTCTTTTCTTCTCTTTTCTTCTCTTCTCTTGTCTTGGTCATAGCGATGGAGCTTGGAGCGTGGAGCTTGAGGATGGAGCTTGCACTTGGATCGTGGAGCTACTGGAGTGCTCAGGAGAGGAGGCAACTTGATCGGGCGTAGAGGTAAGCTCACTACACTCATAGAGATGGATGGCGTGTTGGCTATGTGAGGCTATGTGAGAGGTAGTCATTAGTGCTCGGCTTGGAACGCTTGAAACAATAAGCGGTCCGTGGGTCTTGGCAGTTGATCTCCTCTACAGTGTGCAAGTTGAAAATTGGTGCTTAAATGACGCTTCTTATTACAAATTTCACTCCAAGTAGAAGCTTCTTGTTTCATTTGTTTTAGCTAGACCCCCCCCACCCCCACAAACCAATAAACACCTTTAACAAGCACCATCAGGAAGAGGGAGTGTAGCAGCTAGCATCATGTAATTCTCTTTATGGTTGGAAGCATACTTACATGGTTGATTGATTCAAATGTTTGTTTTAAATGGTGAGCTCTCTTGCCTAAAAAAGGGTCCATTATTTTGAATATAATTTTCTAGCTTGACCCAAGTAGATAGCTTTGGGTGATCATCCCATGTTTGAATAGCTACTCTACCTTTAAGCTTCACCAATTACTATCCATTGAACAACAATTATTGCTCGTCAAACAAGTAGACCTTCTCCAGAGATATAATGGTATAGATCAGGTTGTTGGTATGGATGAGGCTCTCAATGATGCATGAAATTAAGTTTGTATTTTCACTATAAAAAGACATGTGGCTTTGTGACAAAGTGTTAAAAGTCCCACATTGGGATAGAAAGAATGCAATGGTGATCTAATCCCACTTGTTGCAATAGAGGCAATCCATATACAACATAACAATGTTGCCATATACACTCATTTATCTATGGTTAGAGACAAACATGGAGAGCTTATTGAAAAAGAAGACAAAACCTATCAATACACAAAAATGTTAAGAGCTTATTCAAAAGAAAAGAGAAAACCAACCAATTTTATTATCCATGCCATACGAGAGAGAGAGAGAGAGAGAGAGAGAGAGAGAGAGAGAGAGAGAGAGAGAGAGAGAGAGAGAGAGAGAGAGAGAGAGAGAGAGAGAGAGAGAGAGAGAGAGAGAGAGAGAGAGAGAGAGAGAGAGAGAGAGAGAGAGAGAGAGAGAGAGAGAGAGAGAGAGAGAGAGAGAGAGAGAGAGAGAGAGAGAGAGAGAGAGAGAGAGAGAGAGAGAGAGAGAGAGAGATCCTGAAATGCAAAAAGTGCTTTACTCCTATGCATTTTATGAGCATGGAGTCATTCCCTTTTTCATTGCTAGAATTCTGGTGCTTTCTTGGATTCATTAGTGGTTGAGCTTTTTATAGGGGGGTTGTGTGGATGAGATATTTGTGGATCCTTGGGGATTTTATGAGGGTAGGTTGCCTCATTTCTTTGATAGATAGCTAGAGCATGTGGTGCCATAGAGACCCATGGTTGATTTTCAATGTTCTCTTAAACAAGAATGTTCAATATGGGTCAAGGTTGAAAATTCATATACAATTTATTGGCCTAAGTTAAATGATGCAATGGTAGCAATTGGCACTATTTTAGTGCCTCCAAGTATGAAGATGATAAATAGAAATCAATTGTGTATGTTGCTCGAATATAGAAATTGATTGTGTATGTTGTTGGAGACTATACAAAAGAGACCCAATTGGTTGCGATTTAATTTCAACCAATTTAATTGCATGAGCATGCACTTGTTATGGCTTGGACTACACAAAATCAACATATTGTTAGATAGACATTGGCTAATGACTACTTTAATGAATCAACATTTTGTTAGATAGGCATTAGCTAATGACACTTTAATGATATTGAAAGCGGATATAGGGATAACCTTTGCAAGGCATTGAACATTTGGGACCTTTTTGGCCATGTTTTGGGCCTTCATATTAATAACTACAATTTCAATGAATTTAGGAATCCCGCAAGTCCCATTTATCGTTGTTTAGAATATTGGAACTCAAAAGTATGCCTTTATTAAAACCTATCATGTGACCTACCATTGGAATCCTTCTAAAAAATGGAATCTATTAAGCTATCGACCACCAAATTTGGATCCATGTTGTGAGAGTTATGTAAAGGAAACATTTTGAGAATGCATCCTAAACCTATGAGAAATCCCCAAACTCACTAAATTTGTGTTAACACTATCAAACCATCTCTCATTAGCTGCATTGAATTAGATTTATAGGCATTGGGGGTGGTAGGGTGAAGTAGTGTCGTGCAATAATATTATGAAGCATCTAGCTAACCCTTTTGGTGTCAATGTTAGTGATTTTTTGGGGGAAAATTTTGCAAATTGGCTAGAAGAGAGGTGCAAAACGCAAAAAATTGGCTTTAATTAATACAAAAAATCATCACTCATCACCAAGGTTTTAAAGGTATTTTATCGCCAAATTTCACCTACACTATAATTAAAGAGATAATAGGATATTTTGAAACTTGCAATTCAATATGTAATGAAGTATTCTGCAAGAATTTAGCCTAGATCACCCAAATCGAATGGTATTCCATGATAGTGGTTGTCAATGATAGAAAAACTATCATCAAGCATAGGTTCCAAACCACTTGGATCAAATGGGTGTGAAAAATCATTTTCATATTTATCCTCATAATCCCTTGATATATCCTCATTATATGCATTCCCATCATATGCATCATTGTGGTATGCCTCCATTTCATATGTATCATCAATCAAACCTTCATTGAATTGGTCAAAGACTTCAACATAGTCATCTTTTTCTAGCTCCTCATTGTCCATTGCATTACCATACATGATTTTCCTCTTCATATTCTTCCACTTTATCATATCCATGTTCATCATTCTCATCCAAATCTTCTTTCTCTTCATCATCTTCTTCACCTTAATATTCATATTCATATTCATGTTCTTGCTCCTAATTATCCTCTTGTTCATTATCCACAACTTCAGCAAGTAAAGTATTAAGCATTGCATTTGTTAGTTCCATATTACCATGCTATCCAAACTCTTTGGACTAATAATCAAAAGAATTTATATGATCATTAGTGAAATAGGGTTGCTCATAACAATCATCATAGTGGTCTAAAATAGATGGTGTCTCATGAAGATGATCACAAATATCTTGGCTACCCTAGGATCCATTAACACTATGCTCATAGTGGAGCCTCAAGAAAGACACCAACAAGGAAAAGGGGTTTCTACTGCAAGAAAATCTATCTTGTAACATCAACAAGCTTTTGTTTCATTCTTTTGAGAACCATAACAAGTAAAATAACAAATCTTCACGTAGCATTACAGTAGATATCTCCCATGGATTTAATAGAATTAACCATAATCTTCAACATCTTCACAGAATCCATCAATAGAACAAGAAACAAAAAAGAAAGACACCACTTTTGAATGGAAATAATCACATAGTATTCATCTTCATTGTCTTCATAGTTCTCTCTCTATCTCTCATAGTAGATACATTGTTTTTGACAAAATTGGCTATCTCTGATTCTCTCTCTCTCTCTCAATCAATAATACATCATCTCCTCTCTACAATACTCAAGAATGGCACTCACTTCTCCTCTCTTGGTCGTGGATACATCTCCCAAAAGGTATGCTAGATGCGAAGAGGCACCAAAGACATCATAGTGTCCTGTGAGATCTGGCTTCTGTCATCACTGTTCTTTTGTAACCTTGTGTGAATCTTCGGCAGAGCTACTTCTTCACTTCGATTAGCTTGAATAGAGCTTCCATTCATCCTTTCCTAAAACAAAAACACTTCCCAAAATATCCATACATCCAATATAACACTCAACAGAAACGAATAGAACAGACCACAGAGAGCAATAGAAATACAGAACAACAGAACGACAGAACCTTACAGAAGATCAATAGAGACTATAAAAACCAAACCAAAACCAATTCAATCTTTTATAAACCTTTTAACACAACCTCAACCATCTCTCAAAACATTCATTTAACCATCTCAACTACCAAAATAGAAACAAAACAGAAGAAAACATACGAAAATCAGACCTTATAGAACCAAACAAAAAAAATTACAGAACCCTACAGAACAACATATCCTCATCAAAAACCATTATAAATCCTTCAAGCATACTCAAACCATTCCAAACACTTCAAAACATCTTCAAATTCAAACAATCCATCACAAAAAACAACCATTCAGTAACAAAAACAATAAAAAATCGGCCCAAAAAACATATAATTTTAACACTCAACATATCCCCCCACTTAGAAGGGAAGCGTCCTTGAGACATTAAAAAGAAGAAGAATAAAAGCTCTAATATCCGCTAAAAAGAATCTTCAATCCAACTCAAATCACCAGTTACTATCACGACCCCAACATATCAGCTTCATGGAACCTGTATCTAAAACACATATGAAAGGAAAACCAATAACACCAAAAACCATTCCAATACCATAAAACCAAAATAACTCAAACTATTAAAGCATATAAGAGTTCAACATTCAAATTCTTACTGCAACCATGTTATAACCATCATCAACAATCTTCACAGCTTCATCTTCATCAGCTCCTCACAATAAAAAACAAACAAAACCCAATATAAAAAATACCCATATACAAATATAGTCTGAATGGCACAAATCCCCAAAAAATTGGAGAGAAAGAAGAAGTTTTCCTTAAGAAAGAGAGGATACAATCATGAAAACCATCCTATTAAGTAGGATGAAGGTATTTCTTCCTAAATTGCATACTAAATTTAAGGCGGTCTAAGGCTTTGTTCTCATCTACAAAGTACTGAGGTTCATTTTGGAGAAATTGTAGACAACACATCCTTTCCAGTAAAATTATGAACGTGGTAGGGAAGGCCTGTGCAAAGTAACACAGTATATCCATGTGAGCAACGACTACATCCTCATTTGGATTAATCAGCAACTGTGGGGTACTCTTTCGAGTATTCAGGGTGGACTACTAATGCATGAAAGCAAGATACTAGCAAAAAATGAGCTGCAATGAGAACAGTGGTATCCCTAGAAGTAACATGTACTCTAGCAAAATGGACGTAAGAGTTTGAACATGCTACAAAGGTATGCCAGGACCTTGGAATAAAATGCCAATTAAACACCGGTCCTGTCACAAAATCATGTAGTGTCCATTGGTGTTGACGAAGTATGTCACTATCATACCTTGGTGTATCCAGCACTATCTGAGGAGGAAGATTAATGTAATCGGAGGGCAATGGAATAAAAGGGAAACATTGTAATGGAGAATAGAATAGATCATAAAAGGAAGGTAAATGAAGGGATAAAGAAGGTGGAAAAGACGAAGAATACATCAAAAAGGTATGAAGGGATTGTACTGGAAAAACACAAGGAATAAGAGGAACGATAGGTGGAGGTTCAGAAGGAGTAGGAGAAAATTTAGGATCAGCAATGAAAGGACATGTAGTAAAAACAAGAATATGAGGAAATCCTGAAGGGGTAAAGGATAAAAGATGAATGGTGTCAGGACTAGATGAAAGAAGAGAAACATAAAGATGGAAACGATAAGACATGAGGGAATAAGAAAGAAGATCTATGGGATCTAAGGGATAAATAGAACAACGAAAATTAAGGTCCTGAAAAAAGGACTCAGTAAATAACGGGTGATCAGCAATAAAGCTCAATAACTGAGATTGTAGAGGTTGGATATTAGATTTATGGAAAACATTTATGAGTCAACGAGGCTCTAAAGAAACATTCTCCAAAGGTGGATGCTAAGCATGTCCCTTACACCAAAATGTCTGCTCATGATAGGTTCACAAACTCTCTTCTAGTAGAAGCTCAACTGAGTGCACATACATCATTGCCTATAAGATGACATCTTCCACATAAACATTCAAATCTTCTTCATCAAAGATTTGAAAATGGCCTATAAGATACATGAAATATAGTAATTGGACCTCATGGGAAATAAGCTCATCCACAAAGCGATAAAAAACAACTCTCAAGAGATCCACATGCCAGAGATTTGACTATCCATCCCCTCTGGAGGCTCCAAATCCACATTGCTTAAGGATATACATAAAGAAAATATCTGTTGGTTATACTTCACCTAAAAGGAAGGAGGAGGTGACACCAATTTAGTATAACAGACAAAATCATTATCATGCAATCCATATGTTGCTAAAGGCATTCAACCTTAGTTGAGAACCATCACATAGTTTAGCTTTTTGTTGCAACTGATCAAGCTCCTCTTTGGAAGACAAAGCAGAAGATACAACCACTCTTTGGTTAAGTTCTTCAATAAGTTTCTTTTGGGACTCTACAGTTTCCTGAGAGTGCTACAACTGTTCCTAATTAGTAGCAAGTTTACTAGCCAAAGTGACCATTTCCTCAAGGACATAATTTTTCTCAATCATCAAAGATGCATTCTCCTTCTCTAATTTAGCAATCTTAGATTCGAGCTCTTGAATAGTTACCTTCTATGAATCCATTAAGGTTGTGGCAGTAGTCATTTGGTTATGGATATCACTGAGTGTAGCCCTTTTGGAAGACAGATCCTCCAGTGCCTTACTCAACTAACTGGTTAAGGAATCCACCTTGTCTTGCATGGAAGTGTAAACACTTGTGTACAGTGTCTGAAGACAAGAAGTGAGGGAGGTTTCTAGAGTAGACTAGACATTTGAAACCATATGTGGAAGCATAGGTCCAGATAATATGGTTTGTAAAGATGAAGGAATCTGCAAATCTAACTGTCCTTCCTTTTGGGCTGCAAATAGATTGGTACATGAGAGAAATGAAGAAAGGGCACTGCTAGAAACAACAGGAGTGGATGTTTGTACCAGGGAAGCTAGTATAGGAGGATTGAAAGCACCCTTCATATGAAGGCGTTTCTTGCAAGAAAACACAACAGGGGACTCTTCATCTTCTGAATTAGGTTGCATAGGCCGAGGAGAAGGAACTGAAGATGTAGGTTGTTGCACTGGTAAAGGAGCAGGATCGGGCACTGGAACATTGCTAAGAGGAGGTGCAAAAGTGAGGATTCTTTGTAATAAGGCACCATAGGAAACATTACTGTTTTGACCCTTCCATACTCGCTAGAAGCCTGCCCAATTTAACTTATCACCCTCGAGAATCTTCACAGAAGCTATGAACAATTCTTTGGAAATATACTTGGATACAGACTTGCTCGACATAAACCAATCTTGGAGGAACTGACATAGCTGCTACCATATGGGAGAAGAGATATGGGCAACATATACCCCTAAACTATTCATGAGCTGGTTAAGGAGCAAGGGGGTAGAAGTTTCCTTCTTCATCAGCGTAACTATCTCTTCAATAGTGAGTAACTGGTTAAACTACTGGGCACAAATGAAGCAGAAATGGGCAAGCAAAATGCTTCACTGATATTAGCTACAGATAAATAGAAGGTGCGGTTATAAACCAGACCAAACTGGTTTTTGTAAGAAGTCAAGAAGGAGTAACAAAGTTTCTTATCCACAGACGGCAATATGAGGGCAACAAATGGATGGAGGCCTGCAAGTTGGATGTAATCCGTCTCTAAAAGGAGGGAATAATCATGGACTGCGAGGGAAATATGTTGTACCACAATCGGAGGGGTAGAAGTAGGTGCCATTCAGACTATAACAAAAAACCCCCACACACAAAACCAGGAAGACAAAGAGAAAACCTGCAAAACCCACAAACAAAACCTCCACTGAGACCATCAATAGGAAATAGACTGAGGACCAGATAGAATAGACCAAATCACCCCAAACAAACCACATCCTATGGAAAATTCAACATGACCTACGTACATATGTGACTGAAAGCTTCATGCTATGCAACAAATATGCACCCAAGACCCCGTATCAAGCACAAAAAATAAAACAAAAATGGCACACATACCGTATCCCAGACACAGCCTCAAAAAATCACGATTGAACCAAATATTCTGACTAAAAATAGAATAAACACCATATAGACCAAGGTCAGATTAATAATCCCAAATCCCACGTAACGTTCAGTGTCCTACAATGCGGTGAAGTGGGTGGGTGAAACTAACGACTCATTTTTTATTAGATAATCCATTAAACACAATTCATTGTTAAGTTAATCCATTAATGCATGGTGAGTCAGAAACGTAGCCCAACCCCTCTCAGACTTGACACGACTTGATTTGACTTGGTCTCCCCTCACTGATGCAGTTCATTGTTTCAATTACATGATGTGTGGCACTTGAGTGCATGCAATGCGTGACTTTGGGGGGTTTATTTTAATTACAATTTAATGTATCTGTAACGCGCGCGCGTGTGTACTTGTGAATGGATTTTAATTTATAAATTACATGAGTTAGGTTGCAAAGGTGCATGTGCAACGGCATGGTTCCTTTTATAGTTAACGTCCGATTCGTTTAATTATAATTTTATGATATGCATTTTGTTAATTGGGTGTGTGCAATGGTCAATGGATTTTATTTACAATTAATGGTGTGTTATGGTGCAAGTGAGAGAGGGAAAAAAGAAAGGAACTTAGCAATGTGTGGGTGGACACACGCAAGGTCTGAAACCGCGTCCTCCAAAATGGAATGCGCAATCCACACAAATCAACAAAAACTAACAAAAGCTCGACTAACAATAGTCGTCCTGTTGGATAGAAAAAAACAAAAAATAACTAACACCTTGACTAAACAAAAACAATGATACACATGACCAAAATAAAGGAGAAGATGTGGAGTGGAATTTTAGTGGGATATGTTGATTTGTGTGGTTTTCTTGTTTTTATTTTATGTTGTTTTTCTTTTCAATTTTAAATTTTCTATATTTTGTTTTTTATTTTTTGTTAAAAAAATAATAAATGAAAATGAGGGTTTGTTTCTATATGTTTTGTAGGTTTGTTTTGTGTTGTTTTTGTTTTTTTTTTCAAAGAATAACCAAGAAACCAATTTGTCCCACTATGAGGGCTGAAAACCATTATGTTTCAATGTGATGGAAATGTTTTTATCATGTTTGGGAGTTTCAAAGGATGTATTTATAATAATTACATTGTCATAAGATTTTTTCAAAAAAAAAGTATTTTTCAAAAAATATTTTAATAATTTTTATTTTAAAAAATATCAAAAATAGGAAAGAAAGTGAATGTGATTTTTTTGGATTTTTTTTTCTAAAATTTAGGTATTTTATTGGAATTTTTATTAATTTTCATCATTCTATGAATAATTATAGGAAATTTAGAATTTTTAGTAATTAATTAATGGCATTTTTCATGAAGAAAACTTTTTAAAATATGGGAAAAAGTTTCAAAGATTTTTGTAAAATTTTTACATTTTTCTATTTTTTAATTATGTTTTTTTTGGAAATCATTTTTAGGATTTCAAAAATGAATACCCGGACGCGCATGTGAACAGTCAGTCGTGTGTAAACAACAACAACTACGCATGCCCACGAACAAGTCCTCGCGCGTGAATGCCCGCAACGACCACTGACGCAATGACCAGGCACAGCTACGTGGGAAGAGCCGCTACGAAGACCCGCAACCACAAAAAAAACTTTGTTGCGTGCAAAGGGGGGCTTAAGAAGGGGTAGGAGTAGGGGGGCTTAATTAGAGAGGGGGGAAGGGGGGCTTGGGTAGGTGTGGGGGAGGAGGAGGTGTAGGTGGTGGAAGAGGAGGTGCAAGTGTTGGAAGAGGAGTGTAGGCAGTGGAAGCAACAGGAGGCGCAGGCAGGGTGGTAGGAGGCGCAAGGTGGTGAGGAGGAGGAGATGGGGGGAGGAGAGGAGAAGGAGAAGAGGGAGGAAGAAGAAGGAGAAGGAATGAGGAGGAGGAAGAAGGAGAGGAGGAGGTAGAGGAGGAGATTGGAGAAGAAGAAGAAGAAGAAGAAGAAAAACATGAAGAAGATCGGGGAGAGAGAAAGAAGAAGAGAGAGAGAGGAAGGGAAGGGGGACGGTTGGCCGTGCGGTGGGGTGGGTTGTTAAAAAGAAATAAAAATAAATGATAATTAAGGGAAAAAAACGTGGTTTGTTTTTTTCTTTTTTTAGTTTTTTTTTTTTGTTTTGGTGTGTGTGTGTGTGTTTTTCTTTTGGTGTTTTTTCTTGTTTTTGTCATTTTTTCGTGTTCATTTTCTCGGTTTTTCTAAATTTGTTTTTTTGGGTGTTTTTAAAATTTTTGTTTTGCTTTTTTAAAATTATTTTTGTATTTCAGTTGTTAAATTAAAACAATAATTTTTTGGGGGGGGGGGATAATTAATGTGAAAAGGAGGAAAATCAAATTAAATTAAGCAAAAAAAAGCCCTAAAAAGGGACTTGTGCCCTCGTCCCGTGTGTATGCACAGGGTGGGGGTAATTTTTTTTTTGCATTGATGAGATTGAACACGGTCGGGATGTTGATATGAAAGGGCGCGAGGGTGACAGGCCATCTTGAGATATGTAAATCCAAAAACATGCTCGTTCACGTGCAAGGTGAGGCATGCGGGAACAGGGAAAAAAAAACTCGCAAACCGTTCGTCGGAACACAATTTCGTAAAAAGGAAAAATGTGCCAGGCGATGAAGAGAAAAGGATGGAAAAGCACGACAGGATGTCGGGGGCAAAAGTAGGGTGTGCGCACGGGAAAAAGGCAAATAACAATGCCAAAAACACATTCGGGGATTAATGTCAAAAAATCTGTGTGTCAGAATGAAGTGCGGGAAGAAGGAAAAATGTGCAAAATAAGTGTCCAACAACTGTATTATGTCAAAACATAGTTCTGATTGAGATAGGACGTGGTCACATGGGAAAAACCCAAAAAGTGAATTCGAAAATGGACTCGAAAATTAGTACGGAAAGAACCATTTGGTGGAATGAAGGGTAGCAAAAAGGAAAAATATCAGAGGGAAAAGGATTCATAGGGCTATCACATCAATACACAGTTCCGGGGGAATTAGGAGGGATTCACATGCAAAAAACATAAAAAAGACACCCGAAAACACATGGAAAAATGAATAACTAAAAATCTGACAGTTGGAATAGGGAGAGAAAAAAGAAAAAAGGTGGGGAAATGTTGGTTGGATACTACTTTCAAATTAAGCTGAAAGTCCGGTGCAAACAGGACATGTGCACATGGGAAAAATGTGAAAATTATGCACGAAAATGTCCAAAAAACCCGCAAAAATTAATATTGAACCAACCGTGCAGCGAAATGACATGGAGTAAAAATAAAAAATGTCAAGGGGAAGGTGGTTGTCAGGAAGGTGGTTGTCAGGGCTGCTATGTTAAATCATAGTTTCAAAGCAATAAAGGGATGTTCACATGAAAAACCGTCCAATTTACGCGAAATACGTCAAAAATTAATATCTCAAGAATCGTGTGTTGAAAAAGGGGTTGGTAAAAAGGAAACATGGGTAGTTCAAAGGGACAAACAGGGTTGTAAGGTTGGATTTGGATTTTGGTGAACGTAGGGTGCGTTCACATGCAAAACATCAAAATAAGGGATAAAGGGAAATAATGAAGGAACGACCCCAATGGTGGGGTAAATTTAGACGGGTGGGTGGGAAAGGGACCCCATGAGGGTAAAGATAGGTGATGGCATACATGCATGATCAACTTGAAGCATATACAAGGGCATACATCATGGGCAGAGTAAAATGCATCAAGATAACTAAGACTTGTCAACTAACTGGACTCTAACGTCCCCACACTTAAAAAATTACATAGACTTGCAATCATAAAGATAGGGTTAGAAAAACTTGGCCCGTTTCACCGAGCATTGCAGTTGATGGTGGATGTTACGTCATGTGTCGCAGTTGGCTCTGCAGGAGGTACCAAGGTGTCTTCACAGCATGCATCCAACGCCGCAGGGACCACACAACAACACCTAGGGAGGTAGCTGATTGATAAAGCTCGTTTGGTAGGTGTCATGGATGAAGGATAGTCTCTCAGATTGCAACACTCAGATAGGAATGAATGAACAGTCACTCACCACATTACTGATATCACTCAAGATAGTATTGATGGTAACCCAGATCTTACACCCGATTTAGAAATCGACAAGGGGAATGGTGTAGAGGGAGTATGCCAGGGTGCACAGTTGATGGTGCATTAGTGCGTCCAACCCTGTTTGGCATAGCAAGTAGGAAGGCCAGGGAGCCTTGTAGTGCAGTGTACAGAATAGGGCGACGTGTCCTGTGATGGCGGCAGAGACCCATCCAGTGTGTGCATAGGGAAACGAAAACATACCTGACTTCAATTGTCGTAATGTCCCTCAATCTCACCTCTCGGAAATGATTTAGGAGAAACACTAGTCACACTCAGCCCACACTCTTTCTCACACTCTATTGAAAGATACAGAGGGCAACCCATTCGTGAAACCCATTGATGTAATCCTCACATTCACTTGTGCAGAGGTTGTATGCCTTGTGCGCATTTGATGGTGCAATAGTGCATCCCACCCTGTGTCGGCATAGAGTGCAAGAAGAAAGGCTAGAGAGCCTTATGGTGTAGTGCACATAAATAGATCATGCGTTGTGCATTGAGAGGCCCAACCCGTGCGTGCAACACTCCATTCACACATCTCACCTCTCATTTGATTTGCAGGGAAAGACTAGTCACTCACCCCACCCTCTGTCTCACCCTCTGTCTCACACTCTTTTGATAGATACAGAGGGCGGCCCATACTCATGTCCCCATCTTGTTAGGATGAAAGCTCGCATCACTCAAGGGGTTGGTAATGAAGATTGCGTCGGCTGTTTTGTCACCAGAGTGTTGAAGATGATGTGTACCCAAGGAGGTAGCTAACATGTCTGGTACTTCAATGATTTGTATGAAAGATCGTCTCATAAGGAGGGTAAACAGACTAATATTGCAGAGACAGCGCACCAAGGGAGGTGGCTTCAAATTTCTTTTAGAAAGGTTATGCTGGTGAATCAGCTATCTTGAACTACGAGGTGTTACCACCTTTTCCATAGTCAGCTTCTCGCCCAAGGGTGTTTCCACATTTTCTTGGAACAAGGCCTATTATGACAAGGAATTTCTTCATTTTCTTCCATAACAGTTATATACACACACACACACAGACACACACACACACACACACACACACACACACACACACACACACACACACACACACACACACACACACACACACACACACACACACACACACACACACACACACACACACTCTTTTGTTGTTATTTTTTTTTTCAGAAGGAAAATGGTAGAAACACCATTTATCAGAACTATCCTCTCCACTGCGGCGGCTGATTGAAAATAGAGGATAAGAGATTAGGGGCAGGAAGGGACAGAGGGTTGCATGCACTTCTTCAAGAGTGACAGAAGAACGACTATTAGAAGTAGGATCAAGGAGGTGGGTCGGAAGGGACAGAGGGTTGCATGCACCTCTTCAAGAGTGACAGAAGAACGACTATCAGAAGTAGGATCAGAAGAATTACAGTGCCATGCCAATGGGGGAAATGATGGGGTGACTGTGATTGTCAAGATCCCCAAGGAGAGAAGTACTTCTTCAGGCGATAGCCATTAATCAAGAAGAGATAATTAGAGGCATCAACGGTTTACACATGAACAGAGCCATTATGATTGACAGTAAGTACATTGTACGGGCCCATCCACCATTGTTGAAGCTTGCTAGAAAACTTTCCAAATCGTGAATCATAGGCCAGAACCATCTCACCTTCGTTGAACTCCTTGTGTTTGATGAAGTTGTCATGGTAAGCCTTACGTCGGGCTTGCGTGGCTTCCTTCCACTGTAGAGCCATCCTGTGAGTCTTGTCTAAACATTCCAAGTGCAGCAAGCAGCGCTGGAGGGACTCATCATCTTCGAGGCATTCTTTAATTGCCACTTGCAAAGAGGGCAACTCCATCTCAATAGGGAAGACAACTTTTGTGCCAGACACAAACTAGAAAGAAGTTTGTCCTGTAGTTGCCTTATAAGAGGTTCTATATTCCCAAAGGGCTTCTGTTAGTCAATCATCCCAATCGCGACGATGTGCGGCAATCGTCCTTGTCAGGATCGAGCAAAGGATGTGATTGGTAACTTCAACTTGGCCATTGGCTTTGGGGTAATAGAGGGTAGACTTGCGATGGCGGATCTTATACAGTTTTGTCAATTCTTCCATGATTTTGTTAAAGAAATGAGTACCTCTGTCACTTACCAGCTCGAGGGGACTGCCAAAACGGGTGATAATATTCTCGTACATGAACAGGGCTATGCTGTTACCATAATCCCACTTCAGAGCTTTAGCTTCACACCACTTTGTGATATAATCTGTACATATACCAGGATGTATCTGTTTTGCTTTTGTTTGGTAGGTGGATCAATGGGACCCATGAAATCAATCCCCCACTTCTCAAACAGCTTTAGGGGAAGAATAGGTTGTAGTGGCATGGCACTTATTTTGGTGGGTTTCCCCATTCGTTGACAACCATCGCATCTCTTGCAGTAGTCATATATATCCTTGTGGAGGGTTAGCCCACCAGTATCCCGCTAACAGAGCCTTCCTGGCTGTCGCTTCTCCTGCGAAGTGTCCACCACATGGTTTGTCATGGCATGCTTTCAATACTATGCCAATTTTGTCTCCTGCAACACATCTTCGCAATATTTCATCTTTGCCTCTCTTGTATAGTGCACCGCGCCTAGCAAGTTGTAGGGGGCTAATTCTAACAGAAGCTTCTTCTTCTCACGGATTGAGATGCTAGGAGGACACTGTTGAGTTGCCAAGAGGTTGGCTATGTCTGCATACCAAGGAGTAACTGTTTCGACTAGAAACAAGGAAGCATCAGGAAGGTTTGGATCATCCTGTTCCTCTTCTGCAGTTTGAGGGATCCGTGAAGACTGATGATCGGCTAAGACATGGAAACAGCCAGGCTTAGTGACCACTTCAAAATCGAACTCCTGGAACAGGAGCAAGCATCTCATTAGTCGTCCTTTGACATCTACCTTTTTCATTAGGAAGGACATGGCTTCATGATCCACATAGAGCTTGAAATGTGTTGACAGTAGATAGTGTCGAAACTTGTCCAGTGCAAACACCATTGCTAAGCACTCAGGCTCTGTCATTGTGTAGTTCTGCTCTCGGTCAGTTACTTTTCGACTTTCATAATAGATTGGTTGATCTAATTTAGAGGGGCCCTTTTGACATAAGACAACACCTAGCCCTTCAACTGATGCACCTGTGTGCACATGGAACTCCTTCATCCAGTTAGGAGGCTGCAAGATATGTGCTTGGATGAGGCACTATTTTAGGATATTAAAGGCTTCTTTGCAATCATTAGTCCAAAGGAAATCTGCATCTTTCCTTAGGAGCTTGTGCAGAGGGGCTGCCTTGGTTGCAAAATGTGCAAGCAATAAATCTTCTATAATAGCCCACACGGCCAAGAAATCCTCTCAATTGCTTGAGGTTTGTTGGTGCTGTCAAGGCTACAATCTTCTCAATCTTCGTTGGGTTTGTTGCAATCCCTTGTGCAGAGATAATATGGCCCAGAAGAACTCTTGATGAGATGCCAAAGACACATTTGTCGGGGTTGAGAGAAATCCCATACTCTCGGCATCTATCAAAACATTGCTCTAGGTGTCCCCAATGCTCACGGATTAAGCTATAGACACAGAAGTCATCGATATACACCTCAATGAAATCATGCAGATGATTCTGGAAGGCACCAATCATTACTCACTGGAAGGTGGTAGGAGCATTATAGAGCCCAAACGACATCACTCTATAGGCATAGCTTCCCCATTCTGTTGTGAAGGTTGTTTTGGATTCCTCTTTTGCGATTTGGACTTAGTTATATCCACTGAATCCATCCACGAGGGAATAGAGCTCTTGGCTTGCCACTGTGTCCAACAGTTGGTCTGTGAAAGGGATAGGGAAATGATCCTTCTTTGTCTTCAAGTTTAGCTTTCAAAAGTCCACACATATTCGAAGTTTCCCGTTCTTCTTGGGTACGACCACAATGGGCGAAACCCATTCACTGTTAGCCATGGGATAAATGAACTCTGCTTCAAGGAGCTTCAATAATTTAGCCTTCACCAGTGCAGAATAATTAGGATTCTTACGCCGTTGTCTTTTCCTTATAGGTTTGGCATCAGGATCTAGGTCAATGTGATGTTGGCATACTGTGGGATCAATCTCCTTTATATATTTATATGACCAAGCAAACACATCTAAGTTTTCCTTTAGTAAGTCTCGTAGGACCACTAGTTCTTCTTCTGGAAGAGACCCACTTTCAAGTGACGTTCAGTATTGTCAGTATCTAAGAACGTCACTTGCCTTTCACCTTCCACTTTGCGGATAAATGTCCTATGGATTGCTTCTGGATAGAGGTTTGACTCCTTCAAGGGAGTAGTATCATTGTCTGATGTTCCACTAGAACTAGTGACCTCCTTCTGAACAGATGTCTCATTTGTCTGTTGAGATGGATGGAAGGGTATCAGAGATTTGTTTGCTTTCGTGTGAGTGGTGATTTCTTATGGACCTAGGGATTCATCTTCAGAGGATGCGTCCAGGAATATCACATAGCATGGACCTTCTATAAGCTGTGGCTCTGATAGCTCTAGCTTTTCTTGACAAGGGGCATCATCATCATCTGTTCTCCAGAATGAATGGTCAGGGCGATAGGAGGTGGACTTAATTTTTATACCTTTGATCCATTGCTTATGCAGATTCTGCATACTTTGTGGTCCATTGGTCAACCCAAATGAAACCATGGTCATTCCATCCAACACCTCGAGATCTTCAGCCTCTAAGGTCTCTGTAGGGACATGTACAAGATCATCCGCTATCAGAGGAACTTCTTCATCTACACTTTCATAACTTGTTTCGTTTTCTTCCTCATCATTTTCATCCTCTTCCTTTGGAGGCTCTGTCTCTGCTTCTATAGAGGCTCTGTAGGAGAATAACAAGTCCTTCATCTTTGTGTTTGCTTCTACTTCTACATCTGTCTTTGGCTCTGTCTCTGCTTCTAACTCGGTCTTTGACTTTGCGACTGCCAATGTAACAGGGAGAAAAGTACATCCATGCTTTTATTTCATTGTTAGAGGTGATTTCAGAAGTCAATTCAAGTTGAGGCATGAGGTATTCTCCCATGGACAAAGACTTTGCTTCCTTCGGTAGTTGGCTTACAGTGCCCACTATTAGGGACTATGCCTCTGTTCTCTTGGGAAAGATATGTTTAACAGCCTCTTCGTCTCCTGATGTATCATCTGTTACTTCATTGGAGGAGTTTGTTATGACTTTGATGGATGTGGATCCATTGCCTTTTTGCGATCCATACAATTTCAACACCACTTTGTTGGGTCCTATGGCTAGGGTTAGGGTGCCTCTGAACTAGTCCGTCCTGGCTCTTGCTTCAAAAAGCCAAGGTCTTCCTAAGAGCAGAGGGTATGAGGTCCCATAAGAATTTGGTTTGACCACCAAATATGTCAGCCAATAGTCTCTTCCTGCAAGGGTTGTTTTTACGTATGGAAGGATGCCCACTGGTTTAATTCTGCTTTGGTCTGCCAATTTCATAAGCCACGATGTAGGTTGAATTCGTTGCAAACCTAGATCCTTCATTGTCACATCTGTCATTATGTTTACTGATGAGCGTCTATCAATCAATGCATCTGAAATAAAGCATCCTTCTATCCATACACTAGTCTCTAGGGTTCTAGGATCTAGGAAGGTGTTAGCCACCTCCACTTCCTTCACAGGATTTGAGACCCTGTTGGAATTTGTTGTTGTTGGGGGATCAATCCTTAGTCCATGTCTTCTTGTCAAGATGCTTTTGAATATTTTTCAGCAACAACTGGGAGATAGCATCAACAATTGTCGGAAGGTTAGGTTTGGTTTAAAGGTGTCTAGGTCTTTGACCAAATCATTCTCCAATTGACTGGGAAATGGGGCCACACCCACTTTTATATTCCCTGTTTCTTCTAGGAGCGGCAACATATGTGCTTCTTCTTCATGAGGAGGGACTTCTGCATTCTCTATTTCCTGGACCTCTGGTCTTGCCTTTGCAATTGTCTTTGTAGCTCTCTGTGGATCTGTGGTGCTATATACTTCCTTATTTTGGATTGCATTGTTCTGTTTTTCCCAAGGGAGGTTGAACTTCACCGTCTTTGCAAAAGGAACGTTCTCTTTTGGAACTACGGGTTCTCCTTTCTTTGCTCATGTTATTGTAGCCACTACCAATTCCACCAAATTGGAAGCAGGTTCTTGGGTCTTCTGTTGGGTATCAGAAGTAGATTTCACAAGGGCTGGACTTGGACAACCTTTTGCAGTATGGCCTTCTCCTTTGCATCGGCTGCATAAGGGCTTGTAATCTACAGATCTTCTAGGGTTTGGATAATTCGGGGAGATATGACCCTTTTCTCCACATCTGTAACATTCCACCTCGGATCTCTAACCACCGCCAGACTATCGTCCTTTGTAACTTTGAGAGGGAAACCTCCTAGGACCGAAATTAGGACCAAACTCCCTAGGCTTTGGTCCAATGTCATGTGTTGTCATTTTACATTCTAGCAAGTTGAATCTTGCATTTTCATCTCTCTGTCTTCGTTAGTGCATCTCTTTTAGAGAGCAGATATACTCTGTATGGTTCTTGCTCAAATAATAGGAACGGAAGGCTCAACAAATGGTTGGTTTTCGAGTACATTCAGTGGCTAAATGTCCCACTTTATTGCACTTTTTCACACCATGTATTAGAACGCATCACATCTCTCCCATCTCCTAAAGGAGTGGATATATTGGTGGTATTCACCTTTAGGGTCTGTAGCTACTCTGTAATCACATCCATAAGCTCTTTCTTGATACTTGCGACTAAGTTGGATAAGTAATCCTTCAGATTTTCACTTCCTGGAGTACTTGTAGTAGGGTTTTGAGAAGCTTTTATTATTACTACATACACTGGTTGGGTTGATCTTGAGGGTCCTCTATTCTTGTTCTGATTTAGAGCTCTTGTTGATACTTGGGGTTGCTGATTCCAGTTGGTAGGGTTCCACTATTGTTGAGTCACCATTGGGGGAACTGTTTGAGACCATTGCTATTGGGGTTGAACCATCATTTGAGACATTGTTATTTGAGGCCACTGTGGATTAAGTGCATTATACTAAGGCACTGTTTGCATTTGAGGATAGGGATAGAGAACCATCCCTGGAACTGCATTTGGTGGGTATACCATTCCTGGCATGGGAGGAGATAAGACTCCTCTTCTTGGGATCATTGACATCCTTGCTTCAACTTCATTATACAATCTTGCACCTTCCACTACAGCTTGCAGATTGACTGGTCTTCTTAATTCCATGAACTTGCAAACTTCTGGTTGTAGGCCTTTGAGGAACACTCCTTTCTGGATGCCTTAATCCAAATGATGGTTGGTCCATCTCTTCAAGATGGATTCCGTTCGCGAAACATAAGCTTCTACTCTTTCTCCAGAGGACAGACTTAGGTTCATGAACTCCTCTTGCATCCGCTCTTCAAAACCTTCATGCTTAAATTTAGTGAGGAAGGCCAACTTCAAGTCGTCCAATGTGTCAAAAGTTCTTGCTACTTGTCTCTCATACCATTGAAACACCACGCCTTTGAAAGTGGCGGGGAATATCAGTTAACCAATGCTCAGGGGTTCTGGCATTGTTAGCCACACATGCTACCATAAATTCTGCTACATGAAGATCGAGGTCTTTATTGTTCTCTCCCTTAAAAATTGGCAATGGGACTACATTTGTTGGCCTGTCATCAATATTTCCAGGACGAATCTGACTAGGAAGGGGACCTTGAGTCTCCACGGGGACTTCTGTAAAGAGTGCTTTTAGGCCATCAAAGGAGACTTCTGCTGTAAGCTCGTTCTCAGCCTTGATTCTTGCCTTCTCTCTTCTCACGTACCTCTGGACTCGTTCTAATGCTTGCCTCTTGATTGCGTCATTCATCAGGGGGTTGGCTCCAACCAGTTGGTCTGTACTCAATAGAATAGAATCAGAGAGGGGCTTCAGTCTCTCTGGAGGATTTCTTTGGCCAACATACTTCCTTCTTTTCAACATATTTGAATTCAAATTTCAAACCACTACATAGCGGGAGATATTCCATTCTGAAAGTATCAAAACTCATTCTTCTTAGGATCGTTGTTGTGCCATCATCATAATAATGCCAGCTTCTGAGGGTTTCAATAGTGTATGTCGTAAAGAACACTATGTCTACCAACTTCCAGTGGGTTTCTAATTGGACAAATAGAAGATTGTTAGAACACCAAGCATCCCATGTGCCTTGTTGTGTTGAGCGTCCACGAACAAATTCCAACTCTTTTCTTTCTTGTTTTCGTGAATCTCCACTGACCATGACTCCTGAAGCTTCTTCACGATCTCCCACTTGATGATGTCTGGAAACTTCTCAATGAATGCCAAATCTTCCATGTATGGTCATTCTCTTTGTTTCTGCTCTTCAGTTTGTTCCCAAACAATTTACCACCAAGATGCATGTATTTGTTGCTTCAAAAGGAAGAGGAAATAGTCCACCACATAGAGCTTGCATCATGATGGTAATATGTTTCCGCCATTATGAGATGAAATTATTGTAGAAAGTGGATTTGGCAATAAGAATCTCCAACTCTTCAGTGGAAGAAGGAACTTTGCAAGCATCCATTGAATTTTCCTCTTCTTGGTAATGCCATTTCCTTCATTTTCAACCTCTTCAGATTCTTGTTGATGGCAGGATTCCTGAGCTGCACACCAAAAACATAGAGCCTCAAGAAAGACACCAAGGAAAAGGGGTCTCCACTGTAAGAAAATCTATCTTGTAACATCAACAAGCTTTTGTTTCATTCTTTGAGAACCACAACAAGTAAAATAACAAATCTTCACGCAACATCATAGTAGATATCTCCCACAGATTTAATAGAATCAACCATAATCTTCAACATCTTCACAGAATCCATCAATAGAATAAGAAACACAAAAGAATGGCAATAATCACATAGCATTCATCTTCATTGTCTACATAGTTCTCTCTCTCTATCTCTTATAGTAGATACATTGTTTTTGACAGAATTGGCTATCTCTGATTCTCTCTCTCTCTCTCTCTCTCTCTCTCTCAATCAATAATACATCATCTCCTCTCTACAATACTCAAGAATGGCACTCAATTATCCTCTCTTGGTCTTGGATACACCTCCCAAAAGGTATGTCAGATGCGAAGAGGCACCAGAGACATCATAGTGTCCCGTGAGATTTGGCTTCTGTCACTGTTCTTTTGTAACCTTGTGTGAATCTTCAGCAAGCTACTTCTTCACTTCAATTAGCTTGAATAGAGCTTCCATTCATCCTTTCCTAAAACAGAAACACTTTCCGAAACATCCATACATCCAACATAACACTCAACAGAAACGAACAAAACAGACCATAGAGAGCAACAGAAATACAGAACAACAGAACCAGAGAACCTTATAGAAGATCAATAGAGACCATAAAAACCAAACCAAAACCAATTCAATCTTTCATAAGCCTTTTAACACAACCTCAACCATCTCTCAAAACATTCATTCAACCATCTCAACTACCAAAACAAAAACAAAACAGACGAAAATCAAACCTTATAGAACCAAACATAAAAAATTACAAAACCCTAAAGAACAACATATCCTCATCAAAAACCATCATAAACCCTTCAAACATACTCAAACCATTCCAAAAACTTCAAGACATCTTCAAATTCAAAAAATCCATCACCAAAAACAACCATTCTGTAACAAAAACAACAAAAAATTGGCCCAAAAAACATATCATTTTAGCACTCAACACATAGGAAGCATGCAAGGTGGATGCATCCTCATAAACATATGTATATTGCCCATTTATATGTATATCAAAAGAGTTGGAACCATTCCCAAGTCCCTATGGCTATCCCACATGATTCTCGTACATGGAAGATTGTCCAAAATGGTTGCAAGGTTGTCCTTGAATTTTAGATTGACCCTAAACATAATGATTGACATGTTGCTATTGTCCAAAAGCGTTATCACCATCACTTGCATAATGTTGCTCATCTTCATGATGAAGTGCATTGCATACATATTGCCTAAAGTTATGATCATCATATGTATATTCCTCATTATGCTGTCCATTTGAAGATGAAGCATAACAAGATCCACAATTGGCATGTCCATGAATTGAAATTCCATAAGAAGTATGTCCATAGAGTAAAGTACCATAGCATTAATGTGATAGTGATTCTTGTTAAGCTTATGCCTTTGTCTGACTCTTCCCAATTTATTCCTGTGCATAATTTCTTCCACCATTTTTGCCTTTGTTTCTTGATCATACCTAGACTACCTCTCTTTAAGAGTCCCAAGTAATGGTAGTCCATGAGAGTCAAGGCTATATTGCCTTCCATGAGAGACAATACCAGGTGTATTGGAATTATGTTGATATGCATTTGCTTGAAGATGCTCATAAAACATGATGTCCCAATGATCCATACTCACTTTTTTAAACATATCTTGAGGAATCTATGTCCAAACTAAGTGATCTTTGGCTCCACAAGAAGCCTATGATGTGGAAAGGCCCCCTTTAAGTTTTTGAAGATATATTCAAGAACAATACTATCCTCAAAAGTTGTTGAGATAACCCCATTTCTTTTCCTACAAAAACAATGTAGCATGCTTCTACTCTTGAAAATGCAAAAATCCTAAAGAAATAGGGTCCAAATGTTGATCAATGTGTTGCAAATGGATAAGGTATGCCATAGAAATATGTTGGTGATTGAAAGTAGCTTGTAGGGGAGAATGATGGCAGCTATTTTCCATGACTTTTAGCTACATATTCATCTTAGTTTGTACTAGTCACTACTAATTTGGAGAAGGTAGAAATTGTTTTAGTTGTTGTCAACAAGTATAGGAAGCAAATCAAAGGCTTGCCTCAAAAATTTCAATACATCTGGATGTCCATTTGGTGAAGGTTGAAGGTTGCCACTTTTCTCATTATATGGCAAGGGGGGCGGGGTTTAGTCCTTCTTAGTCAACTCACATCTTCCAATGTGGCTTTGTTTGCAATAAAGGAGGTAGCAGTTGCTATTGGTTTGTCTTCACAAATTCCAACTATAGATCGAGGATTTGTGCTTGAAGGGTTCAAATCCAAGCTATGTAAATATTTTTAATACAGTGAAAAGGTGTTGCTTTGGTGAAAAATGCTATTTTGCACATGGTGAAAAGGAGTCGAGAAAAGCCAATGGATCCACTCTTCATTAGCTCCTAATAAGCTACCTCAATGCTCTTTGTCTATCCAATGCATACCACTCTATGTGGAGATTGTAGACCTTGCCATGTATGACAACATGAGAAAGTCATTAAAGACTAACAAAACCATCCAGACTGCTATGCATGCACCATCTCTTGTAGATACATTATCAAAGCCAATTGGTGATCCTACATCTATCTCAGTTTGACTGCCCCCACATGTCACAAGACATTTTCCTCTTGTCTAAAATTTAGAGAGAAACATTATTTGTGATATTGTTGAGAGAACTAGGAATAGCACCTTGTTAGTCTAATATGAGAAAGGTCCAACTGCAACAAGGAACTAGCAATTTGCCAAAGCAAGGGGAATACTCCCTTCCAAATTCATCTTCTATAGTTCCAAAATAATGAGACCTCCAATCCTTCCAATATCAAAAGGAATCTGACCATGCATATAGGATTAATTTTCCAATCTCAAGATATATAAGTTGCTTGAATTTCCAACTTCTAGAGGTATCTCACTAGTCAAAACTATTACTACTAAGATCAATCCAATGAGTGGAAGAGACACTTCCAAGCATAGAAGGAATTGTCCCTGAAAGATGATTACCAGAAAGATTCAGATATATTGCTGCAAACTTGAGCAAGCACCAAATGTGTTAGGGATGGAGCCAATAAACTTGTTGTTGGGCAAGGAACTTATCTAGCTAGAGAGACCATGGAAAGAAATGTTGATCTCTTACAGGAGATGTTTCCACTAAAAAAGGTTAGAGACTTGATGCCACCTGATTATGGTATGTAAAGAAATCTTGCTATTGGCTTAAGATGTTCTTGTCAAAACTCCTGTTCTTCCCCTCCAACTAGCCCCTACTTTAGCACCTGCAAGATTTAGCTGTGATTCATCACACATGTTCTACACAGCAATGCCCTAGGAATACACACATCTTAGAGCACACATTAAGGTGGAAAAAATTGAGTCTTAGATAGTGGCCTTGAAAGTGGTTGAGCAGGAGAGCATAAGTTTCTGCCATCCATGTAACCCACTACTTATTGCGACTTATAATCTAGAAAAAGGTGCAGCACGAAAGTATATTCTTAATGGCATATCGATTAATCTAAATGCTGATTTTGTTTTGGTGATTGAATTGCTGGTGTTGGAATAGTGACACAGTTTCAAGATAGTGCAAAAAAATGTAGTTAAAGAAGGTGCATAGGTGACAGAAGCTACCAAGTTACAAGTCCTACTTGCACAAGAGTGGATTAAGGGTGCATAATATAGCAGAGAGAATAAATTGAGTATTTGGTTACACTTTCACTACATGTGCAAATCTTCCTTATATCTTGTTGGAATAGATGAACCAACTATGCCTTTTGTCTCCAAGGAAAATAGTCTTCCATCTCCCCCTCCCAGTGATGATTGAATTGATGTCATCACCTAGCCTTTCTCCATGGCTTCTATGGTAGATGTTGGAAGTTGGAATTAGATCATGACACTTTTGACTTAGGCCATGATTGCTGACTTAATTACCTTTATGATCTGGCCTATTAATGGTCCCATTTGATGTTTTGTAGGAATTGACTAAAGATGATGTACCAAATATGCTTTCCCTTTATTATTACAAAATTTCTTAGCTTCTTTCAACCTCAAGGAGAGCCACCTAGCCATGGCCTAGTGAGGAGGCTTCTAGACCAGATCATGAAAAGAAGGCATGTTTTCTTGTATGGGAAGCAAGAGATACTATTGGTGTGCAAATAGTACAACAACATCCTCTATAGCTCATGATAAAATGAAGCCAAAATATGGATTGTAGCTACTCCATATCTTGTGTATGATCCATAGGATCACATGCTAGAATCCTTTAAGGTGTGTGGTGCCATAGAGAGAGAGAGAGAGAGAGAGAGAGAGAGAGAGAGAGAGAGAGAGAGAGAGAGAGAGAGAGAGAGAGAGAGAGAGAGAGAGAGAGAGAGAGAGAGAGAGAGAGAGAGAGAGAGAGAGAGAGAGAGAGAGAGAGAGAGAGAGAGAGAGAGAGAGAGAGAGAGAGAGAGAGAGAGAGAGAGAGAGAGAGAGAGAGAGCATGAAATCTTAAAGTAAGCGTGAGAAGAAAAGAGAAACTCTATTTTGGAAAAAGCAATGAGGCTTTTAGTCTTCTCTAAAGTATGAGAACTCCATTTTATCCAGTCACCATAAGACTTGCTTGAAAAGCTAATCATGATCTACTAAAATGGCAAGAAAGTCACCATTTTTGCCAAGATCTTGTCCAATTCCTTCTAGAATAGTCTTAGTTTGTTATAGAGGTCATGTTTAGTCATAGTTAGGGTGCAACCAAGTCTTGTGACCAAGAATCTAACTATAGTCATATGTCCTAGTCTCTACAACCAAATTCATAGTTGACAATGACCATAGAAATGCTCTAATCTAATGCTTTGATACCAATGTAAAAGAGGCCTACACTAATTGAACTAAACATGTACTTAATGCCTACAAAACAAGAAATGTAATATAAAATGCTAAATTGCCATTAATCTCAACACTAAGGAATCTATGGGTGGATGCTGCAAGTATAAGGAAGAAGATGACAAAAAATGTAACAACTAATGCTAATCCTAAATCGAGTGCCATTATTGGATTCTTGAAAAATGTGTCAAAGATATTTACAATGGCACAATGTGCCCTCCTTTACAGTCATCCCTAAATCCCGCCCTAAAATTTGTTGGCTTACGTTTACATGGACCAAAATTCACTTCATTATAGTGCACTTAATTCTTACTTTGATTTGATTTGGCTGGGATGGGTTGGCCTTGGATTGAAAGTAGGGTTTGCTTCATCCTTAGCCACAAGATTAGCTTGGGGGGTTTTGGAGGCATCCTCATTCTCATCTCTCATCTTAGCTCTAGTGGCATACCTTCATTTCTTGGTGTTTAGTTTCTCCTTCTCCTTCTTCTTCTCCTCATTCTCTATCTTTTCTCTATTGTCTTGGTCTTATTTTCCTAGGTCTATTTTTTCATCATCTTCCTTTATCTTTCTAGCTCTCCACACTCTCTCAACTAAGTTGGCTCCTTTGCCTCTTTCTACTTGCTCATTTTTCTTCCTAACTTTCTTCTTCTTGCCTTCTTCTACTTGTTTCTTTTTTCTATCATTCTTCTCATCTTGCTCAATCTTTTCTTTCTTACTCATCTTCTTCCTACCTGAGTCTACTTGCACTTATATCTCTTTTCTTCTCTTCTCTCGTCTCATATTTTCTCCTATCTTTTCTATGGCTTCACCTAGCAAGTATTTTTCCTCTTCTTTCCTATCATCTTCTTCTATCTCTTCCCATATACTCATGATTCTCTCCTTCAACTCTCATTCTCACCTAGCATCATTGAACTTGGTTGGGCTAGTTTGTTGTTGGGTTTGGGTTGTCAAGGATGGGGTATTCCAAGATCGTGACTGAGCTCATTCTCTACCTTATCTTCTTTGTTAGGTCATTGAATGAGGTGTTCCAAGATCACTATCCTATCCCTTCTCTTCTTCTTGTTATAACTCTTCTCTCTTCTTTTTTTCCCCCCTTTCACTTCACATATCTCCTATTGTAATATTGTTGGGGTTTCACCCTCACACAATGAAGTGTTGGCTCCATGTAGAGGATGGTCTCTCAAAGTCTATTTCTTTATCTATATCCTCATTATCATCATCAAAATAATAGAAGAGGATGAATAAGAGAAGGATCAATGGCACAAGATATGGAGGCCCAAGAGTTCTTCTTCTTCATCTTCATCTTCATTCTTCTCTCATTCTCTCATTGTTTACTAAGTACACACAAAGCCTCAAAATTGATAGGTAACTTTTGACCTTTAGGTCACTTCACACACAATCTCTCCTTTATTTATGCATACATAGGATATGACCTAGCCTATGTCTTATTTCTCAACACTCTCTTGCAAGCTTAGAATGAGCTTGAAAATATAATGTCCTAAGTGCACTTCTAAAATACTAACCTTGTCTTTACTTCATGCTTTTCATAAGATATCTGCAACTTGGTTATTGGTTTCGACATGTACCATGTCTATCTCTCCATCCATAACCTTTTCTTTGATGAAATGGTAGTGAACTTCAATATGTTTGCCCTTGCATGGTAGAATGGGTTATTTGCCAACATAATGCCACTAATGTTATTATACTACATAATATATCTACCGTCTATCTCTATCCCCATATCACAATAGTAATCTCAACCATGCCTGCTCACATGCTGCCAATGCAATACCTCTATACTAAGCTTTTGTACTAGATAAAGCAACAATGGGTTGCTTCTTAATGCTCCAACTCACCATTGCTGAACTAAATAAGAAAGCATAACCATTGGTGGATCTCTTATCCATGATACTTCTTTCCTAGATTGCATCTATGTAGCCAAAACAATAATGGTGCATTCATTGGCTTACATCCTATCATTCCATACTTCTCTAGCATCTCCAAAGAGCATTAACTTTGTAGTAACCAAATTCCATGTGGAGTATCAATTGCCTCAATGCCAAGAAAGTACCTCAATAAACCAAGGTCATTGATGTCAAACTCTTTGTGCAGTCCATACTTTAGTTTAGCAATCTCTCTTTCAACAATACCTATAATGGTGAGATCATCAACATGGATGACCACAACAACCATTCCAACTTCTAGATGTTTGACATAAAGTGAATAATTAGCCATGCTTTACTGAAATGCCATGCTATATAAGAACTTGCTAATCCTCTCACACCAAAATCTAGGTGCTTCAATCCATACAATTCCTTCCTTAACTTGCACACATAATGCAAATATTTATGATGTACATATCCTTATGGATGATCCATGCATACTTCCCCTTCCAAAGTATCATTTAAGAAGGCATTCTTCACATCCATTTGGCATCATTTTTAGTCATAGATAGAAGCTAATGCAATGACTAAACTCACTATAGTAATCTTAGCCATTGGACAAATTGTTTCTTCATGATCCAAACCGTATGTTTGCACATAACCTTTTGCCTTGTACCTCTCCAATGAGCCATCAGATTTTCACTTGACTTTATATGCCCACTTGCAGCCAATTGTCTTCTTGCCATAAGGCAACTCAACTAATTTCCATGTGTTACTCCTTCCTCATCCATAGTATTCTTTCAAAATTTATTTCCAATTGTCTCTTCAAAACAATTGGGCTCTACATGCTGAGCATATGATACCATGTATGTATACTACATCTTCATGAAGCTGTTATATGTCAATCTATCCACCACTTGATACCTCACTCTATCTAATCTCCTTAATTGAGGTACACTCAACCATTCTTGCATGTGGTGGAACATACTTTCCTGCACTCTTTATCCTTCGAGTTCTTACACATGGTATGCCAAACTCATCATCAATAGACTCATCCTCAGAACTTTCATCTATAGCTTTCTTTCCTTGTGCAATTTCTACTTTTGTGCACTCACCAACCTACCACTCCATGGATTATAATCGCCATTGTTTTCTTTATGGTCTTAAGGTCTAGATATATCCTCAACATGGTGATTTCTTTGACCATTATTTGCTGAAATTTTATATATATACCCATCATCATCACCAATCTCATAGTCATCCATCTCAATTGTAGCATTTGATTGATACTAAGATTCATACTCATTACCCAATCTCACAGCCCTACTTATGTGACCCTCTTTAGTGAGAGAATCATAATATTTTTAGCCCTTCTTATCATTTGGATACCTAAGAAAGATACATTTAATAGCTTATGGTTCCATCTTTTTTCTCAAATCATCAGGGACATGTACATAATATACACAACCAAGCACCCTAAGGTATGCGATTGTAGGTATCCTTTCATAAGTTTTCTCATATAGAGACATATGATGAGTCTAGTGTATAGATCGGATGCTGCATGAGTACATAGCGAGCGCGGGAAGGTCCCCAAGAACAAAAGAACTCTACTTTTGAACAAAAAACAAGAGAGAAGACTTGCATGACACGAAGCAAAAAGACTCATTGGGTACAATCTCCCCCCATGCCTTGTGTGAGCGCTCCACAAAGCATGTATTTAATATATTACTCATCTCCAAGCTCAAAAAAATAGCCCAAATTTACAATTAGCATGCTTTAGCTTTTGTGTTTGCTTTTTTCCAAGTAAAGAATAAAGCAGTTGGGCGTCCAAAGATTCGGGCTGTGCCCAAATACAATGTCCAATAACAAGTATTTAAATCGTGTGCCCATGTGCATATAAAATAATAAATATATGTCAAACACTTTAATAAATAAGCGCATCAAAATAAATATTGGCTCCACGCCTAAGATGCGTGCCCATAAAAAATGATAATTTCTTCTAAATAACTTGAATACACACTATCGCCCCCAGTATTTCCCAATGCCACCGCTGCCTACTCTACACATCAACTGAAGCATTCACAATTGTTAGAAAAATAATAAAATTAAACTGACAAAAGTGAATACCTAGCAGCCTTTGGCTACAGAATAAAAAAATTGGTTAGAACTCAGTCCTAACCTGAATTTATTACGAGTGCACACTCTAAACTCATAAACGTCAATTAATTTAAATATGTATTTTGTGGAATCACCCGCTATGGAATCACCCACTTGCACATTAAATTAACGAGACGCCCGAAAAGGACAAGCGTCCCCATCGACTTTTCGCACAAGGAATCCACCTTGTGTATGAGCCCCGACAACAAATATAATTTTACAAAATCCATTGCAAAACCTCACGGAATCCATTATGGAATATGCCTCCTGGCATCATACCCTCGGGGTGGGATAGCAATTGTCCTCAATTGCTATTAGCTCAGTATGGAGCCAACAATGAGGGGTAAGCACTCAGGTCTCTAGCATGCATCCATTGGGCCTCTTCAACAGGATTATTTTTAAACTTAACCAAATGTCTAGAATATCTACGGCCAGTTCTAGTGGTCATAAAGTCAGTATCTAGAATAGTTTCAGGTTCAAGGATTTCAGTTTCTTCTTCTAACAAAGGTGGGTTTTCATAGACAGGGTGTACATGTAATTGGCCTCTAAAAGGTCATAACAAACTTATATGAAAAGTTTTGTGGATTTTCCAGTGTTGGGGTAATTCTAGTTTAAATGCATTGTCATTGATTTTGTGAATGATATTGAAAGGTCCATAAAATCTAGGAGCTAACTTTACAATAGGGTGTTTGTCAACACTTTGTACACTTTGTAATCTTTTCTTTTCAATGCGTAACCAAACATAATAAGCAACTTTGAAACTCGTAGCTTTTCTTTTCTTGTTAGCTTGTTTTGTGTATGATTGCTGGGCTTTCGCAATCATATCTTTAACTTCATGAAAAATAATAGCATGCATGTTAGCAATATCATCAGCAGCTTGAACTTTGTTTGACAATGATGTAACAGGTGCAGGCAATCTATATCCATAAATGATTTCAAATGGTGCTTTCTGTGTAGCTGTATGTGGTGTATTATTGTATGCAAACTGAAGTAAATATAAATGTATATCCCATGTTTGTGGTTTTGAAATTGTGTTTGCACGCAAAAGATCTAAAATTGTACTGTTTGTAGCTTCTGTTTGCCCATTTATTTCATGATGAAATGCGGATGAAAAATCAATCTTTGTTCTTAAATTAGCAAACAAAGTAATCCAAAAATTATTGCAAAATCTAGAATCACGGTCAGAAATAATAACTTTTGGCAAACCATGGTTAGTGAAAACAGTTTTCAAAAACAATTGAGCAGCTTGAGATGAAGTTAAAATTTTCTTGCATGGAATAAAATATGCTTGTTTGCTAAACCTATCGACAATAGTCCAAATCATATCATGATTAGCTTTAGTGTTAGGCAAAACAGTGATAAAATCCATTGAAATCTGTTCCCATGGTCGTTCTAGAATTGGTAAAGGCATTAATAAACCATATTGTTTACCATGGTGTCGTTTAACTCTTTGACAAATTAAACATTCAGATACAAGTTAGAAACATCAGATTCCATCTGGGCCAATAAAAATCTTCAATCAGTGTACGCAAAGTAGAAATAATTCCTCTATGGCCTTGATATGGGGGACAATGAATTTCGTGCAAGACAAATGATTGAAATGGAACAGTTACACATAATCTTTTTTCATAGAACATAAATCCATCAGCGTAAGACAATGAATCAGTTGGAATCCAGTTATTTTGCAACTAATTTATTCCAATCAGCTTGAAACTAGGGTCTTGGTCATAGGTATCTTTCATAGGGAGAAGAGAATTAAAAGATATCACAGAAATATTATGGATAGTTGGTATTCTACTTAAAGCATCAGCAATAACATTTTATTTTTCGGGTTGATATTGTATAGGTGGATGAAAAATTTGAATAAAAGCAGCCCATTTAATGTGTCTGTCAGATATTTGGCTGACTAAGGAGATGTTTAATACTTTGTTGGTCAGTTTTGATCATGAAATCAGGTTCCATTAAATAGTGTTTCCATTGATGTAAAGCTTGTACTACAGCCAGCAATTCCTTATCATAGGTAGAATACTAAAGTTTAGAGGGTTTAAGTTTGCAGCTAGAGTAGGCTATGGGATGAGAATCTTGCATAAGGACTGCTCCTATTCTAGATCCATTAGCATCAATGACTATTAGGAAAAATGGTCTATTGAAGTTAGGTAATTGCAATACAGGAGCATGAGTTAAAACATGTTTCAGTAAATCAAAGGACTTTTGTTGATTGTCGGACCAATGATACACAATACATTTCTTTAATAATTTTGTCAAAGGTAATGCAAACAATGAAAAATTTCTCACAAATTTTCTGTAAAAGCTAGCAAGACCTAAGAAAGAATGTAGTTCATGCACATTTTTAGGTATTGGCCAATTCAAAATTGCTTCTATATTTTTAGGGTCAACTTTAATACCTTCAGATGAAACAATATGTTCTAAGTATTCAATTTGTGTTTGGAAAAATTCAATCTTTTTAAGATTAGCATATAATTGATTCTCTTTCAATAATTTGAAAACCAATGATAAATGTTCATAATGCTCATTTTTATTCTTACCTGAAAACCAATATGTCATCAAAGAAAACAATGAAACAATTCTGATGCTTCAAAAATATGCGATTCATCATATGACTGAATGTGTCTGGTGCATTAGTTAAACCAAAAGGCATAATAAGGAATTCATAGTGTCCAAATTGTGTTCTAAATGCAGTTTTAAAAAATATTAGATGTGTCCAATTGTACTTGATGGTATCCAGATTTAAGATCTATCTTGCTAAATATTGCAAACCCTTGTAGTTTGTCCGTAAGATCGTCTACCCTAGGGATCAGATATGTATTCTTGACAGTGATCTTATTTAGGGTATGATAATCAATACACATCCATAGGTATTGTTTTTCTTCTTCACTAATAGGACAGGTGCACCAAATGGAGAACTACTGGGTCTAATGAGTCCTCATGTTAACAATTCTTCAACTTGGACTTGAATTTCTTTCTATTCAATTTGGTTATGTCTATAAGGTGCTTTACATGGTGGTTGTGATCCAGGAATTAGGTCTATTTTGTGATCTTCGGGACGTATAGGTGGTAAGCCAAGTGGTAAGTCAAAATCAAAATAATCTTGAAATTGTGAAAGATATTGTGCATTCCTAGGATGCATCTGATTTTCTTTAACTTCAATTTCATTCACCTATATTAAGTAGGATTTGCTACTTTTTTGTAATGCACGTTTAGCCTGTGTATGACTAAGCAATGGAAAATTATCGAAAGTGTGCATACCATGCAATGTGATTTGTTTTCCATTAGAATGAATCTTCATTGAATGTGTGGAATAATCTATATCGGGATTATAATGATGATGCCAAGGCATTCCTAAAATAATGTTACTAGATTGCAAAGGCACAACTAAGAAATTTCTACGTTCAACATAATCACCAATTTTAATTTCTAAGTCATGCACTTCTTGTGTTCCATTGTATCTAGTGCTTAAGAATGCAGCCTTGATGCGATAATAAGTAGAAATAGTACGTAATTTCAATTCTTTGACCAATTTTGTAGAAATAAAATCGTGTGTGCTCCCATCATCATGTAAAACAGTCTTTTCTCTATCATGCACAAGACATTTCATTGTTAATAAAGAATGGGGATTTGGCATACCTGATATAGTATCTGAAGTAGTACCATTATCGTCATCGTCTTCCGTGAAATCTAGCATTTCTTCATGGTCTTCATCTTCTGTCCCTCCCAAATAGTTGATGTGAATAGTTGACTTTTTGGATTGACAATTCGCCGCTAGATATCCAGGTTGATGGCATTTGTAACAGACTATGGATTTGGCCTTAGACACATTATTGGTAATAGTGAGAAGTTTAGGAATGTTGGGATTTGACTGGAAAGATAGCATAGGATTTGGATTTGTATTTGATGGTAAAGCAGGGGGTCGTGTCCAAGATTTACGGAATGAAGACGGAAGGAAAAAATTTTGATTGAATCTTCGAAAATTTGAATTGAATTGTTTTGAACCAAAGTTACAATTAGTTGGGAATTGTTGTGGTTGCTTCTCTCGTCCTCGAATTTTGTCTTTTGCATCATGGGCCAAGGAAATTGCATCTGCGAGAGTCGTTGGCTTGAACATGTTCACCTCCGCATAAAAATGTCCAAGTAAGCCAGACAGAAACTTGCGTTTATGGGTTGCCTCAGGTACATCTTCGAGCATTCAAACTTGCAATAAAGCATTCCAAAAACGCTCGGTATATTGTGAAATAGGCTCACGATCCCTCTGTTACAAAAGATCCCACTGTTTGATTGCTTTTTCGTGGAATTGGAGTGGAAGAAAATTCTACAAAAATTTCTTTTGGAAAGTCTCCCAAGTAGTAGGACAATTAATGCTTTTGCGGACAACAGTCCACCATAAGGATGCTTTGTCCACTAAATGATTAGTAACACCACTTAATTTTGTCTTTCTCAGCATACTGTTCTTCATGGAAATAATAATCAAATTGACTGATAAAAGCAAGTACAGTCTTTCCATCACGTGACCCATTGAAAGTACGAAATTTAAAATTTCTTTTACTTATCTTTGTTTCTTTCTGAATAGATTGCGCTTCAAGTGTTGCATCGATCATACATTGTATAATATCTTCAGATTGCGGTCCATCTTGGTCGGTGGTAGATCGTTGCATGCTGGCCAATTGAGCTTGCAAAGTTTGACTTGCTCTTCGTTCTTCTTAAAGCTGCATCATAATTAGGTCCAGTTTTTGCTTCATTGTTGGTTTCGGTAAATCACCTTCGGCCATAAAATCTTCCATGGTTTGATCAGACATCCTGCAAAATTTCAAACAACCTCACACACTCGAAATCTTGTTAGAGGGATGAGCGTAGCTCAAAGTCGGGTTTACAAGGTTTATTTCTCTCTTTTTTAAAAAAAATGACTTTTTGCAATATTTCTTCTTTGTGGATGCTGAAGTTGATGTCACGGTCTTCTTCCAAGCGTATACTTCGTCCGTGTAGATTGTGTATAGCAATCTGCTTGCTGGATATTATCTCTGTCATAGCACGGGTGTGAACAGAGGCTTGTAGGAACTACAAAATTGGTTTGGAAGTATTTTAGTATAAACAACCTCTATTGTAAAGATTGGAAATTAAGTCTTTGAGCCTTAGTAAAGCTAAAAAGTTTTAGGCTTTAGAGAATAGTAATGTAACTTAATTAATCGTGGATTTCTGAGGACAACGACAACTTTTGAACGGCAACGACGGCGATCAGTACATGCTGCTGCTGCCGATTGTGAAACAACGCCGATCAATACACGCTGCTGCCGCCCAAATTTACAATTAGCATGCTTTAGCTTTTGTTTTTCTTTTTTCCAAGTAAATAATAAAGCGGTTGGGCGTCCAAAGATTCGGGCTGTGCCCAAATACAATGTCCAATAACAAGTATTTAAATCATGCGTCCATGTGCATACAAAATAATAAATATATGTCAATCACTTTGATAAATAAGCGATCAAAATAAATATTGGTGCCACGCCTAAGATGCACACCCATAAAAAATGATAATTTCTTCTAAATAACTTGAATACATGCTATCGCCCCCAGTGCTTTCCAACGCACCACTGCCTACTCTACACATCAACTGAAGCATTCACAATTGTTAGAAAAATAATAAAATTAAACCAAAAAAAGTGAATACCTAGCAGTCTTTAGCTACAAAATAAATAAATTGGTTAGAACTCAGTCCTAACCTTAATTTATTACGAGTGCGCACTCTAAACTCATAAACGTCCATTAATTTAAATATGTATTTTGTGGAATCACCCACTATGGAATCAGCCACTTGCACATTAAATTAACGAGATGCCCAAAAAGGACAGGCGTCCCCATCGACTTTTCGCACAAGGAATCCACCTTGTGTATAAGCCCCGGTAACAAATATAATTTTATGGAATCCACCGCAAAACCTCACAGAATCCACCGTGGAATATGCCTCCTGGCATGAGAGTCAAAGTTGTAGGCGTCTTGTTCATGATATGGACTAGAGTATGTATTGCCTCAGCCCAATAAGTCAAGGGTATGTGCATTTGATTCAACATTGCCCTTGCTACTTCTGCAATAATCTTGTTATTCCTTTCTGCTACTCCATTCTACCATGGTGTATACTTGTATGTAACTTGCCTTTTGATCCTATGCTCTCTTAAATAGTAAAAGAACTCATTTGACATATATTATCCACCATTATCTAATCTCAAGTATTTTATGTAGCTCCCAAATTTCTTTTCTACCATAACTTTAAACTCCAAACACTTTTCAAATGGTTCAAATTTATGTTGCAAAAACTAAATCCATGCCATCTTGTTGAAATCATCAACGAAGGTGATATAGAACCTACATTTTTCCCTCAATTTTTTTTTGAAAATGGATCCCAAATATTAGAATATACCATTTACAAAGGATAGCTACTCACTCTCTCCTTCTTTGGAAATGTGAGTCTAGACTACTTGCCAAACTGATAAGCCTCTCACATACATGATCATAATTTACATATCCAAACTATAGAAGCCCATGAACCACTTGTCTAGACAACATCTATTTAATCCTTTGCAAATTCACATGTCCAGTCCTTCTATGACATAGTTCAACATTTTTATATTGTCCATGCCCTATCTCAACATACGTAGAGCTTTATATGATGGGAGTTCCTGCATCCAAACCAAATAACTTGCCTCTCTTTTGATCACGAGCAATAGTCCTTCTAGGTTTTCCATTTCTAAACTCTTCAATGAAGCATCCATACTTGTTAAAGTTCACTTGCAATGCTTGATCAACATTTGACCACCAATTGAAGCTAAATTTTTAGTGATAGTAAGCACATATAAGACATTTGCAAGCTTATTTTCTATCCCATCTCTCGTCACCAAAGGCACAATCCCAATATGAGTTATCTTATGCAAGATGTCATCTCCTATACTCTTTTAAAGTTTTCATTTTCTATTTTGCAACAAACAATTCTATATGTTGCGTCATATGGTTTGTAGCACATGAATCCAGAAACCAACCATCCTCTCTAGGAGGATGTGTTATACTGCCAAGTACATGCTAAATGGCAAAAGAGATGACCTCTAGGTGATGAACCACCTCTAGAACCAAATCAATATCCAAGCATGTGAAAAAGCTTGATACTCGATCAAAACCAAGACCACAAAGCATTCAAAATGCCCAAGAAAATGCATGTAAATTGAGTTCCATTGCAATACATGTATCCAACTACTATCATTTATACCCATACATCATGCCCATATGTTAATCATTGACTGTCCAACAAGAAACATTGAAAATAGGGCTCAAATGGTGCCCATATGACCCACAAATCATCAAAACATGGGTCTAAAATTGATCAATTTTCATGCTATATTTCTATATTTTTTCTTGCCAAGAATGAAGTCCTAGACAAGCTCAATCCATGATAATTTTTGTGGATTTTTTTGACACTTTCCCTTTCAAATCGACACTTAAAAATGTCATAAAACCGGCCCTTCAGTCTTGAACCAAGCTAGTTCAACCTCTATAGTGTGAATAGACCAATAGTGAGCCACATCTAGAATATCTAGTTCAATCCTCCTTGCAGTGTGAACATAGTTGTCAAAATAACGAGATCACCAATTGCCAATGTGAACACCATGACTAGTTTCTTCTTGTAGTGTGAATATTATTATTGTTTGGGGGGGGGGGGGGGGGCTTATCCTTAGCTTTAGAACATGAATCAAAACTAACAACTCTAAGTCATGGGTATCATAATTTTTCTCATGTGCCTTTAGCTTCCTTGAAGAATAGACCAATGGGGATGATCCTCCTACATGAGTACACAACATAGTGCAAGAGAGTCCGCATTTGTCACGTAGCTTAAAACTCTTGGGTAAGATTGGGAAGCTTTAGGATGAGAATTGTCACCAAAATCTACTTGAATTTCTCAACTTTGGATTGCTCAATTAAAATCCACCAATGTAAAGTTTTACTTGAAAAAGGTGGTGATGGATGTGGCAATTAAGGCATAATCTTTGATGAAGAGTTAATACCATTCAATCAAACTTAGAAAGCTTCACATTTCCTTGTGAGACACAATAGACACATGGAGGAGGGAAGGAGGTGAAATAAACTAGTGCTATGAAGGGAGAAAGTACTGATGACTAAGAAATATGTGCAAATATAGGCACCAAAATATGTCATCATAGAAACATCTTTTGTATAATGATCCATTGCAAATGTAATTTTTGTCAAAAAAATAAAAAATGAAGGAATGTAAAATGCGTAGTCCAAAAGGCTCACATTAAAAAATGTTGAAAGGAAAGGGAAGGTCAAACACCTTTTGTCTCATTCCACAAATAAAGGGTCTTTTAGACCTTAGCCAAGATGTATGCAATTCAATTTTATAATATCAAGAAAGGAAAAGAAAGAGGTTTGTCGGGTGATTTGAGGAGGTGCGAGGTTGAGGTGGTTATACCCTCTCTCTTTCCTTTATCTTCTCCTCTCACGCTTCATTTCTCCCTGGCACAACTCTCATCTTCTTGTTCTTGCTCCTTTCTCTTGTGCTTCATTTCCAAATCTAATGGAGAGTGAGGAAGAGGACGACAGTGAGGATGGTTTTAATCTATTTATTTCTTGTGTGCCTCTCTCTTGTATGTTTGGAGAGCATGGTTCTTGGTGAGAAGAAGGAGAGTTTTCTTGCAGGTTTTCATGGCCAGCAAGTGTGCTTGCATCGTCTCTTGACCGGTTCGTGGTTCTCTTGGTGTCGTGGTAGGATGCTCTTCATTTGGTGCACTGTGGCCGGGAAAAGAGATGGATATGGAGCTTGCAAGAGAAAGGGTTTGCAGTTGCATTTTGGCTATAGAAGTTTTCCATCATTTCAGTCTTTCAAGGCCTAAGAAGATGAGAAGGAGAGATTTGGTGCTGTTGTGAATTTATCCTATGATGAAGAAGATGATGGATTATGGCTTCGTGGATTGTTTGCTTGCCCTTGGATTCAATCTGCCTTGAAAGAAGAAAATGTGGTACCACTTCAATCCTCACTGTTGAGATGACAAGCTCAATACATGTGGACATTGATGATGGACCGCCTAGTTAGATGGGTCCACACATCCACACTTAGCACGTCGGTGGTCATTATGACTCACACATGGCCATTGACTCATTACTTATTATATTCAGGTTGTTACACCTATTTACAACTGGCATAGTTATAACGCCAGTCGACTAGTGTAGTCGGTTATGCATTGTTTGACTTAGTAGGCCACTTTCCTTTATGTTGTACCTTATCTATACTTTGTGTACATTGTAAAGTGTGTTGAAGAAGAAGAAGAAATAAGCAAGAAAACGTTTTGGCCTCCATCTCTCTTCTTATCTCTTGAGTGAGCTTCTCCTTGTGCATTCTATGTGTGTTCGGCGCAGCATCTTGAGCAAGTCCCCCCACCACGCGATTCTTGACATGGTATTAGAGCCGCACCACTGAGAGAGGCTAATTTCGAAGGCTGAAGTGAAGGAGAAGAAGTAAGGCTCGAGCAAACAAGCCACGGGTAAGAAGCTCTCCCATCCTTCCACTCTTTCTCTTGGATAGTGCCCGTGGAGGCACAGGAAGCAGGGTCGAGCAAAAATCTCAGATTGCAGTGAGATTTGGTGTGCGTGAAGAGCACTGTATATTCTATAGATAGGCCCTATAGGGCTTTCCCGCAGTTATTTTGGGCATCTGAGGCCGTTTTTTGCCCCGTTTTAGAGCCACAAGGTTGCAAACAACAATTTCAGGATACACAGTGACTTCGACTGTATTGAACGAAAGTGGGTGCATAGGTTACAGATTTCATATCTGTAAGTTCAAAGGTGTTTACCAGCGAGTAAACACAAGGTTTATTTTGCAAATTGGTTATTGCAGATTGCATGTATTGTTGAGCAGACAGTGAAAAAGGCTATCTGGTGTATTGCTGTGCACTACAGGTTGAGGATTGCAGAAGATTTGCTTGCTGTTGGTATTAATTTTGTAATAATGGCAGAGAATAGTGAAAGCCCCATCATTGAGAAGCTCGACAAGAACAACTACCCTTCATGGAAGTTCCGTGCCACGAACTTCCTTATTGGAAAAGGCCTCTACGAGTTTGTTTCAGGTGAAGAAAAGGAGCCGGAGGTGAGTGATCCTCCAACTGCAGAAGAGACAAAGGCATGGAAGGAATGGAATGCAAAAGATAAAAAGGTCATGTATTGGTTGTCTGTAGTAATTGAAAATAATATGCTGGGACACATTAGAAATGCAGAGAATTCATATGCAGCTTGGACCATACTTGAAGGTATATTTTCTGTAAATACAAAGGCATGAAAGATTCAACTCAAGCAAGAGTTGAATACATTGAAGAAAGGGAAGATGTCTATCAATGAATATGTACTGAAGGTAAGGAGCATTGCAGATGCATTGGCAGCGATTGATGCAATGCCCGACGATGATGATTTGCTGTCGTCTACCTTGGGTGGACTTAACAATGAAAAGGCTTGGAAGTCTTTTGTAACTTCCGTATATGTCAGAAAGCCATTTCTAGATTTCGATGAGTTGGTCTCCTTTATGATCACTAAAGAGATCAACATGCAGAGTGAGACATCTGAAAGAAGTGGTGAACAGGTCCAAGCTTTCTACTCCAGTTCAGGAAGGGGACGTGGCAAGTTCTCTTCAAGAGGCCGTGGTAGTGACAACCAGCAAAACAGATTGAATCAACAATTTGGAGATATGCAGGTTTCAGGAGGTCGTGGTAACTTTAGAGGAAGGGGGAGCTTTAGAGGAAGAGGTGGATGGCAGAACAGAGGTTCTAACAACTCTGGTATTGTGTGTCACTACTGTGGCAAAACAGGTCATATTGCAGCCCAATGTTATACTAAGAAAAATGATATTTGCAGTGGTAAGTTGCAGCAAGAAAACTATGCATCATCTTCATGATAGAATGAAGACAAAAATGAACGTCTGTTTGTTATGTAGCATATGCTGAATGCTGTTACAGGAAAGGGAACACATGATGATGTTTGCTATGTTGATTCAGGTGCATCCAATTATATGACTAGCCATGCAAAATGGTTTGGAGAGATGCAGGATTTGCAAAATGCAGGTTATGTACAGATGGGTGATGATTCATGCCACCCAATTTCACACATTGGAAAACTTCCCTTGTCCTTACATGACAGTAAGACAAAGAGTCTTTCAGATGTATTACATGTGCCATCTATTACAAAGAACTTGGTGTCAGTCAGTCAAATGGTAGAGGAAGGTCTACAAGTCAGATTTAATGCAAAAGGCTGCTTTGTAGAAGACTTCATTGACAAGTGCAGGTTGGTAGCAAAGGGAAGTAGAGTTGGACGTATGTTTACTCTGGATGTTGGAATTCCTACTATGAATGCTGCTATGTATGCTAAAGGAAAAGGTATTGTTGCAGATATTGAAATTTGGCACAAACGCATTGGACATGCAAATGTACAAAGGCTGAAATTAATGCAGTCCAAAGGTTTGGTTATAGGTTTGCCTACATTTAGAGTTGCAAAATTTCATAAGGTATGCGAAGCATGTCAGTTTGGTAAGCAGGCAAGACAACCCTTTTCACATGACAGAGATGTAAGTAGAAATATCCTTGATGTTGTGCATAACAGACATTTGGGGGCCTACACAAAATGTATCTCTTGGAGACAATTCATACTTTGTCACATTCATTGATAATTGTTCTAGAAAGATGTGGGTATATTTTATGAAGGAAAAGAGTGAAGCGTTTGAGCACTTCAGAACTTTCAAGGCTGTAGTTGAAAGAGAAATAGGCTTGAAAGTAAAGTGCTTGAGGTCAGATAGAGGGGGAGAGTACCTCTCGAATGAGTTTAATCATTTTCTGAGGTCTCATGGGATAAAGAGACAGTTCACATGCAGATATACCCCACAGCAAAATGGGGTTGTAGAAAGGAAAAATAGGCATATTGCAGAAGTTGCACACACCTTGATGGGCTGAAAAGAATATGCCTAAGCATTTTTGGTCGGAGGCTGTTCATACTGCTGTTTATATTATGAGCAGAACCCCCACAACTGCAGTTCATGGGATGACTCCTGAAGAATGCTTTACTGGCAAGAAGGCTGATGTATCGCACTTGAAGGTATTTGGTTGTGTTGCATACGTTCATGTGCCAGATGAGCTATGGAAGAAGCTTGATCCAAAGGCAGAAAAATGTGTTTTTATTGGATAATCTTTAGAGCAGAAAGGGTATCACTGTTATAACCCTATCACATGTAAGTTCAGAGTGAGCAGGAATGCCATCTTTGATGAAATGAGTAGTTGGTATGCATCTAGCAGTGATGCATTGGATGATGATGATGATCATGACACTCATGTGCAAGCTGAAAAGCAAGAATCACAGACTCTTAGTGGACCAGAGACATCATCTGGTAGTCCTTGGTCTGGGAGACTAAGGAGTACCTCTACATCTTCAGGTGCATCTAGTAGCACTACAGGTAAAGACAAAGGAAAGAATAAACTGTCAGATGGTATTGATACAGTTCTTAATGGAGACTCCAGTGGCTCAGAGAGCTTGGATGATGAGCTTAGTATTCCTTCTGTCAGGATACCAGGTGTACAGAGAGCTCATAGTAATGTAAAGGTTCCATTGAGTGATCCGGTGGTACGCAGATCTATCCGGTGGTACGCAGATCTAGCAGGGTTAGATACCCTATTAAAAGATTTGGTTTTGAAGGTTATGCAGCTCACCATTATGCTTATATGGTAAAACTAGTTGAGGATGTTGAGCCCACATGTTTTGAGGAGGCTGTTGGTCATGCTCATTGGGATGCAGCAATGGCTGAGGAGATGGCTGCATTAGAGGCCAATAAGACTTGGGATCTAGTATCATTGCCGAAGGGCAAGAAAGCTATTGGATGTAAGTGGGTTTATAAGATTAAGCACAATGCAGATGGTTCTATTAGTAGGTACAAAGCTAGGTTGGTTGCAAAAGGCTATGCCCAGACATATGGCATAGATTATGATGAAACCTTTAGTCCAGTTGCTAGAATGGGAACTGTCAGATGTGTGATTGCTTTAGCAGCAGCCAAAGGTTGGAGGTTGCAGCAAATGTATGTGAAGAATGCCTTCTTGCATGGTGATTTGTAGGAAGAAGTGTATATGGATTAACCAGTAGGTTATGAAGATTTAGAGCATCCCACGTATGTGTGCAGGTTGAAGAAGGCGCTCTATGCGATCAAGCAAGCACCTAGAGCATGGTTTGACAAGATCAGAGAGTATCTTGTCAATATTGGCTTTTACGTTTCTGATGTTGATCACTCACTTTATGTGAGAAAGGGAGATGCAGGTTTGGTCATCATATTCATCTATGTGGATGACTCGATTCTTACAAGTGATAGTGATAGTGGGATTGCTGAAGTCAAGGATCTTTTGAAGAAGAAGTTTGAGATGAAGGATTTAGGTGAGCTAAGGTACTTCCTTGGCATTGAGGTGATCAGATGTGATGATGGTATATGGCTGTCCCAAAGACAATATGGCTTGGATATATTGTCCAAGTATGGTATGACAGCATGCAAACAACTTTCAATCCCATTGGAGCAGAATGTAAAGTTGAGTGCTGATGTTGGGGATGAGATAGAAGACCCTACTATGTTTAGGAGGATAGTGGGGAGTTTGATCTACATGACCATTACAAGGCCAGACTTGAGCTATGCTGTTGGTCTTGTGAGTCAGTTTATGCAAGTACCTAGAAAGCCACATTTGGATGCAGTCAGACACATATTGAGATATGTGATGTCCACATTACATTATGGACTTTTCTATGAGGCAGGTACAGATGTACATGTGTTTGGATACATAGATGTAGATTGTGCCGGTAGCATGTCTGATAGAAGATCTATCAGCGGATACATGTTCTCTCTTGGTAGTGCAGTAGTTGCTTGGAGCAACAAAAAGCAATCTACAGTTGCTTTGTCGAGTACAGAGGCTGAGTATAGAGGTGCTGCTGTTGCAGCATGTGAGGTAGTATAGCTACAAAAGTTAATGGTTGATTTGGATGTGCATGTGGAAGGTCCAGTTGTCATTTATTGTGACAACATGAGCAGTATACAGTTGGCTAGGAACCATGTGTTCCATGCCAGGACAAAACATATTGAGGTACACTACAACTTTGTGAGAGAGAAGGTACTAGCAGGTGAAATTGACTTGGTGTATGTCAGCACACAGGATCAGATAGCTGACATCTTCATGAAGGCATTGGGTACAGAGAAGCTTCAAAAGTTTCGAAGCTTACTTGGAGTTACAGAGATGCAGTTGAGCTTGAGGGGGAGTGTTGAGATGACAAGCTCAATACATGCAGACATTGATGATGGACCACCTAGTTAGATAGGTCCACACATTCACACGTAGCACGTCGGTGGTCATTATGACTCACACATGGCCACTGGCTCATTACTGATTATATCCAGGTTGTTACACCTATTTATAGTTGGCATAGTTATAGTGCCAGTCGACTAGTGTAGTCGGTTATGCATTGTTTGACTTAGTAGGCCACTTTCCTTTATGTTGTACCTTATCTATACTTTGTGTACATTGTAAAGTGCGTGGAAGAAGAAGAAGAAATAAGCAAGAAAACGTTTTGGCCTCCATCTCTCTTCTTGTCTCTTGAGTGAGCTTCTCCTTGTGCATTCTGTGTGTGTTCGGCACAGCATCTTGAGCAAGTCCCCCCACCATGCGATTCCTGACACTCACACCCGAAACTCTTTCTATCAACGTCCTTGTAATATTTCCACTTAAAATAAATATTATTAAACGTACCCCGCATGCATAGAAATGAGGCCTCCTCATTGCAAAATCGAGGCCGAGGTTGAAGACCGTAAAGACCCATGGGAGAACACCCTTTTTGAAGGGGAAAATTGGGATAATGATGAAATTAAGTCAAAATTTTGAATTATTATCCCTTCCCCCCAGTCAATGTATGTCTCGAGGGGAGGGAGTGGGAGAAGGAGGGGAAGAGGCGGAGTGCATGGGGAGAGGAGAGTAGCATGAGAGCCCCACGTGTGTGGAGTCTCTCCACCCCCCCCGTTTTGCCTATATAAACACCCCTTAGCCTTGAGGGGTGGAAGGGGGGAAAACTGAAGGGAATGCTGCTCGTCGCCTGTCCACCTGTCACCGTGTTGCTGTGAGGGTCCATCGCCTGTCATGGAGGAGCGCCAAGATCGCCACCAGCTGTGCCGATGCAGCCGCGCTGCCGCCATCACAATCCTCCTCATCATCAATATAATTGCCATCTTGTCGTCATTAATATTCTCCCCCCTCAATCATTACCTTTAACCCCACGTGGTTCCTGGGGAAGCAAAAGCTTCCTAGAAGCCTCTTGGAAGCTTCTAAAGGCAATGCTTAAGGCCTTGTGCACACGGATTGACCCCGAGGGAAAAAATCCTAGCCTCCTTAGGCCCTGTGTATACATCTCATTCCTGGGGTTCAAGATCCAAGCTTCCAAGGGCCTAATCCTGTGCAAGAGAGAAAATTTGCAGACCATAAGTCTTCGGACGCGTGTATAACTCGAGGGAAGCTGCTGCAACCAAAGTATGCTGCATAACGATGGCTCCCAAGAAG